>NC_061851.1:13640708-13643208 GCF_019202785.1 Penaeus chinensis | reverse complement strand
ATTATTATCATTATTATTGTTATTATTAGTTTTATCATTGTTGTTGTTGTTATCATTATTATTACTATTATCATTATTATCATTATTACATTTATTGTTGTCATTATTATTATCATTACTATTGTCATTAACATCATTATTATTATCATTATTATTATCATTATCATTATTATTGTTGTTATCATTATTATTACTCTTTATTATCATTATTATGTTATAATTATCTTCCTTTTATTATCAATGTCATCGCAATCACCATCATTTACATTAATTTAGCTACTTTGCGATTCCTCATTCCAAATGTGGATTCCTGGTCCCTAGACTTTTATTTTGTAATCAAAATGAAACGAATTTTATAATCACGGGACACGCTACACTAAACAGCAAAGTCACCGAATTTAATGAGACAAAAATTTAACAACTAAAACCACAGCACCCACTAATATATTTCGCCCCCCCCCCCCCCTTGCCTATTTCCTTTTCCATCTCAAAAAAGAGTAGGAAATAGATAGAAAAAAAAAAAAAACATAACCTCAGATGCCTTAATGATCTAAGGACTCGCCTTCCAAAGTTTCACATTACTTCGCCGAATAATTTTATTTCTCTCTCGAAGTTCATCTTGAAAATCCTCTCCGAATTTTAACGATATCACCTTCGTGCCAGGAATCTTATGGTACGTTTCCTACCCTCCTTCGCGCCGCGTCAAAACCTCGCATTACTTGTCATATTCTCGGAAGCATTTTCTGATGAACTTGTGTGATTGTTCGTTGCTTCTTTCCCTCAGCGGAATCCCATGTTTAAATAACTTTGGCCGTGAAACCACCTCATGACCCTTTATTAATCTTCACTTCACTTCACTTCATTTCTCTTCACTCCCCTTCACTTCTTTTCACTTCACTTCATTTCCCTTCACTTCACTTCACTTCCTTTCACTTCACTTCACTTCACTTCCTTTCACTTCACTTCACTTAACTTCCTTTCACTTCACTTAACTTCCTTTCACTTCACTTCACTTCACTTAATTTCACTTCGCTTCACTTCACTTCACTTCACTTCACTTCCTTTCACTTCACTTCACTTCCTTTCACTTAACTTCACTTCCTTTCACTTCACTTCACTTCACTTAATTTCACTGCGCTTCACTTCACTTCACTTCCTTTCACTTCACTTCACTTCACTTCCTTTCACTTCACTTCACTTCACTTCCTTTCGCTTCACTTCACTTCACTTAATTTCACTTCGCTTCACTTCACTTCACTTCACTTCACTTCACTTCACTTTACTTCAACTCCTCACATTCCTCACAAAGAAAACTCACATGCCTCATACACGTCTTATATTCCTCTTTAGAATCCTCATAAACCTCATTAAACTTTGACTCATGTTCGTCTAAAAGAAATCTCATGTTCACGTCTCATTATCATACTACTGTAGAAACCTCAATCTAATCCTCATTGATGTTACTTCATCTCTCTTTCACTTTCAACCTTCATCTTCCTCATCAAAACGTCATTTTTTTTCGTCAATCGTCACATGATCATATTCACTTCCTTCTCCCTTAATTAATTTTCTCTCACACGAATTTCTTGATTTGGCAGCATTTAAAAAAAAAAAAATTCTCTCTCTCTCTCTCTTCTCTCTCTCTCTCTCTCCCTCTCTTTCTCTCTCTCTCTCTATCTATCTATCTATCTATCTTTCTCTCTCTCTCTCTCTCTCTCTTCTCTCTCTCTCTCCTCTCTCTCTCTCTCTTCTCTTCTCTCTCTCATCTCTCTCTCTCTACTCTCTTTCTCTCTCCCCCCTCCCTCTCTCCCTTTTTCTATTTCCCTGGAGGAAAAATTAAAGGGAAAAGGTATTATAGAGTTTTATACATATTTCCAGCAACAGCAAGAATCCGAGGTAACTTTTTCGCTTTTCCTTTTCGTTTAATAAATGAAGGGAAATTATTTAGTGACTGATATAACCCAAGAAATACAGTATACAACAATAATATTTGCGTTTGATACATCAGAGTATTTCGTAAAGTAATTAAAAATGAACAGATAAAGAGAAAATCAACACAGTTAATGCTCCAATTGTATCTCAATAAAGTTTTATACCTACTACAGACGCCGTAGTAAATAAAACATCAGTATTTTATATATATATATATATATATATATATATATATATATATAAACACTAATATTTGATATATCTGTTATATTTTAACATTTCTGAGTGTGCGGTGCGGTGCAGTGGAGGCGATCTCGTGTAGCAATCTTGCTGACCCGCGTTCAATTCCACAATTCCCAGGGGATGGTAACCCTAGCCATGCCTTGCACACAGGGGGTAATTTAGAAGCAAATTGAAACAAACAACCTTGTCACACCAAGAATAAACATTACAGCAAATGGAATGAAACTGAATTATTATTATTATTATATTTGCAATATTGTTATTACTTTTATTATTGGTATTATTATTACTGATGGAGGCTTTTTTCCAGCACTTTTATTGTCCT
>NC_061851.1:13618351-13628351 GCF_019202785.1 Penaeus chinensis | reverse complement strand
AGACTGTTGGTAGGTTACGTATGTTTGAGTGAATATTTATGTAATCTGTCTGTCTGTCTGTCTGTAATTCTCTCACTCTCTCTCTCTCTCTCTCTCTCTCTCTCTCTCTCTCTCTCTCTCTCTCTCTCTCTCTCTCTCTCCCTCTCTCTATCTATCTATCTATCTTCTCTCTCTCTCTCTCTCTCTCTCTCTCTCTCTCTCTCTCTCTCTCTCTCTCTCTCTCTCTCTCTCTTTCTCTCTGTCTGTCTCTCTCTCTCTCTCTTTCTCTCTCTCTTTCTCTCTCTCTCTCTCTCTCTCTCTCTCTCTCTCTCTCTCTCTCTCTCTCTCTCTCTCTCTCTCTCTCTCTTTCTCTCTCTCTCTCTCTCGCTCTCTCTCTCTCTCTCTCTCTCTCTCTCTCTCTCTCTCTCTCTCTCTCTCTCTCTCTCTCTCTCTCTCTCTCTCTCTCTTTCTCTCTTTCTCTCTCTCTCTCTCTATCTATCTATCTATCTCTATCTCTCTCTCACATCCTCACAAAGGAAAGCCAAAGGTTCCTCTGTCCTTTCTGTGCCAGAATCACACATGACGTCATTTATGTAAACATTATGCAAAAACGGGTAAATGCGGCACGCCTCCTACATACTGCGGGTAAAGAGTGGCTTACCAGGGGGATATAAAACGCTTGGTTATGCTAAAGAATTGAGAATATAACGAAGAGAGTCGATCGATAAAACAAAATCGGGGGTTCTTGACGGTGGAGGGATTTTACGAACAAGAGCTATGGCGAATATTGTGGGATGCTGAAGAAACGCTACGTTACGGAGAGTATGGCGAATAGAGGGTATGGCGAACGAGGGAAATGACGAACAGTGAATATAACGGAAAGATGGTATAACGAATTGATAGTCTAGCTAACAGAAGATATGGCTGATAAAAGGTACAATGCATAGAGGACATAACAAATAGAGAATAGCTAACGTAAGATGTAGCATGACATAAGATGTAGTTAACATAAGATGTAGCATAAAGTACAACGTACGGAGCACATAACGAACAGAGAGTAGAGCTAACAGAGAGTACAACGCATAAAAGATATAACGAACTGAAGGTACAACGAACAGAAGACATAAATAATAGACCTCACAACGAACAGAGAGTATAACCAACAAAGATTATAACACCAAAAAGATATAACGAATAGAAAGTACAACAAACAGAAGGACATCACAGGCAAAACCAGCTCCCAAGCAGAGAACAGATGTTACGTAAACAGCGCATCAAACAGTGGCATAAATACCTTTAGCAATGGGCCAAATAATTCCCGGGGTAATATGCTCGACCTTACGCACAATCAGGCAGTTGAACTTGGTCTGTACCATTGAATGCATGTCAGTCGCTGCTGTGTACCTCATACACATCATTTTGCTCCAATGTTTGTTCTGGCATCACGTACATATTGGATACACGTTTGAATGTACTATATTGTTGATATTGATACGCGGGTGTGTGTGTGTTGACCTGCGAATTCATTTTCAAGATATGGTAGTTCATTGTTTTATCATCAATTCAGCAGACATTACATAGGACGAGTGCACAAGGGTAATTTTCAAAGGATCTTAGATCTACACTGCAAACGAAAAGCTACACAAACACTATCGTTAGAAGATAATGCTTAACATTCTGATATATGCAACGGAACTTTTTTTTATATATAGTTGTTAACTGTTGGTACCCCTGATTACTTTTTGTAAATCACGAGTTAAAAGGCAGTAAATTCGCAGGTAGTTTATAATATGGTACAATACTTATCACTAATCAATTAGCTCTCTTATACATTTTTTAAAGGTTTGGTCAATCGTCAGAATACGAGAGAAGACATATGTTAAGTATTGCCGGAGGTGCTACTAACACGCCTATATCATATTACCTAATGACTTTTGACATATTTCATTAAGATCAAAACAAAGAAAATAAGAAACTGGTAACATATTCAAGTTTAATATTTTGTATTCATACCCCTGCCGCCAAAACACGGTTTAAGCGTCGAAACATAGACTCCACTAATTCGGCTGTCAACGCACGCCTTCCTCATGTCACAAACGTTCCCATGCTTGCAAGGCATTACTCACGACTGCGACACGGGTGTGGTCTGGATGCATGTATTTTGACATGGCTGCCACACGTTTTCAATTAGGTCGAAATTCGGAGATATGGGTGGATGTCTCGAAAGCGCGATGACGGGATGTTCACGAAACCAATCCTGGACAACACGACTGGTATAGATGGGGCTGTTGTCCTGAATAAGTAGAAGGGGTCCGTGTCAGGAAAACCTCCTCAAGGATTTCTACATATCTGCTACTAGTAAATCAGTCAGGGTCGACATCCGTCACCGCCCCGACACCACTCGTGTGTATCCACTCAAACAACCCTGCGGTGATTCAGCCACTCCTTGCGATCACATTCCCCTCTTAACGTTGGTTTTCTGTGTAGCTGTACATCTATCTGTCTATATGTCTATCCATCTGTCTTTTCATCTGTCTATTTATCTATCTATCTGTGTGTGTGTCTATATAACAACAAATATAATAAAAAGCTATCAGACATACACATACACACACACACACACACACACACACACACACACACACACACACACACACACACACACACACACACACACACACACAAACAGTTACAAAATGTCGTCCACTTTCCCAACATATTTTTACCTCATAACGCTAAATCCTTTGCTGAATTGCTCATCGGCAGCAATTCACAGTATTTTCGTGTGAATGTAGCAAGATAAACAGTTTAGCTTTCGAAATTCGTCTAGCGAGAGGGAGGCGGAGGAAAGTGAGAGGAGGGAGGGGAAGTGAGAGGGAAGAGAAATGAAAGAGAGGGGGGAGGATGTGAAAGAATGAGGGAAGGATAGGAGAGAGAGAGAGCAGGAGGGAAGGAGGAAAAGAGAGGGGGGAGGGAGGGAAGAAATACAAGAGAGAGAGGAGGAGGGAAGAAATAAGAGAGAGAGAGAAGGGGGGGGTGCGAGGAAAAGTGAAAGAATGGAGAAAAGATATAGAAAGAAGAGGTGAGAGAAAGGAAAGAGAGAGGGGTAGATGAGAGAGAGTGAGAGAAGGAAGAAATTAGGGAGAGAGAGCGAGGGAAAGAGAAAGAATGGAGGAAAGAGAAAGGAGGGAGGGAAACTGAGTGGGGAGAGAAAGACAAGAAAAAAGAGATGGTGTGAGGAGGAAATGAGGGAGGAGAGTAGGGAGAGAGAGGAGAGATGGAGGGAAAGAGAGAGGAGAGAGAGAAAGTGAGAGAATAAATAAAGAACAGAGGACGGAGAATGTGAGAGAGTGAGAAAATTAGAAATAAATACGGTGTGGGGGAACTATAAAAGAGCGGCGAAATTACAATAGAGGACTGAGTACATATCGGTACTTCTACAGAATACTTTTTTTTCAATAGAAAAAAACGGCGACACTATTGACATCATCGATCTCCCTTTACATTGTAATTAAAACCTCACCAGGTAGACATATATCCGTAATTATGGACTTGCCACCGAACGCTATTGTTACCTGCCAAGATTGTGAAAATGGCGCAGCTGTTTCTGGAGATTTTACTTATTTTCTCACTCGTTTAACGTTTACCGAAGAGGCGGTTGTATATCTCCCTGCCTCCTACGCTCGGTGTTCCTGATAACAGCCAGGTAATAGATTTGCGGCAATTTACGGAATCTCGCTTCTGCGCTGACTTTTATCTTTTCTTTTTGCGGGTTTCATATACATACATGCATATAGATAGATTCAAATAAAGATACTCACATACATATGCATACGTATACACATACACGTACACACACACGTACACACACATACACACACACGCACACACGCACACACATTGCTATACTGCTATCAGGACACAAGAGTATAATGTAAAGCGAAATACAGTATTGTGTGCCCTGTAGTGCCCGTGGTTTACGTAAATGGGGAACGGGTTTGTAGTCTTCAAGTGGGACAAAACTGCTTCAAATAGATTGGCAAATGTTTCTCATAGATGCTTCAGAATCAGTATGGACTGGGAATGGTATATGGCCTTTATGCACCATGAACACGTCTCACAGTTTGCGAGGAGCTATCGTCACTCTTCATAACGACGGAGTAAGTAGTAGTGAGATCGCGCCACGGCGCTTGAAGGCTGTTTTAACAAGTATATATCATTATAAAGAAATTTATGCTAACATTTGAACTTCATTATATGTTCGAGAGGGTTGCATGGAAATAAACATGAAAAATAATATTGGGAGAAAGACCGGTCATTTTTCATACAGCGACACCTGAGAAATATGAAAATAGACGAAATGGTGAATACTTTACCAAATGTAAAAATAACACAGCTTTGAGATATGCATCGTGCAACCAAATATTACGAACATATTTCCTATACATAAACAATGTGGATGAAAACTGAATTCGAGGGATAAGCATTATTAAATCATAAAAAATGGAGACTGCGGCAAAGATTTTATACAACCCTTATTTATAGAAATGTGTGGACATTTATAGAAATAAACTCTTAGATAGTCTTCATACAACACTGCTCTCTCGAATTTCAACGTATATCCATTTCTTCTTAAGTTCTAAAGCAACTGCGGGAAATATATACTTCAGCGAAAATTTATCCTCTATCAGCGCCATCTCTTGGTTTGTAATTGCGGTTTTTTTTTTTTTTTTTTTTTTTTCTTAAGAACTGCGCATGTGTTGCCATTCGGTGTCATTCCATTATTCTTTTATTTCGCATTCAGATAAACAAAATTTTTGATGACTTCAGCACATACATAATGATATTGCGTCGCAAAACCTGCCTTGCTATTCCGCTATTTGATTTTTCATATTAGTTTATGTAAAGGGTAACAATGGACTTTTTTTTGGACTGTACATAGATTTATACATATATGCACACACACACACACACACACACACACACACACACATATATATATACGCATACACAAACCTATGCGTGTGCTTAAAAATGTATAAAATTCATGGCAATTCTCCTCGTACGTGGCCGACCGACTTCCGTGATAATACTGTATTGCGTGTCGCCTCCGAAAAGACCTTGAATGAAGCTCAAGAATAGTGCTTCCTTTGCCATTTTCTGCGTAGGTTTGGAGTTCAATATCCTTCATAAAATAGCTAGAAGAAGAAGAAGGAAAAGGGTGAAAGGGAAGGGAAAAATCGGGAGAGAAATAAACACAAGAGAGATAGTTTCAGGGCGTCAGTATGATGCAAAAAAAATCTAATAACATTTTCTCGTCTTTTTTCATGAACGTGTGTTATGCATGTGTGTGAGCGTGTGCTTGTTTGTTTGCTTGTGTGTTATATAAATATATATGTGTGTGTGTGTGTGTGTGTGTGTGTGTGTGTGTGTGTGTGTACATATATTATATGTTTTATATATATACATATATATAATATACATATATTATATATATGTATATATAAACATATATAATATATATGTAAATATACATATGTATATCTATACCGTGTTGTTACTATGGTAGAAAAACCCTCAATGTAAAAACTAGATTTATTGGGAGTGAGACAACAGTCGAAATCCACCTGGATTCCATCCTCACGTCTGAGGACCTGAGGATGGAATCCAGGTGGATTTCGAAACTGTTGTCTCGCTTCCAATAAATCTAGTTTTATATTGTGGGTTTTTTCTACCATATATATACATATATATGTATATATATACATACATATATGTATGTATATGTGCATATATATATGTATGTATATATGCATACATACATATATATATATATATACATATATATGTATATATATCATATATATGTGTATATATATGATATGTATATATACATATATATGTATATATATTATATATGTGTGTATATATGTATATGATATATATGTATGTTAGTATATATGTATATTTCATATATATATATATATATATATATATACATAAAGAGAGATTGAGAGTGAGAGAAAGAGAGGAGAGAACGAAATTGAGGGAGAGAGAAAAAGATATACAAATCGAAACATATACCCATCCATGAACCACACGCAGAGAGCGCTGTTTTATCAAAAATGATTCCATTACATTTTTGACACATCTCGGCTAAAAAGTCAATCATTAGTGGTCAATCATGCAGCACCGCATGAGTTAGAAATACAATTAACTTTAAAGAGGACGATAACCCTGATGTCCTGCCCGATTACTGCGTCGCCATTCACTTTTTTAATGAAAGTTATACCAGTATCAGTTAACACTCCACTGAAATTTATGATAGGAATATATATTACTAATGCTGCCACGTCAGTATCGGTATTAATAATAATGATCATGATGGTGATACGTATAATGGCAATGCAATGTAGCAATGATAATGATAATAATTAAGAGTTATGATAATAGTATAAATTATATTTGAAAATATATATCATTCTCATTATTACAAACCTTTTTATCATTGCCTTTATCATCATTACCATTATCGTCATTATCATTATCATCACTGTTATTACCAATAAAATAAGAACGATGATGATAATAGAAACATTATCCAAACATCACCGACAGCAATACTCCTTACACATCATAACACAATACCTTCACAAATGATGCAAAAACAAAAACAAAAACAAAAATTCACCCAGAGCCAGCATCATCATCTCGGTGTCTAGGCCTTCACACCCATCCTGCAGGAGAGGGAGAGGAAGGGGCTGAAGGAGGGCTATGGGGGAAGGGGGGTGATGGTGGAAGGGATGGGGGGGGGGGGATCAAGGCATAAAAGGAGCATGATTGAAGAGGAGCCAGAGAGAGAGGGTCGGGGTGAAGAGCGAGGGGACGTGAGACCAGGAATACTGGAATGGAAACCGAATCATTTATTTGATGCGTGCAGGTGTACTGAACATATCCGTGTATAAGTATATGTATATATGTGTTTATATATATATATATATATATATATATATATATATATATATATATATGTATTTATAGATATATACACAAATACATATATGTGTAGATGTATATATTTATTTCTATATGTATATATACATGTATACATATATACATATATATCCATACATATATATGTGTGTGTGTGTGTGTGTGTATATATATATATATATATATATATATATATATATATATATATATATATATGTATGTATTTATAGATATATACACATTACATATATGTGTATATGTATATATACATGTATACATATATACATATATATCCATACATATATATGTGTGTATATATATATATATATATATATACATATATATATATATATATATATATATATATATATATATATATATAGGTGTACTGAACATATCTGTGTATATGTATATGTATATATTTGTGTTATATATATATATATATATATATATATATATATATATATATGTATTTATAGATATATACACAAATACATATATGTGTATATGTATATATTTATTTCTATATGTGTATATATACATGTATACATATATACATATATATCCATACATATATATGTGTATATATATATATTTATATATATATATATATATATATATATATATATATATATATAGGTGTACTGAACATATCTGTGTATATGTATATGTATATATGTGTGTTTATATATATATATATATATATATGTATGTATGTATGTATTTATAGATATATACACAAATACCTATATGTGTATATGTATATATTTATTTCTATATGTATATATACATGTATACATATATACATATATATCCATACATATATATGTATATATATATATATATATATATGTATATATAGGTGTACTGAACATATCTTTGTATATGCATATGTATATATGTGTGTTTATATATATATATATATATATATATATATATATATATGTATGTATTTATAGATATATACACAAATACATATATGTGTATATGTATAGATTTATTTCTATATGTATATATACATATATACATATATACATATATATCCATACATATATATGTGTGTGTATATATATATATATATATATATATATATATATATATATATATGGTTGTGTGTGTGTGTGTGCTTATACACAAATACATATATATGTGTATATTTATATATATTTATATATATATATGTATATGTATATACATATATATACATACGTATATATATATACACACATACATATATATGCATATAAACATATACATATAAATACACACACATATATAGCCACAGTAATGTCACTCGAAACGCCAAGCAAACCTCAACTAGTCGAAGGCACGTCCTCCGCTCTCGAAAGGCAGCCACAATGGCCGCAGATTATTTGTGCGGCGACCGAGCTAAGTGTCAAGATCCTGGAAAAACGACTGCGAAGTGTTTGGGTTGGCATCTTAATGGCCCGAACCGCAGGATTTCCCGAGGAGAGAAAAATGACACGGCCAGTCACTCTGCACCTTTCAGTTCGGTGTATACTCACATGTGCTATAGGTTAATAGAAGAAAGATAGATAGATGTAGATAGATAGATAGATGATAGATGGATAGAGATATAGATGGGTATATACAGATAGACAGATAGATAGATAGATAGATAGATAGATAGATAGATAGATAGATAGATAGATAAATAGATAGATAGATAGATAGATAGATAAATAAATAGAGATATAGATAGATAGATGATAGATAGATAGAGATATAAATAGATAAATATATATAGATAGAAAGACAGATAGATAGATTAATAGATAGATAAATAGATAGATCGATAGATAGATAGATGAATAGACAGACAGAAAGATAGACAGATAGATAGAAAAAACGGATAGATAAACAAATAGATAGAAAATTGATAGATAGATATGCAAATAGGATCGAAAATTTGCCCTTTCTTAGACAGCACAAACTTCTCAAAACTTCGTAGGCGTCTACAATAGCATGCGAGTTTAGTTTAGTGTTTGTATAATCTTTAATTAAGTCTTTTGTCAATAAAAGTGTCAGTAATGATTATATTGATGATGATTGATAATAATATTAGTAATGATAATGATAATAATGGTAAGGATAATAATGATGATAAAAAAATAGTAATGATAATATTAATGATAATAATGTTTATAATGATAATAAGGATAATAATGATGATGATGATGATAATAACAATTATAATAATAATAACAACAACAACAACAACAACAACAACAACAACAACAACAACAACAACAATAATAATAATAATAATTATAAATATGATGCTACTACTAAAAATCATCATCATCATCATCATAAAATAACATTGATTATAATAAAAATAATAATCCAAATAACAATAATGATAACAGTAGTAGTTATAATGATAATAATGATAGTAATAATAATGATAGTTATAATAATGATAGTGATAATAATGATAATAATAATAATAACAGCAATAATAATAATGTTAATGATAATAATAATGGTAATAATAATAATAATGGTAATAATAATAATAATGGTAATAATAATAACAATAATAGTAATAATAATCATAATAATAATGATAATAATGAAAATAATAATAATAAAAATAATAACAATAATAATAGCAATAATGATAATAACAATAATGAAAATAATTGTAATAATGATAATAGCAAAAATAATATTAATGATAATCTCTTGTGAGGTAAAATGCAACACTTTTCATTCCTCAAAATCAGGTTCTTGCGGCACTTGATATTCCTAGTCTTTCTGATTGGGAATTTTGTTTGCCATTGACACAGATATCATTGGAATGTGATATATCTACCCTCTCAGAAAAAAAAAAAAAAAATCATGTTCACGGTTTTTCATGTATTTTAATTTGCTCGCTCCATCTGTTAACTAAAATCTAGGTAAGCAAAATAAAGAAATTGATGGTTATTCTGTTTTCTTTTTATTATAACTTTCTTTTAATATTTTTCTCCTATTTTTCTTTTCAATTTCTGAATATTCTGAA
>NC_061851.1:13593351-13595851 GCF_019202785.1 Penaeus chinensis | reverse complement strand
ACACACACACACACACACACACACACACACACACACACATATATATGCACGTACACACACACGCACACACACACACACACACACACACACACACACACACACATGCACGTACACACACACACATGCACGTACACACACACACACACACACACACACACACACACACACACACACACACACACACACACATGCACGTACACACACACACATGCACGTACACACACACACACACACACACACACACACACACACACATACATACACATACATACGAATACACACACAAACGCACCGTTCACATACAAAATCACAAAGTGTGTTAGCAAAAGTATGGAAGAGATATCATGTCGTAATAATCTTGTCATGTTAACAAGCTACCCGATATGAGCCTAAAGTTATACCTTATCAGATCATATGTATACTTATGTACACATACATAAATAGATGTGTGTATATATACATACATACATACTTACATACATACATACATATATATATATATGTATGACTGTATGACTGCTGCGATGGTCCAGTAGTTAGAGCACTGGACTCCGACTCTCGTGGTCCCGAGTTCAATTCCCCGTTGTGGCGGTCGTAAAAAGGCCTGCGCTTTGACTGTCTCGGGCCCAAGAAAACGACATATCGCCTTGGGGAGTCAAACGCAGGTGTCGTAGGGGAAGTCACCGCCGTGGCACAAGTGTTAGCGCCTAACCGCGGTTGATTAGGAAGGGCATCCAATCAGGCAAGGGTGACACTGCCATGTAACCTCCCAAATAATGAACTGAGAGAGGCCTCTGTCCTGAAGTGGAATGAATGGCTGTTAAAAAAATAATAATAATAACAATAAATATATATAAACATATATACGTATATCCATCGTAATAAAGGAAAAAATAGCAATAACAATGATAAATAAAATAATACTATTATCATAATTTTTATCATTATTATTATTATTGTTGTTAATATTACTAACGTCATTATTATTATTTTTAATGATGATAAGGATAATAATGAATATCCTTAATAGTAATGATAATAATAACGATAATAATAATAATAGTGATAATAATAATGATAATAATCAAAATTATGATAATAACGATAATAATAATGATAATGATAATAATGATAATAATAATAATAATAATAATAATAATAATAATAATAATAATAATAATAACTATGCTAATAACAATGAGAATATCAATGATAAGAATAATGGAACATGATTATAAGGACTAAAATAACAGTGATAACTGTAAATTGATAATGATAATAATACTATTAATGATCATCGTCATCACTGTTTTATTATCATTTTGATGATCTTCGTAGTATTATGATTATTATCATCATTATAGTTCCAATACAATAATGCTTCGAAAATGATGAAATATCTTCGAAAGTTGTCGGATGTATCTTTTTGATATCCTCACCTGATAAAAAATATATATAGTTGGTCAGATACGATCTTGATTGACAGGAAATGTTATGCAAGTTGTGCTAATTAGTGGTGATTTTGTCTGTTTGTCAGTCTGTTGCGCTCTCTCACTCTCTCTCTCTCTCTCTCTCTCTCTCTCTCTCTCTCTCTCTCTCTCTTTCTCTCTCTCTCGCTCCTTCTTCTCCTCCTCTCTGGCCCCTCCTTACTCCCTCCTCCCGTCTCTCCTCCTGCTCTCCATCTCCTCTCCTGCTCCCCCTCTCTCCTGCCTCCCCTCTCCCTCTCTGTCCCCTCCTCCTCTCCCTCCCCCCCCCCCCCCTCCCACGCCCATACTGCATCAAGGCACGTTACTGAACAAAGCAACTGATTTAATGGAAAATTCTAGAGATGATGGATTGATCACTATCTGATTTCGTGGTGTTAAAGGTGGCGATGGGGGTGGTGATAGTGTTAATGGTGGTGAAGTAGGTGGTGATGGTGGTGGGGCTCATGGTGACGATGGTGGTGGTGATGGTGGTGGGGCTCATGGTGACGATGGTGGTGGTGATGGTGGTGGTGATTGTGTTAATAGTGGTGAAGTAGGTGGTGATGGTGGTGGTGATGTTGGTGATGGTGTTAATAATAATAAATAATTAAACACACGTGTCTCTACAACACAAAACTCTCAATTAAACCTATGCAGGTGAATATAAAGAAATTCAAAAGAGCAAGTGACAAGTTAACTGGGTCATGTAATCAGTCTCTGTTTATTACGAAATCGTATTACCTTTTCCCTCATTCTTTTTTCTTTTTTTTTCTTTGGACTATGCTTACACTCTCGTCTTTCTCGTTTCTTTCTTTTCTTTCGCTCTTATTCACTATTTCGTTTTTATTATTATTATTATTATTATTCTGTTTTGACGTATTTTTGTATTTCACACGTCAGCTCGCTCATTTTTTTTTTTCTTTCTCTTTCTCCTTCACGTTCTTTCAATTATATTTTTTTTTTTTTTTTTTTTTTTTTTTTTTTTTTTTTTTTTTTTTTTTTTTTTTTTTTTTTTTTACTTTCAAATTTCAGAA
>NC_061851.1:13550851-13555851 GCF_019202785.1 Penaeus chinensis | reverse complement strand
GAGTGAGTGTGAGAGACGGAGAGAGAGAGAGAGAGAGAGAGAGAGAGAGAGAGAGAGAGAGAGAGAGAGAGAGAGAGAGAGAGAGAGAGAGAGAGAGAGAGAGAGGGAGAGAGAGAGAGAGAGAGAGAGAGAGAGAGAGAGAGAGAGAGAGAATATAAAAGTTATTTACAGGCCTATAAACATTGGTTCGCAAGGGTAGACATAGTAGTTCTAACGGATTGACTCTTTCGGAATAGTACAACACACTGATAATAACACACGAGACGAGTCTTGGGGAAAGCGCTGAGTGCGGTGGTCGCGGCGCCGACCAGCCCTGTGAGGGGGCGGAAGGCTGGTGACGTGACCCGAGCCCGCGGGTGCGGGGGCACGAATGAGAGTCCAAACAAGGTCAGATGAACTCGTCATTTAATACTCTCTGATGCGCTGGTTCTTTACTGGACTTCGAGCCATGTGGCAAACAACCACGTGGCCTATGTCTAATGACAAATCGTGCTTATGTACAGTTATATACACGATATACAGACAGACAGATAGACAAACAGACAGACATGGGGGAGAGTAAAAGGAGTGAGGGAGAAAAGAGGGGGAGGGGAGTGTGTGTGTGTGTGTGTATGTTTGTGTGAAAGAGAGAGAGAGGGGGGGGAGTAAAAGGAGTGAGAGAGAAAGGGGGAGAGGAGACTGTGTGTGTGAGAAAGAGACAGACAGACAGACAGACAGACAGACAGATAGACAGACAGTCAAGGGTATGTGTGTGAGAGAGAGAAAAGAGAGAGAGAGAGGGGAGAGTAAAAGGAGTGAGAGAGAAAGGGGGAGAGGAGACTGTGTGTGTGAGAAAGAGACAGACAGACAGACAGACAGACAGACAGATAGACAGACAGTCAAGGGTATGTGTGTGAGAGAGAGAAAAGAGAGAGAGAGAGGGGAGAGTAAAAGGAGTGAGAGAGAAAGGGGGAGAGGAGACTGTGTGTGTGAGAAAGAGACAGACAGACAGACAGACAGACAGACAGATAGACAGACAGTCAAGGGTATGTGTGTGAGAGAGAGAAAAGAGAGAGAGAGAGGGGAGAGTAAAAGGAGTGAGAGAGAAAGGGGGAGAGGAGACTGTGTGTGTGAGAAAGAGACAGACAGACAGACAGACAGACAGACAGATAGACAGACAGTCAAGGGTATGTGTGTGAGAGAGAGAAAAGAGAGAGAGAGAGGGGAGAGTAAAAGGAGTGAGAGAGAAAGGGGGAGAGGAGACTGTGTGTGTGTGAGAGAGAGAGAGAGTCAGACAGACAGACAAACAGACAGACAGACAGACATACAGACAGACAGTCAGACAAACAGACACACAAAGGGAGAGAAAAAGGAGTGAGTGAGAAAGGAGGAGGAGGGGAGTGTTTATGTGTGTCTATGTGTGTGAGGGAAGGAGAGGAGAGGAAAAAGTGAGAAAAAAAGAAAAAGATAACGAAAGTGGCGGTGAGAATCTTGATAGGGACATTAACCAAGGTGATGGTGTAATCTATTCTACCATATGCTCTGTCTTTATTATGATTATCCCCATTCCTATTCTCTCTCTCTCTCTCTCTCTCTCTCTCTCTCTCTCTCTCTCTCTCTCTCTCTCTCTCTCTCTCTCTCTCTCTCTCTCTCTCTCTCTCTCTCTCTCTCTCTCTCTCTCTCTCTCTCTCTCTCTCTCTCTTTATTTGTGTGTGTATGTGTGTGCGTACTTGCTTGTGTGCGTGAATAAGAATGTTGTGTTTAAAATGGTGAATGCATTTACGTGATATTTGTCAGTGATACAAAAACATTATGAGGTATAGATTTACGTAAAAAAAAAAATAATAAGTAAATAAAAATGTTTCACGTCAATGAAAAATATGTTCAAAAGAGTAAAAAATGATGTTCGCGTGACACAATTGTTTATTTGACAAAGGAAAGGATTAGTATAGCCATCAATAAAAATGACCAAAAAAGAATATATGTATACATTACAAATCTCCTGGACCCCTCCCCCCCCCCCCCCTCCTCCCCTTTAAAAAGTTGCGTCCATTCGAAGTATTTAACAAAAATGTCACATCCATATAAAAAAAACGAGCGAATGATATTTTGGTTCTAGTCGGTGTGGCGAAAAGGATGAGGAGCCATTATGACCGATAAGCGACTCAAACGCTGGACTAATGAGGTGTGATATATTCCTCTCCTTTGCCAATTCGGTCGTTGAAAAAATGTGCAGTTTCTGTGATCATCCAGTAATCCCCCTTCAGACCTCATAGCATGTGTATATTGTTTCATTTAAAGGATGTGTGAATAAGGTAAATTAATCCATGTTATCGATGCTACTCAGCCCACCCACCCCCAAAAAAAAAAATAAATAAAAAAAAAATAAAAGAAAATAAAGAATTAAATAAAAAAATGAAAGATTTTAAAATATCTTTCTTTTCCTTTACGTGTCCCTTTTGTTAGTTACGTAACATATTTCCTCTTAATAACCATATTGACTTAGAAAGTTTATACTTAGTGCTACCCCTTTTTTTCTCTTCCACTTGTCTCCTTTGCTAGTCTCGTAACATATTTTCCCTCAGTAAATATACTGACTAGTAACTCTCTTTATATAGTGTCTTTTTTTCGTTTTTTTTTTTCCAAACATACATACAGTTGTTTATTTTTCTTATTCATTCAAAGAATACACCATTACAAACTTCTATAACCTCGCAAACAAGCCAGGAAGAAGGTTATGCTACTCAATATTTACTTTTCTTCTTTTGGTGTGTACGTTAGAAAATATGTTTACACCGAATTGAAGCCTGTGCGAGTGAAAACACCATTAATGCGACACCGAGTTTTAGAATTTGTATTCCGTTTACCAGTAAGATCATATATCGTTGTAAATATTCACCGAATACCAAATACCTGAATCACCTTCATATTTATATACCAAATGTTTCTAAAGGATTACATGATTAAGAATAGTAAGAAAGAATTCATACCCTAAATTTGAAGTATTTCTATAACAAAAAAGAAAAAAAAGAAAAGAAAAAAAAAACATTTTCATCAAAAACTTTTTTTTTTTTTTTTTTTTTTTTAGCAATGAAAGCCCAGTTAACAAATTGGGCAAATGGTAACTGGCAATGGTAACGAGCATAAGTGGATCGTATTCGGAAAGTTCTAGTAGAGTCAAATATAACTTTAGTTGATACTGATGGGTACAAAATATAAAATGGAAAAAACAGTTCGTTAATCATGGCCCTTGACGGTGATGTCTAGACTTTTAATTACTAGAAAAAAATCTTTTGATACCAGTTGTATTGGAAATATCAATATGTGTAACAAGAATCATGTAAAAATAAAAATATATGCGTAAGGCACAATGGTACATATAATAATGAATCTCTCTCTCTCTCTCTCCCTCTCTCTCTCTCTCTCTATATATATATATATATATAAATATATGAATATATATTTTTTTCTTTCTTTTCTTTTCTTTAATTAACCGTGTACTTTCTTATGTATAAAAGATATAAGGGAAAACCAGGTAGCACGTTTATTTAGTAGCAACAGATAGACGCTTTTCTATACCACTAATGACATCGAAAAGTATCAGTGCAATAGTACATAAAACAATGGATCTCTCTCTCTCTCTCTCTCTCTCTCTATATATATATATATATATATATATATATTTTTTTTTTTTTTTTTTTTTTTTTTTTTTTTTTTTAATCAATTAACCGTGTACTTTCTTATGTATAAAAGATATAAGGGAAAACCAGGTAGCACGTGATATTTAGTAGCAACAGATAGACGCTTTTCTATACCACTAATGACATCGAAAAGTATCAGTGCGGCATCAAAGGTAAGTTATGGGACATTTCGCCGGTCTAATGAATACATCTCACGGTGTCTCTGAGAGCTCCAAAGTGGTCAATAAATAAGCTTCAAAGAGTCTTTCCACGGGATAAGATTCTCACGGCCCCGAAGAGTCTGAGTTACTATCAGCCATTCATAATGTCATTAATTACATTCACTACAGCCCCCGCCCCCCGTCCCTCCCCTCCCCTCCCCATGATACCTAACGAGTCATTTAGATTTTTTTTTTCTTAGAAGTAGTAATTTTTTAACTTTTTGACCTAATTGCTATAGACTAGCTGACTGGCTCAGCTGATTCTCAGTATAACCGCCTGTTTAGCTTGAAATAGAGAAATGGATTTTCCAAGTTAAGGCGCAGAAGGGTATGTGTGTGTGTGTGTGTGTGTGTGTGTGTGTGTGTGTGTGTGTGTGTGGGAGGATGTGTGCGTGTGGATTTGGATAAGTGTGTGTGTGTGTGTGTGTGTGTGTGTGTGTGTGTGTAGGAGGATGTGTGCGTGTGGATTTGGATAAGTGTGTGTGTGTGTGTGCATGCGTTTGTGCGTGTGTGTGCCATGGAAGAATTATTCTTGGTCAGAAACGCACATTTCTTCCACTAGCGCCATGGATACTCAAACTTTTCCCTCTTCCCTGAAAATGGGTCAATAGAGGGGTTATTATTACACGGGAATATTTTTTTTTTGTTCTGCTCTACACACTTACGCCTACATATTTCTTATACGTAGAAATAATCCCTTGTCATCTAATTAATGTAGGAACCCTTCAAATTCCGTGGGAAATCTTTCGGGTGTAGTTTTATATGCTTTATTAGTGTATCTCGTATTATTCCTTCATACACGGTAATAATATATCAAGAGTGGACTTTTAGAGTGTTAAACGTGTGTTATTAAATAGGAAACTAACCTCACTGCTCATTTATTTTCATAGTTTTGCTTCGGCTTGGATAATTGCCCGTCGGGAAAAAGCTCCTTCAGAAGGTATTGGAGAAGCTATTACGGTCACGAGACATGGAGATCTTCCTAAGAGAAAATGTTTGAAATAATTTTATTCAGGTGGGATGTGTATCGTGAATGGTAAAAATGAGATATTTATATTTGGATTCGAAACCACATGTCGATGCTCCATGGATCAGTTCTCAAGATAAGAGTCTATATCAA
>NC_061851.1:13515851-13525851 GCF_019202785.1 Penaeus chinensis | reverse complement strand
TGTGTGTGTGTGTGTGTGTGTGTGTGTGTGTGTGTATATATATATATATATATATAAGTAGTACGCCCATCTCCATATCATTTTCGGTTTCTCTAGTTCACCATCTGCGTGCACATCAAGTACCTCCACATGGCCGACAACAACACCCTCCTGAGCTACTTCTCGCGGGGCCAAGACAACGAACTGTCCATCTTCACCAGTAAGATACAGCGCGTTATGCGACTTCCTGTGTGAGCAAAATTTGGGGAATTGTGTGTGTTTGCCCATGCGTATGCACGTGTGTATTTGTAAATGTGTATCTAAGAGTGTATTTGTATGTTTATGTATGTGTGGTGTCTGTGTATTTGTGTGTGTTTACGTATGTGTGGTGTCTGTGTATTTGTATGTGTTTATGTATGTGTGGTGTCTGTGTATTTGTATGTGTTTATGTATGTGTGGTGTCTGTGTATTTGTATGTGTTTATGTATGTGTGGTGTCTGTGTATTTGTATGTGGTTATGTATGTGTGGTGTCTGTGTATTTGTTGCGTGTATCTGTACATGTGTGTATTTCCACATGTGTATGTATATGTAGGTGTGTGGGTATTTGCACATGTGTATGTATGTGTAGGCGTGTATGTATTTACGCATGTGTATGTATGTATGTATGTATGAGAAAGTAACGGAAGCCACTTTCCTCGCCAGACTCTGTGGACGCAAAGCTGTTCCAATTGTACTGCTGTGGCGACCGCGTGAGGAACTACATCCACTATCCTATTCACCTTTACACCTGGCAACACGTGTGCATGGCCGTCGACCTTCGATCCCAGATGCTTACCTTCGTGCTCAACGGCGATGTACGTGAGTTATTGTGTGTTGGGAGGATAATTGGGTCGATGACGATGAGAACCAGGTGAGATTAATGTGCTGTTTTCCTTTTATATCCTTGCTTTGGATTGATTTAAGGGGCGTGTTAGTTGCGTGTGGGAGTTTTGTATGTGTGTATTTGATCGAAGGTTGGAGGATGTGCATTATGATGAAAGCCTGGTTTGGTTATGTTTGAATCTTCCTGAAGATGTATATAAGATCTAGCACTGATTACTCTGCAGTGAGATACTACAAAAAATAATATCACGTATCCTTGCCTGCCTTAACTTCTCCTACAACTAAATTCGTGTATCTGAGTATCTAGCATAAATATTTATTCATATTCTTCGTGGATTTTTGTAGGTTACTGTGTATCCACTCCGAATCATGAACTCGGCTGCCTCGGAAAACGCACCTCTGCTAGTGAGAGGCGGGGGCCACATGGTGCTGGGCCAGGACCTCGACAATCCTGAAGGCGGCTTTCAGGTCGAACAGCTCCTCCAGGCAGAGATTGCGGACTTCGTAATCTATGATGTCACTCTGTCCGAAGACGAAATGAAGAGCTTTACCTTGTGCAAGAAGAGCATCCCTTACAGTCCCATCATCTACCTGAACGAGAACGAGACGCTGTTGCAGCCGATCGGGGAAACGAAGCAGGCTTGGCTGTCCGAGAAGGATCTCTGCGCAGGAATACCCGGCTACCAGCTGCTGTTCCCGGAGCGTCTGAGCTACGATAATAACGTTGCGTGGTGTTCCATGTTGAAGGGAACCGTCGTCCTCCCAGCTGACGAAGAATCCAACACTGTGGTCTACGACAAGTTCTTTCGTTTTCGGGAAGTGTGTGTCAGTAGGTGGCGCACGCTCTACTACTTTGGCGCCGTCCGGAACATCACCACCGACAGATGGTTTTCCCAGGTAGACGGAACGCCCATCGTCTGGGAGAAATTTGATAAACAATGGAATCAGATCGTCAAAGGCTATCCGTGTGCCAGTGTTGGCAACGAAAATTTCAAATACACTTGGTTTGCTGTTCCATGCGGGAGCCTCATGTGCCCGACGTGCAACTTCACACATACGCCGCAGCTTCGTCTTCGTGGTCTTTGTAAAGAGTCTCTGGTAGATCGATTCTTCTTTCTGCAAGATTACATGAATGACAGAGTGCTTTTCGGAGGAAATGAATACAGCCGCATATTCTGGAACAATGAAACCTGGGAGATCGAGAGCCGTCGTTACAAAGGACTTTCGGCGAAAATGGAGATTCAGAGCCCAAAGCAATACCCTTTGGGCAGGAATAGATGGACCATCTCGGGAGACAAGTGTACCAAAACAAATGTGCGTGATTTCTTATATTTCTCGTGTGATGTGTAACAAATTCATATGCATTTTAGACTAAAGATAGCTAAATCTCTTAAATTTTAAAACTTATACAAGTAATGAATCTTTCATTAAATCCATTTTCCTGAAACACTCGTTACAGCTCAAGCTACAGCTGACGTCCTGCGGCGAAGGAGAGTATACCTGCAACAGCGGCGCGTGCATCATGAAGGACCGGCGTTGTGACCTCGTCACGGACTGCCCCGACCTGAGCGATGAGCTGGACTGTGACGTGGTCAGTGTGCCCGAAGGTTACTCGTCCACACTCCCGCCGCCCAAGATCTCGTCCAGACCTCTCTCGCTCCTGTTCTCACTCCGCATCATCTCCATCAGGGAGTTCAACCTGGTGGCCTTCACGCTGGTGGTGGACGCCGTCGTCACCGTCAAGTGGCACGACTCGAGGCTCACTTTCAGGAACCTGCGGGACGACTACCAAGCCAACAAGGTCAAGGACTTCAGCCAGCTGTGGACGCCCCAGGTCTTCATCAGGGACGGGTCGAGGAGCTCCGTCGACGAGAAGCTGCGGTCCAGTGACGTCTATGTTATGCTGGAGGACGAGGCTCTTCCTGACGACGATGCGTTAGTTGGGGAAGGTATGCGAAGGGTCTGCGATGCTGCTCCTGGTGGTTGTTCAAAGCAGATTTTCTGTAATGAGTATTGTGTTTGTGTGTAATGGTTGATATTTTCAAGATTAAAACAGTGGTGGGCAATGGAATTCCAAGTACTGTCTAATAGAAGGTTGTTTCATTTCATTTGAAATAAAATAAAATCCACCCATGGCCCATAGCGTCTGGAAATGACCACCAAAGTCCCTTGAATATCCACATTCTTTACTTTTTCAATATAGGTCAGTGCCTACCAACAAATATCTTTTCTTGTGAAGATGTATATTTTAGAAAATAATTTTCCCATGTCATAAGTATTGGTCCTTTTCGTTTCGTTCCTTTAAGCATCTTAAAAAAGTCGGCATAGTAAGACAGTGTAAATAATGCTGCTTGAGTGTTCCTTGACAAGTTTTTCCTTTTCGTCTCGTATCACGAAAATTATAACTCCAGGAATAACGTACGCAGAACTCCCAAGAACACAGAGATTTTAATACTTAACATCTCTTCCTAAGACTTTCCGTTTTGTTACCCATCTGTTACTGAGACACGGACACGATAATAATACAATGGTACAGACCTATCTAAAGCCAATGGGTGTTCCTCGTTTCCTCATTTCAGACGACACGTATAGCGGTAGGAACAACACGCTTATCATGGAGACGGAACAGACTCTCAAGTTCACCTGCCAGTTTCAGCTGCAAATGTACCCCGTCGATAATCAGAACTGCTTTCTTCTCTTCACCATCTCGGGTCTCAATAAGGACTTTGGCTTGCTTAAAAAGGTAAGACATGAAATACGACAACTCATGTTACAAGTAGATGAATCGTATTCATTGCGACGAATGTAGAAAAGGTATGAATAAGAATGGATATCTTCACAATAATTGACCGGTTTCGATTATATGCACCTCTTGTATTGTAAAGATACTCATTCTCATTCTTTACCTGTGGATATTGATCCTTAGATAGTCGAGTATATAACCATAAAGAAGGACCCACACGAACGAACAGATGTACATGTTCAAATATACGTTTTAGGTTATTCTAAGCCCATATCTTCAAAATCATTATAGCTGTAGACGGTTTTATGAGGAATAACGGTGCCACTAAATCAAATTAAAAATTTCACAAGGCAATAAACAACACATCTAAAGATTTTTTTTCATCAGAGACACGCGCGAGAATTCGATACAATCAGCTAGTTCAGCACCTCGTTCATTTCGCTAATACCTTTGTGCCAAGTGGAAGATAAGAATGCGGCGACACGTTTCAAAAGACGTAGCTTTTGTCGCAAGATCTATACAAGACGTGGTCGTTATGTGCTGGGAATTAGGCCACTTGGACTTGCTTCTCCTTTTAAGTACAATATCATATCCGAGAAAGATTTTAAGAACTTCTAATAGAATTGTCAGTAACATTTGTTTGCTTTCAACTGATGATTGGTAAACTTAATTATCAAATTGTAGACTGAACTTTAAGCTACGAGCGCGGTCCTTGAAGATGCTGCATGTGAATGATAATAGGAATAAACGTTTTACAAAAAAAAAAAAAAAAAAAAAAAAAAAAAAAAAAAAAAAAAAAAGACTAAACAAAAACGAAAAACAACATCTACTGGTCATTAGCCGAAAACATACCTATTATCTTCGTATACCCATACCTATTAATGTATATGCCTTTTGGTTCATAATTCTCGCAATATGTGCCAGTACACGAGGCACTCGATATCTACATTTAGCAGAAAAGGTAACGTAGTTAAGCAAATGATTTATTCATTTATTTCCTCTATTTTTACACCGAATGTCTCACCCGCAATAGGACGCCCTTGGCGTGACGTTCAACGGTTCCCGACGTCTTCTGGAGTACGAGCTTGTGGAGGAGACAATGACGGAGGAGACTGATGAGAAGGCTGGTTTCATGCAGGTAAGTCGGCGCGACGATGTGCGAAAGATTCGGATTGTTAGAATGAAGGGGCGAATTGAATAGATATTCATGGTTGTCTTGCGTTTGTTTGTTTGTGCTTATCTATATAACTTTGAAAACATCGAGTTATTCCCATAGGTGCGTCTACTTTTCAAGAACCTGTACGGCTATTACATCGGCAACACCTTCGTCCCAAGCCTTCTGTTGGTAGTCATCGGTTACCTCACTCTCTACTTCAGCTACGAGGATTTCCAGGTGAAGGACACATCAGAAATGCCGTGATGTAATGCGTCATGGCCGTGTTCTTTCCGTTTTTTTGTTTTTGTTTTTGTTTTGTTTTTTTGTTTTAAGGTTTTTTTTAGTAAATTCTTTGAATAAAAAATATATTTAGCGTTTGAGTCGGTTTTAGAAGTTGGTGTCAGACTGTTAATCTTTGTCCTGATTCAGTTAAATGTCGGCCAGTTTTCATAACCAAACTATTTTGCCATTGAACATTTTAAATATAAACATATTTGCGATAGCGTTGTAGCATGGTGTAGTTAAGTTTAAGTCAATTAGCCAGAATGGAATGCAATATTTAAGGCATAAAAAATAAAAGTAAGAAAGAAAGAAGATACAATATATATATTTTATACAAACACACACACACACACACACACACACACACACACACACACACACACACACACACACACACACACACACACACACATATATACATATAGATATATGAGAGAGAAAGAGAAAGAGAGAGAGAGAGAGAGAGAGAGAGAGAGAGAGAGAGAGAGAGAGAGAGAGAGAGAGAGAGACAGACAGACAGATAGAGAAGCAACATGAATAATGAGCCTTTGTTGGTGTGACTGAGGTTCATTACAACACAGCATAAATATATAAAGTTCACATCAACCAGTTCAATTTTTTTGGTCCACTCTTTCTCTAAGTCGAGATTATTTTCTTATAAATCTTCGTACATGTGTGTGTAATCATGTACTTGCATGTTTATGTGCAGCTATGTATATGTGCGGAGTTTGGAAGAGCACGTGTACGTGTGTGTGTGTGTGTGTGTATGATTGTGTGTGTGTGTGTGTGCTTACGTATGCGTCTGTGTACGTGTACATTTAGCGGAGAGTTGCGTGGAACCCGCAAATCCCCGACACAAGAATGTTAGTGTCCTCAAAGAATGCTGGGATAAATATCTGAGCAATTGATTATAACAAGTTATAAACTGTGTTGACTCACCGATTGGTGTATCACGATTAGGCAATTATTTACTTTAAAGATGGGCCACCTTTCTCAGATAGATACAATAGATTACCTTTATATAGGGAATGAACATATAGCTGTCGATTCACTGAGTAGTATGGTAAGACTTCCCGCGCATTTTCCCTCTCGCGATATGGACACGGTATCGCTTGCCTCTACCGCTAGGCATCCCGCAACCCTTTATCCTCCAGGAAACCGCTGGGTTTAAAACTCATTTAAAAGCACTTCATCTATGGTAGGTGTAAAACACGCAGTTTGGGTCATTACTACTTGATATACCCACGTCTTATATAACAGTTAATGCTTCCTTTTACATATCTTGCATATGTAAAAAAATGTCAAGTGAAATTGAACAAAACAAATAAAAGCAATGAGTTCTGGTATTTTACCGAGAGTTGCAGCGTATATGTGCACAAATCACAATCATTTGCCTTACTTTTTAACATCAGGTCACAGGTCATAAATGGCGTCCGCTAACGAAGGGTAGTCGTTACAAAAATACAATAATGAAATACATAAAAACAAATCGAAAGGTGTGATTCTCAAGCGTTGCTTTAGTGGATTCTCCACTCGAAAACTTCGTTGTTAGATTATTACATTCTTTTAAATTTTGTTTTGCGTATCTGTGCCAAGATTTAAAAGAAAATATAACAAAGTTTGATTTGAAGAACTGGTGTCTTTTTTTAGGTATGATAGAGCAGTGCCGTAAATCTCTATATTGCAAAATTGCGGTCTTTGCCTGACATAAACATTGGTTTCACTGACATCTGACCAATGGGACACAGCGACGAGGTTTCAGGAAGATAGTAATTTCATATTCAGAAGCAGTTATGTATGCCTGATCCTTCGTGCATCCCGGAAGAAACATATCTTTTTAACTAAGGCATTCATGAATATATTCTGCTTTTAATCTTTTAGTGTATATACGCATAACTTACGGAAAAGGTATGAAAATCTGTTTATTTTGAGAATCCCCTCAATTCCTGCCACTTTCTTTAATGTCATAGAAAACTTTATATTTAGGGGAAATATTTCTAGACCGCTGAATCTTTTTAATTTTCTTTTTTTTTCAATAAAAAAATAAATCCTAGTCAACTTCTGAATTTTAAAATTTAGTAGTGTAAAAATATGAAAAAATAAATTAGCCAATTGTTGCATTAACTTTTTAGAGACAGCAAAAACATAAAAAGTAAACCTAATTTTGTCACTAAAGATTCGAATTGGCGTTCTGAGGATTCGAAACGTTTGTTCGCACAAGATTCTGATAGATATTTCTTCATAGGAAATAAAAATAGAATGTCTTCATAATATTAAAAAGAAATTAAATCTATCTCGGAAGTCTAAAATAGATTTTCGTAAATTACCGCAACTGCAGAAGCATGACATCAGTATTTACCGCTTACGTCACAAATCTTTAGCGGTTTCCAAGCAGCAGACGAATTTCGGTAATAGTGGCGGGCTTCCCTCGCTGCGCATTCTCACTTTCGTGCTCGCTTATCATATATGAACCGTTTGCTTTTCTGTTGCGCATTTTATTGTGCTTTGTTCCCGAGTGCCTCAAATAGGACTTTATAAAGATTTATTGTTAAGCCTGTAAGGTGCGAGCTGAGCAAAGCATGCTGCATTGCGCAGGCGTTTCGTCTACACCTGGTTCTTGTGCTTTATGCCGTGCTGTTGGCTGTCTCGTTATTCTTAATCCGTCATTTTATAGCTCTTTCTGTGCCGCCGGACTGCAAAATTTTGACCCACGGCAAATAGGATTTTCTTTCTTAGCCTAACATAATTTTCAATTCGTTTTTTTTTTTTCAGAATATTTATATTCGATTCATGTATGCAGTAACAGCATTATACTACCCTTGCAAACAGGACCGCATCATGGTGTCCCTGACCAGCATGCTCGTGCTGGCCACCTTCTTCACCCAGACGAGTGCCTCAATCCCGAGAACGTCGTACCTGAAGCTCATCGACGCTTGGTACGTGGCCCTCATCTGCAAGAACTTCCTCGTGATCGTGTCCCTCGTGGTCGTCGAGAACCTCCGACTGATGGACCGCGAGGGTGGTGCCTTAACGAAGGTGATGCCGATGGGACAGAAGATGACGAGTCCTCCAAAACAAAGTCTCCATCAGAGAGTCAACTTCGGCCTCAGGATCGCTTTTCCGATCTTGCTGGCGATGATCTTAGGGGCGTTCTTCTCTTTCTGGACCTTGGATTGAGGCTCTTTGTTTGGCGCTCTGCTTTATTTTCAAGATTCATGCTCTATTCATTCCAAACTTTTGAATCTATTTTTTTTTTTTTTTTCGAAAATGGCATCATTTATAGTCATTGCAAAAACAAAAGATATTTGTTAATGTAATCATGAAAACTTTTTTTCTGTTCCTCTTGAAACTGCCTTTCTCTGTATAGAAAGGTGATTCCCGCTAATGTTTACCTTTTTGTCAGAAACTGTCTTCAGTCGTGTGGGAATCAGTTTGGTTCCCCAATAACCTACCTGTAACCGAATCTTGAGTATGGCATTATCAAGAGAAAGTTTGTGAAAAGTAACAGTAGCGACATCATGATAAGCATTCGATAAGAAGGAGATTAACACCATATGCATTATAAGGCATAATGAGATATTTGTAATTATCTAATGAGATTTCACTTTGATCCTGAAGCAATTCACTGTACAGCACATATTATACGTCATTAGACGTTAAACAAACCGCTGTATGAATGGAAAATGACATCTATTTAGAATTATTATATGCGGTTAATCCCTTGACAGACCAGCAATTGAACTCCTGCCGACTGATCCAGCCATTGTATATTGGATGTAAACTACGGTCTCGGTTAACCGATTACTATGTTTTTTTTATACCACAACTTCCCAGTTCACGTGTTTTACTTCATTACTTCATTTCTTTTTCTACTATAGAGATGAAATACATGGAATGCATGATACTGTTATAAATAAGACTGATGATATTCAGCCGGCTTTTCCTTTACCAATATAACAATATTGTGCTCAAAATCATGATCCTCATAGTAATGGTATTAATAACATTTATAATTTCATTAAAAAAAACGTTAATGTAACTGGCTAAACTAATACTTTAAACATTCTACCTTTACTAGTATTAGTTAATAAGCATGCTTGATATCTTTCATACATACATGTTCTTTTTTGGACAGTTTGAATTAAAAAGTTTTGGATGATATGACTTCTATAAAGACGTAATATCTACAACAATACCGTCATATTTTCCCACGAGAGAAATGGAACGAAAGTCCTCCATGATGCAATGATTCATTATGAATTAGTAACTGAAAAAACTCTATCACTCCCGAGCCTGGTTGACCCAAGGTGATCTGCATCTCCCCCTCGAGCAAACCGTGTGAACTCACTCGTGTTTGCCATGCCCGGATGAATCTGACTCTCCAACAGGCTGAAGCAAAACACCTGACAGCGAGGGGAGCTGCTGAATAAAAGGGGAGACCTAAGATCTCTCTCATTTACCTGCTCTAAGACCCTCCTCTGTCTCAGGATACACCGTTGACAAATCGAGCATATCTTAATTTCTTTGTACTGGTTGATGTGGTTAACCTATAATTTTGTTTAGTTATGATAGATATCAGAACGTGCTAATACATGACAATAGTAACGGAAATGGCAATGATTTTATTGATAATGATAATAATAAAATTATCATTATGACGGTAATAATAATTATTAGATAAATAGATACAAGGAAGTTAACGTGCTCTAAGAATACATGTAGCATCTGAACACTTTAAAAATATAATTTGATATATTTATGTATTATTTATATACATGCACTCTTCTCTCTCTCTCTCTCTCTCTCTCTCTCTCTCTCTCTCTCTCTCTCTCTCTCTCTCTCTCTCTCTCTCTCTCTCTCTCTCTCTCTCCCCCTTCTCCCTCCCCTCCCCCTCCCCCTCCCCCCTCCCCCTCTCCCTCTCTCATCCCTTCTCCCTCTCCCTCCCCTCCCCTTCTCT
>NC_061851.1:13508351-13510851 GCF_019202785.1 Penaeus chinensis | reverse complement strand
TATTCTAGATGTACTTCTGTATGTCTGTATTTTCAAAATATATGTATGTGATCTATATTGTTCTTACTTTACTTCCCATCTAATAAAATTATATCATCTGTTGTTAGTTTACTTTAGAATTCACATCAAAAGTATATGACACTACTGCAAGAGATAATGTCTTGCTATAATGTTATGTAGATAAAACCTATCTGTAATGGAACAGAGTCATTTAGTACCTAAAATAATTTGTTCAGTCATTCTGCATATTTTAGTCATAATTCAAACACAAACAATAATACAAAGAATATGGATTACAATTAATCTTCCCTCAAAGTGGCAGATATATTTGATTTAAAAGAAGATGAATTTAATCTCAAATAAAGAATAAAACAGATTATAATTCATAAAAGACTGTAAAAAGTCAAGAAAAAAACATAAAGATGAACAATTAACTTGAAAAATAACACAGTGAAGCATGTAAATAAGGGGAAAATTGAATAATCATTTTAGGTACATATTGGAAGAGGAGCTTTAGACCTCCTGCCTGTGTGCCTTAGTTTACAAGTTGACAGGACAAAGTGGGATCAAAAGATGCATACCTATAAACATTTTTTTGTTTTGTTTTTAAGATAATGCATGTATTTTGTTTAACCACATACAAGATTATCATCATTCAGACACTCAACAGGGAAACCAAAAAATGATTCTCAAACACCATTAGGTTAAAAAGTATTATTCAACCCAGCCTCACAACTCAAGGATCGGCAACACTCAAAGAGAATGTGGAGAAGACATTACATAATCCTTACAAAAAGAAGAAGAAAATTTGAAATGAAAACAAAGAAAAAAAAAATTATGGTAGTAATATCACACTATCTTGTGCTATAATAAGTTGGATTGTTGGTGAACTGAGTTACTGCTGTATAGTGTTGCAGAGAGAACAATTTGACATGTAGTGTTTTGATCATGTTATTCATTAGACCTTAAGCAAATGAAAATTACTTATGATAATCCCCTTTTCTACTAGAGTCTGTGTATGAATCCTGAGGATGAATGATTCTATATAAAATATAGCTAGAACTTAGGAGCTACAGGATTACCATTATGAATTTGGCCTTTGAGTTGTCTGCACATATGTAATGTATCATCAGTACATATGAAGTTATCTCAAAATGAATAGCTCTTTTGAAAGAGGAAAACAGAAGTATTTTATTGAGGGTTTATGGTGTGCATGCTACTAAAGCCTACTGAAGTATTCTTGGTAATACTATATATGTTTAGTGATAAAAAGTTTGTTTTTAATATCTACAAACATCCCATAGGGTTAGGATTCAACTGTAAATTATACCTCACAGTTTGAATAGAACATCTTTAAGATCTTCGTACTAAACCGAAGTTTCCTGGATGCAGCTGATATTGCAAAACATAAGTCTTTTTCCTTCTATACAATACTTCCTCAATCAAACTTATGCAGAGTTACCTTATTAACAAGTATCTTGGGTAAGTGCAAAAAAATACTCTTTGTTGCAATTAACATTTCCACAAGAATATGCAGGAACAGCTCATCTTATACAGAGATATTCAGTATTGAATGCCCATAACTAAAAGAAAAAAAAAGGCTAAACTAGGCATTTCAAAGAAGAAAGTTAATAACATAATATTTACATACAAATTGTAAGCAAATGAAGGATAACACAAATAAAACAGGACAGGTAAACTACAAGTGGTTTTGTAGTATCTTAAAAACTATGTAGGTGTACAGGAAATTACAAATGAAACTGACAGGAATAATAATGGAAAGCAGGAGATCCAAAAGCTATAATACAACACGAGCAAACTGCGGTGACCAAATTGTAGAGTGTCATACAAAGCTGAGTATGAGAATCTTGTGACTTTAATCTACATTTTGATTGAATGCCTCACTGTCTGCTGGTTTAAATTCCTCACTCAGCAAGGAAGCCAAATATTTCTGATCAGTACTCAGAGGTACCATTTATCTCATCCTTTCTATTACTCGTCAATTCTGGCCTTACAACAAAGAGTATGTGAACAATGGCTAGTACCTTAGCTGGTCAACCAGCAGATGGAAACTTTGCAATACACAAAAAATGTGTAAAATGAACTCTGTTAAATTACATCACTGTAGAACTTATATACTTAACAATAGCAAATTAACAAATTAACAAATGTAAAATGTGTATATAACACAAAGTAAAGTTTGACATAACATCAGCTGAGCATTCTTAAAAGTCTTGAGAAGCAAGTGATATTCTCTTTGTGATGTACACTTGTAAAGTCTTTATAGAATAAGAATATATTGGTGTAGAAATTGATGCAATTTCACTATTAGGAAGGGTACAACAACAACAACTGCAATGATGAATGCTTTTGGTCTTAAAAGTTCATATTCATTACATAAAAAAGGTACAGTAATACCATAAAGCTTACCATGGTCAATTCTCAAAGCCTGGTTAATACTCTACTATCACATTTTTGAATCAGGAGTTTAATCAAGTGG
>NC_061851.1:13495851-13500851 GCF_019202785.1 Penaeus chinensis | reverse complement strand
GAACAAACTACATTTATAAAACACATCATTTGTTCCCTACTAGGCACAGATATGGAGAGTTGGTACTAATCTAAAAGGTGTTTATGATGTAAATCACTGGTAATGCCATTCTTCTTTGATTGAGATAACTTAGGCCATGTATTATATATAGATATAAATGTATATACACCCTACAGCTGATTATTCTGCTAAAAGCACCTTTAGGATTAATAACGGTCAGAGCTCTTATAACGCAGGACCTGTACATCTTGCCACAACATGGAATACATAAGCTTTTTTACATGTTACTATTACATAAGCACCTGAATACATGTTACTCCAGATCAACACCTAAATACAGCTCCTCACCTATTTCCCATTTTTCTTCCCTTTAATATCTGTAAATAAAGCAAGTTTTTGAATCCGTTTTATAAATTTTGGGTTCTTTGTGTATGAAGATATTGAGTTAGTAATTTTGCATCAAAAATGTCATATATTCTTCAGCTGTTATTTATGTTCACAGTGTTAAAAAAAAAAAACTAGTCAAAATGATCTCATTTTAGATCTTAAAACTACAAAAAGTCTACCTGTCTACAGAAAATCTAATTGAATTAAATTATTAACTCCTAGGGCTTTAATTTGGTCAATAGATGATTGTCTCTCGTTTCAATTTTTTTTTTGAAAATATTCATGAATCTGAGGTCAATGTCCTTGTTCATTAATAGGACATTGATAAGATAAAGAAGATAAAAGGGTTTGAATGTGCAAACATATTCAAAATTAAATGTTTATAGTGCTTCTCTGATCCAAAATTGAAAGTATTAAAAAAATGAAACATTTTGTCATGTTGTGAACAAACTACACACATCTGATCAGAGTCACTTCAGCTAGGCTAATATCCATTGCTTGCCAAGGGAAATACATCCAAATTACTGCATTTGAATTAAAACACAGTTTCTCAACACCATGGTATTCAATCATGTGACATGCTCACTTCTACTACGTAATCACTCAATGATCATCATAAGCACATAGTGTCCTTCCTTGTTTTTCTTTTCCTATAGTTTCCTGAAAACATTGTTCAATTTCAACAGACTTTAGTCCCTTTAAACTGCTGTGAGTGCTTAGCACCCCAACTATTCCTTAGCAGATAGGGGGAGATGGTGAGCTGTAGAACTATAGGTCGAGGCTATGCATCATTAACGTGGACTCACTTTATTATCAACACTATCAACTGATTTTTAAAAGTATCTCACACCAAATGGATTTTGTAATACTAAATGAAATATTCATGAAGATGGGTTGGACTTTATTTCCCAGGTTGTATAGTCTAGGTTTTTAAGTGTACAATGGCTTCCAAGTTCCTACCAAGTTCTCACTACCTTCTTTCTTGTCTAATATAGGAGACAACTCTAAGGAATACCCATGAAAATTAATCTTCTCAATGATAAACTCAGTTCAAAAAAAATTATGACAATGCATTTTTCCTTAAGTCCATTAGATCTGTCCAGTATGTATATATAACTGTATTTTAATAATATAATTTAATGGGAAACATAGTTACTTTCCTTGTCACTTAAAGAGATAAAGCAAGTGCAATGGTGTTCAAACTTCACCATCAAAAGCTAACTCTAAAGCAATACAAAAGCTATCAAAAAAAAAAAAAAAAAAAAAAACCTATGAAAAAAATATATTTTTCTCTTTGAAGGATGATCATCATGTTGTAAAGAGTAGAAGTGAGTAAGGTGACAATGAGGACATCTTAAAAAAATACACCTTTTCATTGTCCAAAAATTCTTCTAGTATAGAAATCTGGGTAACATAATAGAAAATTAGCAATAACAATAACAGAAATAATAACATGGAATAACAGTAACTTTCCTCTTCTAAGTTTCTACAAAATACCAAATAACATAAAAACAATCATCACAAAATAATAAACCTTCCCAAACTCAGGATATAATTTAGTCCCTAACTCAGACTCCTGTTTTATAACACAGACCAAAACCACATGTAATATTTAAACAAGTATCAATGTACTCTCTGACTTCTTTTAGAAAACATTATCAAACCCAGAAGACCACAGGACCACAAAACCTCATGACTTGCTCCCCCACCAGCAAAGGTATAATTCACACTAACCTGGAGGCGTAGAATTAGTCCGCATGAGACTTCCTTGCGCATGGTTAGACCGCGGACTTGTATGTGGTGATGGAATTGGTCTCTGAATCTGGGGTGGAGGTAACGGAGGGTGCGTTGCTTGCCAGTAGGCATCGAGATACTCTGCTATGTGTTCACATGCGTCCTCAAGCTGCAAAATTATGATGAATGACAGAAGTATGCAATTATTATTTTGTTTCTTAGGACTGAATTATGCAAGATTGGCGATTTAAACCAGATGACTTAAACAAAATGATTTAAACCAAATGATTTATTTATATACTTTTCTAACAACTTTATCTCCTTTGGATTATATAGATCTCCCTTCCTCTCTCTCTCTCTCTCTCTCTCTCTCTCTCTCTCTCTCTCTCTCTCTCTCTCTCTCTCTCTCTCTCTCTCTCTCTCTCTCTCTCTCTCTCTCTCACTCTCTCTCACTCACTCTCTCTCTCTCTCTCTCTCTCTCTCTCTCTCTCTCTCTCTCTCTCTCTCTCTCTCTCTCTCTCTCTCACTCACACTCACACTCACTCTCACTCTCACTCTCATTCTCACTCACACACTCACACACTCACACACTCACACTCACACTCTCACACTCACACTCACACTCTCACACTCACACTCTCACACTCACACTCTCACACTCACACTCTCACACTCACACTCTCACTCTTACACACTCTCACTCTCACACACTCTCACTCTTACACACTCTCACTCTCACTCACTCTCACTGTCACACACTCTCACTCTCACTTTCACACACTCTCACTCTCACACTCACACACTCTCACTCTCACTCTCACACTCTCACTCTCACTCTCACACACTCTCACTCTCACACTCAAACTCACACTCTCACACTCAAACTCACACTCAAACTCACTCTCACTCTCACTCTCATTCTCACACTCTCACTTTCTTTCTCTCTCTCTCACTCTCACTCTCAATTTCACTCTCTCACTCTCACTCTCACTCTTTCACACTCACTCCCTATCGCTCTTTCGCACGCATGCGCACGCACACACACGTCCGTACACACATGTGCACGCACGCGCACACACACACACACACACACACACACACACACACACACACACACACACACACACACACACACACACACACACACATTTTATGTATGTGCACACATGCATACACACACACACACGCATTTGTGTATGTGCGTGCATGAATACACACAAACTCACTCAGTCACACACAGACACACATACGCACACACATGTGCATGCACCCACACACACACACACATATGAAGACACCTACACATACCTACCCACTCATACACACCCACACCCACACACATACATGCATACAAAGACTGACACACAAAACAAATAAATAAATAAATAAATAAATAAATAATAATAATAAAAATCAAAGTAACAATAAAAAATCTCCTTACCTGATTTTCATCAAGAATCACATCAAACATCTCTGGTGGACACTGGGCTAATTTTTCTGCTGCAACCATCTGAACACTCAAGTTGCGACTCTGAGATTTTCCCCGTGACTTTATTAAACGCTGCAGTACCTGAAGTATACATTGATCATTTAACATGACTGAAGATTACAAGGCATATATAAAAAAATAAAAAAAAACTTGCTTGCTCAAGAGCAGGTTTCTAATCTGTATCCATTCCAAGTAAGAGCTTTAAATGAACAATATAATAACACATGTTAAGTATACAAATTAAATCCTGACTTGAAGATTTGCAATAACACTAATGCAAGGTATGAGGAGATAAGTACACCTTCCCAGCAATAACACTAATGCAAGGTATGAGGAGATAAGTACACCTTCCCAGCAATAACAATGTGAATCAATGAGTAGAAATCCTTTTAATACTAACATATATTTCTTTTGAAAATAAAGATTAAATATGTAACTACCAAGGATTTATATCAACCAAGGAGTACTATAGTCAAGATTAAGGAATCCTTACCTTAGGAGACGAGATCTTGAGGTATACAAGAATAGGTGCAAGAGATGTCTTAGCAAGTTGAGAGGGGTGGTTAATAGTGTCACAATCGAGCACCACTAACTGTAGAGTTCTTGCTAGTTCAAATATTCGTTCTATTTCAGCCTGAACTTCTGCTATACAAGAAGATCTGGAGTTGGATCGTTCCATAAGAGCACGTTTGTTTGGGTTGTTTAGGAGACTCCGTTTTGCAAGAGAGATATCAGCACTCACCCGTGTAATGATTACCCTGAAAGACAGATTATGGTGAATTGTCAACTAAACAGTATAAATACATTAGAACATTAAAATACAGTAACTTTTCAAGTAGAGTGGAGTGGAGTAGACATCATGAGAAAATTAAGAATTTTTTTTTTTTTTTTTTATCTAAAAGCCTTTGTAATAGTAGGCTGACTATCAAATAAATTGAAAATAACAAAAAGAGAGCATTATACATTTACAATCTTTAAAAATGATAATGTGGAAAAATATATATAGATCTTCACACAATGCAACATCTTATAATTTGTAAACAAAATAAACACAAATTCCTGATGTACTACCACTTGAGGAAAAAAGAAAAATCTTGAAAAGATTGAACTGTTATAGGAAAAAATTATATCCACTCCAAAACACAGTTTACTTACTTCCCCTCAAATCTGTGCTTAATGTAATCAAACAGCGCCTTCTGCATCATGTCTGTGACCTCATACCCTTTGAGGGATGGGCCAACAAGCACTAGCGGGCGCATGGAAGGCACGACATCGTACGGAGGAATGTTCTCCTGTTTCTTAAAGAAGGGCTTCCGCTTCTCCTTGGCTGGTGGGGTTGTGATGGAACTCTTCCCCTTGGCGTTGCCCAGGGAATCGGAGTCGTCACCCA
>NC_061851.1:13473351-13475851 GCF_019202785.1 Penaeus chinensis | reverse complement strand
ATGTTGAATGGTAATTATGCCAAGCTTTGCTGCATGCATGAGGTTAAATATGGACTGCACCACACTGCACCTATTCGTATTAATATTTTGAAGAAAGTGCCACAGGCTAAAGTTCCTGTTACTGAAGTATATTTCTCCTAAGACCCCATTCTCACCTTATTAAATGTCATAAGATTCAAAATCATAAGGTGTAACCCAATATCAACATAAAAAATTAATTGTAAAAACTCATATCAACATAAATAATGACAAGCTGTTTCTTTTTGTGCCAAGGAACTTTTATCACGGGCATTTCCACAGGCAAAAAATAGGAAAAAAGAAAAGAAAACTGTATAAGAAAGAGATTCAGGTTCACACTAGCAGAAAAAAAAAATCAATAAAAAGATGAAACTTATTGGTTGCTGATGAGGATACAACTCATATTAGCAGCAAAGTAACCATCCTCGTTTCACACAAACAAATTCCATGATAAAAAAGGAATGTGAGAAATCAACGGAAATTCATAAATATTCTCTATACTCCTGGTGTTGTCACTGTATTTGGTGGTCAGGCTTTTGTCAACCTACTGTACTGTCTGGTCATCATCACTCAACTGGCAATCTACAGTATATGATGACATACATTCAGGTGGAAATGAGTCCAATATATCAACTTTCCAATTAGAGAGATCTCTGCATTACTAATACTATCACTAAGTGATAGAAATACTTGTTCAGTCCACTTTCAGCTACAGTATAACAATCTATATATCCAACAATACAAAATAAATAAAAATTGTAAAAAGTTATTCATGAATTTCAAACTACGGACTACATCCACCTCAACATACGGCACCAGGAGGGAGCGTCATTTAGCTCAGTTCTGCAAACAAGCAAACAAAAAAGAAGAGAAGGGTGACAGGGCTGGGGGCAAGGGGGCAGAGGGCAGAGGGAGGGAGAAGGGAGGGGGGCGCAAGTAACAGTGCACGTCAATCCATAACAATGTGGGAAAAAAATTGAAATCTAATGGATAATTGTGGCTCCTGAAGGGTCACATGTACTTACAAGAGGTCAAGGTCATCCAAGGCGAATGAATTTGTAAGGGAAGGAAAGAGAAAAAATTACATGTAGCAGTATGACACATCTTCAGAAGTTTTTTTTTTTTTTTTTTTTTGTGCACTTTCTCCCTATATTCTCAAAGAAATGTTTCACATCCATCCAAAAGAAGGAAACATCATCTGATGTATGAGAAAGAGAGAAAGACAAGTACAGACAGACAGAAATAGAAAGAGAAAAATAACAATTGTAATCTGCCCCTTTTTTTTTTCTTTTATTGCTGATGAATTTCTTCAAAAAGTGCCCAAAAGAGGAGTGAATGAATACACAGCACAAGAATAAATAAACACAGATGAAGAAATAAGTCTACAGAGAGAAAAGTGAATGAGAGAAAACAATTAGGGGCATATGTACACAGATGTGTTTAAAAGCCCACAAACATCATATTAATGGTAATACATTCAAATACATAAACCTTTAGTACTGCAACAATGAGAAGGGACCCAGATAATAAAAAGAAACAAACTGTGAATAATCCTTCAACTAATAAAATCATAAAATTATGCTCTCCACAATATAATTTTTTTTTTTTTTTTTTTTTTTTTTTAAGATATTAACTGGCTTCCTTCTATTATATGTGAATATAGCATAAAGTTCACCAGTCAAAATATGACACTTCAAAATTGGAACATGTATAAATGGCTTTCAGTAATGTGCTTTTCTATATATATATATCATAAACATAAAAATCAAATCATGAAAAACTACTTTCTCTACATAAATGGAGTAACTAAAAACAAATTCAGAATTTTTTTAAAATTCAAATTGATAATATCTACGGAATCAAATTATTGCATAAAAAGACCAAAATTTGCCTTTTTTTCTTTTCTTTTTTTTGTGTTGCCACATACCAAAAAGATGTGTCTGTGTCTCATTAACTGAAGTATAATTAGTCAAAATTTAAGAACAGAAAAATATATGAAAAAGTTAAAAAATAAATACACCAAAAATATTGAGACAAAACCCACAGCTGTGCTTACGAAAAAAAAAAGGATTCCACATGTACAAACAAAAAATGTAAAAGTAGGAAAACATGATAAGTGTTTGATACCAATTGAAATTATAAAATAAAAAAGGGAGGAATATTCATAGAAAATAATGTGGCAACACTTTTCTCAGTGAGAAGTGGCATGTACCAATAACCACAAAGGACATAGCTCTTACAGTCAACTGTTTCTATACTACTGAGTTGCGTCTACTTCATGCTTTTAGCGGAAAGCCACTACTTTGGCATTACTACTTTAGGCCTACATGAGAAACGAGCACCAAACAAAAAGACAGGGAGCTTAGCTTTGCTTGGATAACTTTCTCTATGTGTTGTGAAGATTGCAATATAAACTTAAAAGTATGTGGATATACCTGGAAAAATATAGAGCAACAATAGTCAGTGGATTTTTTCTTTCCTT
>NC_061851.1:13460851-13463351 GCF_019202785.1 Penaeus chinensis | reverse complement strand
CATATTAGTCAAAAGCAGTGCTATACAAATGCACTAGTCAAGAACAGTGTCACATCCAGTTAAGTTGTCAGAGCAGTGCCACACGGAGACGCTCTCTAACCTAAAACAGTGCCCGATGAGGGGGGAGAGGAAATGATAATAGACATAAAAATAAAACCAAGAAAAGAAAGCTGGTTGCAGCAGTGCCCACCTATCACAAGATCAAAAGACACAACATATGGTAAATGGGTCAGTGCCAGCCTGTCACACACAGGCACTATCTAGCTGGAGCAGTGCCATCATCCTGCCAGACTCACCCTGGCTGCCTGAAGAGTGACGAATGCCTGGCCCTCCGTTCTGCGCCTGACCCCGCTGTCCCGATGGTGCCCCTATTGACGGAACCACTTGAAGCGTCTCAGTAGGTTCTCGCCGCTGCACCAACGGCTTATACGTGTATATAAAGGTCTCGCCCCACACTCCCATGTGTGTGTATACGGGCCTCATCCTCAGGCTTATAGGTGTATGCATGGGTTTTATATTCAGTGTATATATAGCATCAGTCTTGTACGTGTGTATGTATGTCATCCTCCAGTGTATGAACAGCCATACACTGGATCAGTATGTCTTGCTCTTAACTTGTATGTGGAAGTATATACAAGTCTTATCCTTAGTTTCAAGTGTATATAAAAGTCTCATCTGTCAGTCCTGTGTCCTACTTCCTATTAATTTCTTTTCTTAAATTTTTGGTCTGTGTGCTGTCTTTGCTTTACTTTTTTGCGAGATATTCATATATACTGTATAACGCTCGTTGGTGCTTGGGGTTGCGAGGAGGATCAGGCATTTCAATTTGCAATGATTCTCTCGAGTATTTTTTTCTTTTTCATTGCTTAAGGAAACTTTGGATTAGGTCCTAAATACATGTATAAAAAAATAATAAATGTGCAGTGGGCTACATAACATGCTCTCTGTCTAGTACTGAAAATTGACCAGGCCTTCTACGCTTCTAAATGAAAATTTATAAAAAAATATATAGAGGAAAAATTAAGTTCCTCGTGTCCTTACAGGGGTTTGCAAACAAGCTAAACACACAGACGCTTGGCGAAGGGAAGGGGCGGGGAGGGGGGAGGTACAGAGATGGGGGAGGGAGGGGAAGAGGGGGGTAGGGGTCACCGTGCGTGGTTCCTACGGGCGGGTGACCAAAAGGGGGAGGTCAGATAGAAGGTGTTGGGGGACGGAAACATTTACCAAGGGAAGATAAATTATTGAATAAAATTTAACCCTGTGTTTAAGTTTAGCAATCATTATCTTTTTATATGAGCTGCTTTTTTTTTAAACCATACTGTAATTTAACTAAATTACCAGTACTGATTAATCACAGTGATAGGTGGCAATCTTCCTAGAAAGCGTAATCCTAAGTTATTGCATGTCGTTACGTCAATCAAGTTTTCAATTCTGTACGCCCATTAGGATCTATCTATTTTAATCCGGAAGAATATAAAGCACTAATACAAAAATAAATGCTATCAGCAACGTTTACTAATAATGGAAACTAATAATTACTCCAAGAGTTATGGAAAATTATCTGTGATCACAATTTTAACTACTATAGCTTGTGTTTGTTCTAAATATTGTATGTATACACACATGCATTGCAAATGAAAGAATATGTGTGTGTGTGTGTGGTGTATGTGGTGTGTGTGTGGTTTACACGTGTGTGTGTGTATGTGTGTGTGTGTGTGTGTGTGTGTGTGTGTGTGTGTGTGTGTGTGTGTGTGTGTGTGTGTGTGTGTGTGTGTGTGTGTGTGTGTGTGTGTGTGTGTGTGCGTGTGTGTGTGTGTGACCGTGAGTGAGAGTGAGAGTGGAAGTGAGAGTGAGAGTGAGAGTAAGAGTGAGAGTAAGAGTGAGAGTGTGAGCGTGAGTGTGAGTGTGAGTATGAGTATGAGTATGAGTATGAGTATGAGTATGAGTATGAGTATGAGTATGAGTATGAGTATGAGTATGAGTATGAGTATGAGTATGAGTGTGAATGTGAGTGTGAGTGAGTGCGGAGATCCAATAATAGCAAAGACAACGACAGCGAGTTAAAAATGTGATCACAGCTTAACCTTTTTCTAAATTCTGTGCATTAGTAACAGCGATCTCAAAGTTACCACAAGTTATCTTACGTCTTCGGAAAGGAAGCTAGGAGGCGACCTATCACCCCCATTTAAAGGAGGACTAAAACTGACTACGTTCTAGGTGCACGAGGAAGCAACTTTCCCTACACCCGAGAGGAACGGATCAATTCCTACTCTTTGAACGGGATGCCAAAACTGGAATCTATTAACTGGAACGGAATTTCATTATCCTAAAATCCTAACGCTATGTTGTCTCTAAAATGGGAAGTGGCAATTTATCCTACGGTGAATCTAAGGTTAATGAAGTGCTTTAATTAATGTACTGTTTGTTTGTTTGGGAAAAGAGAGAGATCAAATTATTTTGCAGATTAAAAAAGTTTGAACTTGCTGTCTGCCACTGTAAG
>NC_061851.1:13422312-13432312 GCF_019202785.1 Penaeus chinensis | reverse complement strand
TCTTTCTTTCTTTCTTTCTCTCTCTCTCTCTCTCTCTCTCTCTCTCTATATATATATATATATATATATATATATATATATATATATATGTATATATGCATATATATACCCTCACTCCCTCTCCCCTACTCCTGCCGTATCCCACTCCTCCTCCCCCTCCAAGCCTTCCCCCAGCTTCCAGAGGCCCTATATATCAATGCCTCCTTCCTATCGACCGGCATAATGCGTATTGACCGCATGTCGATGTCACCTTCGCCAGGGTCGTTTACGGTCTGGCTTGCCCTGGCTTTCACTCGGTGGTTATGGCGTGGATTGAGGATTGCTTCAGGCTTGCTTTTGCCTTTGTGCTGGTCCAGACATGTTAGACAAACTTGAGGAAAAAAAGATAATAATTATGTAATGTGGATTGTTTTGAAAGAGAAAGTACAGATGGAAGTGGTTTAGGAAGGAAAGAGAGACAAGTGGGAGAGGAACAAGATCAAGTGGAAGAGGGAAAGGCTGTGGAAGAGAAATAGCAAGAAGAGGAGGAAGCGTGAGTGAGAAATGCCAACGACGGAAGTTCAAAATAAGAAAAAGAGAAAAATAAAATGTTTTTTTGCTTTCTCTTACATTATGCACAAAATACATTTTAGGTATTGGTAAACCACGTCAATAAATACTTCCCCAACCAAAAAAGCCCTCTTACACGCAATAAACAAATAAGATAAAAATAACCCAACAAACAAACAGACCAACACAGATATAATGTATAAGCTGTATTGACGTCATCATAACAAATTAAGTTTGGACAGAGGCGTGTGCTGAACACTCTCCCAGGCAGTGTGCACGACGCAGACTTAATTACAAGACACTTCACAACGACCTGCGGAAGGAATTTATTGTGATTGGAAACCTTGTCAAAGCTATGCAGCCCCGTGATTGGTTGTTGGGGGTGTTTAGCATTGTACGTCGTCCTGTGATTGGTTGTAGCACTGTACGTCGTCCTGTGACTGGTTGTTGGGGGTATTTAGCATTGTACGTCGTCCCTTGATTGGCTGTTGGGAGTGTTTAGCGTTAAGCCGTCCGGTGATTGGTTTACGGAATTGTTTAGCACTGTAAGGCCTTCTTTGATTAGACAGGATTGTAGGATGTTCAGTGGTCGGTCAGTACGAATGCTTTGCATTATAAGGTCTTCTGTGATTTGACAGTATGAGTGTGTGTAAGGTCTTCTGTGATTGCCTGTAAAGCATTTTGTGATTAGTCAGTGAGTGAGGTCTTCGGTAACTGGTCAGTGAGTGCGGTGCAAAGTCTTCTGTGATTGAACAGTGTGAGTGCGTGTAAGGTCTGCTGTGACTGGTTGTAATGTATGTCCAGCTCATTCAGAATAAACACTTCACACTTAATATCTGGCCACAGACCGCATGTAATTTTTGTGGTCTTCTTATTAACACCAAAAATGTGCATCTTGAGAAAAAATATGCAACGACGATGACTTTCAAAATCACCACAAATTGTTATCACTGCCAACAATAAAAAAAGAAGAAAGAAAAGAAAAGAAAAATCCTTTACATAAATCACCCCAATCATGACCCCATATTTTCCCCATATACCACCTCCCCACCATCGCCCCCTCCGCCCCTCCAAGCCAAAGGACAGGTCGAAATCTCATGGAAACCCCATGAGCAGAATGCTAAGATCCAGGGTTACGTAAGAGGAAGCCCTGCAGTAGTCTGCTGTGGGAGAGAGATAACTTGTGAGTCTGCGTGAGAGGAGCGCCGTGGGAGCCACTGTTCGGGAGCAAAAATGTGGATGACTGTAGTTGTACGTATGTGTCTGGATGGATATGTCGATAGATGGATGGATGTGTGGGTGGATGGGTAAGTGGACGGATGGATGGAGGGGTAAGTCGGTGGATGAATGGATGGGTGGGTGGGTGGGTGGGTGGGTGGGTGGGTGGGTGGGTGGGTGGGTGGGTGGGTGGGTGGGTGGGTGGGTGGTTGGGTGGATGGGTGGGTGGATGGATGGATGGATGGATGGATGGATGGATGGATGGATGGATGGATGGATGGATGGATGGATGGATGGATGGATGGATGGATCGATGGGTGGGTGGGTGGACGTGAGTGTGAGTGAGTATGAGTGAGAATGTGTGTGTGTGTGTGTGTGTGTGTGTGTGTGTGTGTGTGTGTGTGTGTGTGTGTGTGTGTGTGTGTGTGTGTGTGTGTGTACGTGTGCGTGCGTGTGTACATGCGCGCACATGCCTGCGCAAGGCCTTGGATGTGTTTGTCTGAAAGACGACCAAGGGGGGGGGGGGGATGAGAAAGCCAAAGGGACCGGGAGAAAAACCAGAAGCGGGGAGGTGCGAGGGGGCAATGGAGGGGGAGGAGGAGGGGGCAGAGGAGAGGAGGCAGCCAACGGCAGCCTGACCTTTCCGTTCCCCGCACGTGGTCCCGTTGTAACATTTGCTATTGATTGTTCCTCCTCGAACGTTTGGCGACCTGAGAGAAAGCCAAGGGGGGAGGGGGGAAAGGAGAGCGGGAAGAGGGAGGGGAAAGAGAAGGGAAGAGGGAGAGGAGAGAGAATGATAGGAGTGTGAGAGGAGGAGGAGAGGGCGAGTGGGATGGAGACGGGGGAGGGAGAGAGAGGGGGGGGGGACTGAGAGCGGCTCAACAACCATCCCTGAGAATATCGTATCAAACCACTGACATGAAAGCTTTTATTTCCTTTTAACATTTAATATTCACTTCTTCAATTCTTCAATATTCTTCAATTCTCTCTTCACTCTCTTCAATTCTCTCTTCGCTTTAAGTACAACACCTAATTATTCCACCAATATTCCACCACGAGAAACAAGAACACTTTAAAACAATTGGCATTACAAATAAGTTCACGCCAACAAGACAAAAATTCGTCCATAATGTGTCGGTGTTGGTGCGTGACGCATAAAATTAAACGCAAATGAGTAACGAGACTCACCAATGACTTCCCGCTTTTTCCCCTTTGCTTCACGTGACTCAGACTTGACTCACCGTTAAGCAGAACCCGTGTAATAATTCACGTGATATTCACCTATAATCGCATGCTGTGGTATAGAGTCACGAATTAAAACAAGTGCCCCGACACACACACACACACACACACACACACACACACACACACACACACACACACACACACACACACACACACACACACACACACACAAGAAACAGCTTTAGACAAGATATACAATCTCAGTCAAGGAATAGTCGCAGTCAAGGTACTTGACTTTGACAGGCAGACTTCGTGGTCGGTAATTGTACAATGCAATTGCAATATACACGAAAAGAACACAAAGTATTCTCTCCTCCCATTGTAAACAAAACACGCGAGTCTCCCCTGTCCTTTACCGAAGTGGGTCTAAGAAAGAAAAGCTAAAATGGAGACGAGGGCAATAAAGTTCGATGACGCAATTCACAAACTCGAAAATAGAAAAGGTGAATAATCTATTGTATTCACATAGATTATTCACTCCAAGCAACGAATTTCTCACGACACCAAGAATTCTCGTTCAACATTCCATACTAGTAATGGTACTTCAAAACACAAAACAACTGGAAATAAATTTTGAAATAATTATAGAGCTTCCTGACTGTTATAATGTCTTAAGTGAAATAAAAGGAAACATAAGCCATATCAAAGAGTGTACTTAAACCATTATACGAGCAAATCAATGTTTCATACGATTTACTGGACCTTAACTTTTCATGAAATTATTTATCGTAAACATAATTTTCATGTGAACATCTACATAAATCTGAAATACACTTACTCAATTATAAATCTCTCTCTCTCTCTCTCTCTCTCTCTCTCTCTCTCTCTCTCTCTCTCTCTCTCTCTCTCTCTCTCTCTCTCTCTCTCTCTCTCTCTCTCTCTCTCTCTGTGTGTGTGTGTGTGTGTGTGTGTGTGTGTGTGTGTGTGTGTCGTAGCTGGATATTCTACGACATTCAGCTTTTTAAATGTCCAATATTTCACAGGAATAAAAATGCTTCTAATTATGTTCACGCAAGTATATGCACACGGCAGCAATGGTGAATTACTCACACACAGAGTATATAAAAAATTCAAAGAGTGAGTCATAAATGAGTAACAAAGCAAAAAAAAAGAGGTTGTGTAGTAGAAGGGGGGAGGCGAGACGAGAAAGAGAAGGGGGAGAAGGGGGAAAGGAGAAAGAGAAGGGTGAAGTGGGATACGAGAAAGAGGAGGGGGAGAAGTGGAAGAGGAGAAAGGGAAAGAGAAGGGGGTGAAGTGAGAAAGGAGAAAAAAAGAGAAAGAGGAGGGGGGAAAGTGAGAAAGTGAAAGGGGGAAGAGGGAGAGGAGAAAGAGGAGGGGAGAAGTGGAAGAGGAGAAAAGGAAAGAGAAGGGGGTGAAGTGAGAAAGGAGAAAAAAAGAGAAAGAGGAGGGGGGAAAGTGAGAAAGAGAAAGGGGAAGAAGAAGGGGAGAAGTGGAAGTGGAGAAAGAGAAAGAGGAGGCGGAGAATTGAGATTGGAGAAAGATAACAAGGAAAGGGAGAAGTGGAAGAAAGGAAATAGAAATAGGAGAGGGGAGGTGAGAAAATAAAAAAGAGAAAGGGAAGGGGGAGAAGTGGGGAATGAGAATGAGAAAGAGGAGAGGGAAAATTTAGAAAGGAAACAGAGAAAGAGAAGGAAGAGAAAGAAATGAAAGAGAAATCAGAACGAAGAAAGAGAAATAAGTGAAAGAGATGTGGAGGAGAAAAAAGAGAAGAAGTAGGTAAAATAGTACAGGAGAAAGGGGAAGGACGAGAGAAATAGAGAAAGAGAAAGAAAAGACGAGAAAGAAGAAGAAAGGGAAGAGAAGATGAAGAACAACAAACAACAGCACAAAGAAGTACAAACGAAAGCTAAAAAAACAAGGCAAAATCCCTCCCCAGACGCGACGGGAAAGTAGCGCCCCCTATGGAGTTTCCTTCGCGTTTCCAGGTGCTCCGTGACGTCACACTTCCAGAACTTTCGCCAACGAAGCTGTTAAACTTTGCGGAAAACACGACAGATTTTGTCGTCAAAGAAAGGGGATTCGGAACTTTTTGAAGAGAAAACAAAATATATTCACGACATTGTCCGCGGCTTCTGTGTGGAATTTTAACGTTGGCAAAAAAAAGTAAAGAATATTTTGACAAATTGTGTGTGAAATTAATTAAAACGTTACATGTTCACAAGCTAATAAATTAATTAATTAAACTTAAAATGATTAGCCTATCAGAGTCATAAATATAAGAAATTATTACCCCGAACTGTTCGCGCGTGCGTGTGTGCTATGTTGTGTGTGTGTGTGTGTGTGTGTGTGTGTGTGTGTGTGTGTGTGTGTGTGTGTGTGTGTGTGTGTGTGTGTGTGTGTGTGTGTGTGTGCGTGTGCGTGTGCGTGTGCGTGTGCGTGTGCGTGTGCGTGTGCGTGTGCGTGTGCGCGTGCGTGTGCGTGTGTGTGTGCGTGTGCGTGTGCGTGTGTACGCGCGTGTGCGTGTGCACCTATCTGTATGTCTGTTTGTGTATCTGTAGCTGTGTCTGGTAGTGCGTGTATGTGTGTGTGAGTGTCTGCATAAAACACGCACGTCTAAAAAAAAAATCGAAAAAAGGCCTCATTACTATTAAGATCACACCCGAGCCCTTAACCGCCATCGGGCTCATCGCCTTGTTTGCCCTCGATTGCAGTGACGTCATCGTCTGATCGTTACGAGTCGCATTGTTTTGTTCTTTTATGATGCGTTGTTGACTATGTTTACCCATGACCTTGTAACGGACGAATGAAAATGCAAACACAGGTAAAAAGTGGCCGTACGTACAAGGAGAATATACAGTCACACAAATACATACCTGTATATAAGCATATTTATATACATACATACAAATATAGGTAGAGATATACATTCATACATACAACCCCACTAATATATAAACACTCTTATTGTACGTGCGCAGTTACATACATACATACATACATACACATACACACACATACACACACACACACACACACACACACACACACACACACACACACACACATACACACGCACACACACACACACACACACACACACACGCATACACACATTTCCTGCCCTCCAAATAGTAGCAGACGAAGGTATCTTTAAAAGGAAAAAAAAAAAAAAGGCATGACGCACCTCTTATCCTGTTTATACACTGGGAAAAAAACGAGTCTCTGGAATGAAATGGATAATGAAGGCTCTCCCCCCTCCTCCCCCCACCCCTCCTTTCAGCTGCAAGCACACGGAATAGTCCGGGACGTTTCCAGGCATAAATCTTCTTCGTTATTTTCAAATTCCTCTTTTAAACGCACTCTTGTCTTTATTGGGATGGATTCACTTTTTAATTACCATCAAAATAATATTTTTTCTTGTAGTTGTCTTCGTATCCCTTCATCATCGTAATTACTATAATTACAATATCATTAATAATATTCGTGACGTCAATGTTGGCTCGAAGTTGTTACCATAATTTTCGTCATGTCAATAACTACATTCCATCCAATAACTTCCATTGACATAAACCAAATTCTATTGAGGAATTTATAAGCGAACCTAATTTAAGTAACACCAACTTGCAATCTCCTTTACAGGTGTGTTAATTAGTCTTGCATATCTGCGATATAAATATACAGTATCAAACACCCAGCTACGATCCTTTAAAAAGGTACTATACGTACTGTACGTGCATATAGCTGAAATGTACATCTGAACACTAAATGACAGTCCTACTCCTCGCCTAAAATATCTAAAAGTTTCTTAAATTGATTTTCAAGACTGGTTTCGAAACATGATTTGACATTCCACGAAGTAAAACTTACTATTGATTTCGCTTCACATAAAAATGCCGAAACATATTATGGCAGTAAATAAATACATTTGCAGACGTAAATCGATCTCCAGTTCTAGAAATTGATTACTTAAAAAACGAAATCACACTTTTGCTCTTCCTTTATTCTAATAGCATCATTCAACAGCGGAAATAATTCTTCCTTTTATCTTTTCTCATACGCAATTGGTTGGTATTATTTTGCGTTTCCTTTGATAAAGTTCGTTGTTACATACGATATATTTATAATCTAAGCATATCACGTGACCCATCGCACTTCCCTCGGGCAATTTATCGACAAACATTTAGTCATTTTTGTACACATCTGACATAATATGCCTCACCTTATTAGGCGGACGTTTGGATCATTAGTCAGACATTCGACCAAAAATTATTTGCTTACGATCAACAAGAAGTTCTGTAAAGTGACGAAAAAAGAATTGATTAATAACTTTCAAGAACTAAAATCCCACGAATTAGTCAATTTTGCACTGCCATCATCCTGTCGGTACTTTTATTAACCATGTTCATATGTGCGTTTCCCTTTATCTCTTAAAAGCTAGCGCCATTATTCCCCCACAGATATCTAATCCTTTCCTACTTTAAACCCATTTTCACAGCTGCTCCATCCAGTGAGGCTGCGTCGACGTGAGCAGCTCAGAGGCCTAGTAATAGGTCTATGACCAAGGACAAAAGGGTCGGTATAATGATGGTCTCATGACCCCTGGTGAGAGCGTAATGCACAGAGCTTGTATTTTCCTTCTTTTTCCTTCAGTCTTTTTCTTTCTTTCTTTTTGTCAAAGTACTTTCGATAAATGGTTATTACCTGCGTTGATTTACAAGAATATCTTACATCTCTTAAACAATATCAACTTATTGCTTTGCCTCAGTGCCTCGTTTGCAAAAAGGTGATTGGCAAAAGTATAAAAAAGTGGCGATAGCATGTAGCGTTCCCTGCTTCGACCAACTAACAATTCATGAACCATTCCGGCGGTTATCCTCCACAGTATGCACTATATTCATACAAATCTGCACGCAGGCACATGCAAACGAGTTCATGCTCAAACAGACGCAAAATCCTTGTCTGGCGGAATCAAAGTCCTCTTGGGAAGTTCACTGAGTCCCGATTGTTTTGCAAAGGACGAGATTGACGTCTGTAATGTGACCTGTGGGTTTCCTGGCCTCCTTTTTCCGGGCCTATGCACCTATTGACCCGATTCCCGGACTGACCTGAGCCACTCGCCTTTGTTTATTTATCCGTGTCCGGCTTGAATAACATTGATGGCTCTCGATGCATCCGCTGCAAAGGATACAGTGGGCTGACATTCAAAGCGAAGTCGACGAACCTTCAACCCTGAGGATCCTCCCTTGCTTCATACCCCCTAACACCCCGCCCCTATAAACCAGAGAGACGACCGCGGGACGCCTGGCGGCCTAGGGAGACCACCGCAGTAGGCCGGGCTGGCAAATATCGATCGGAGGTGTATAATTAATGGCCATAACTCGGCTCTCGTCGAAGGGCTGACGTACTACCGACACAAACGCGACGGAATCAAACCGTGAAGAGAAATTCCATGTGAAGGATTCTTACTTGAATGAAAATAGATGAAAAATATTAAAAACAAAAAGACCCAAACAAAAACCTTGCTTTGACGTACATATATCAGTATTCAGGCACCTGTGTAAAATCACGAACGTCTCACTTGTCCGATTTAATAACACAGTTGGCGCAATGCAGTCACTGGAATTAGGCCTCCAAGTGCTTACTAATGACCAGTGACGACAACAACTACACATTACCCGGAGCTTGAGATAGGAGGCAAAGAGGAAGCAGAAATAATGCATGGAATAAAGGTCGGACGCCGAAAGAGGAAACGAGGGGAGGAAGTGGAATAGGGGAGGTTGTGAAGGGAGGGGGAGAGGAAGAAGAGAGAGAGGAAGATGAGAGGGGAAAAGGAGAGAGCAAAAGATCGAGGCAAAGGAAGGGAAAGATAGAAGAGCGAGGAGGGGAGAGCAAGAGACTAGGGGGGAGGGGGGAGAACGGAAGAGATAGAAAAAAGGGAAAAGTAAAAAGCAAGGAAACAAGGAAAAGGAAGGGAAATATGGAAGAGAGGGGAAATGAGAAAGCAAGTGAGGGGGGAGCAATGAGGAGAGAGAGGGGACAGAAAACGCAGGAAAGGAGAAGGGGATTGTGCACAAAGAACTGGGTGGGGAGAGGGAAAGGGTAAATATGAGTACATAAGATAGAGAGGGGAGAGGGAAGGATATAATACAAAGTACACGCGAAAGAAAATGGACGGTGAGAGGAGAGGGGGATGGAGAAAACAGAGTGCAAACGAGAAGAGGAAAAAATTAAACCTAAGAAACAGAGAAAAGAGTGAGAACTGAAGGAGGAGGAGGCTTAGAAAATAAAGTCAGCGTATTGTATGAGACGGAGAAAGGAGAGAGAAAGAGTAACGGCCAAGAGGACTAGTAACCTTGGCCAGCCTCCCTCGAGAGACGGTGTCAGGCTCCACAAACAAGGACAAAAGTCGCAAAAGAGTTACCAAAATGACTTTATTTGCCCCACAAAGTCCACGTGTTTACATGACACACAAAACTGGTGTATTTTCCTTTGTCATTTACCAATCACAGGAGGCGAGATATATCTATATCTATAGGGAGAGTAACGTGATACTGTATTTTCACACGAATGATATTTAACTTTTTTTAAGTGCAAAAGTTTGACAGAGACACAATAGGTAATTTAACGGTTCCACAGTACGAGAAATGTAATAATGTATATAATCTACCACTGTATTTTCCACTCCCAACTCATACATATGCATCATATACTCCGAGATCAATGAGCGACGGCTAAGTAGATGTTTAATAATATGACCATTACACCATACGCAGAAAATTTCGTATCATGGAAGCAGCGCATCACAGCAAAGCAATAAGAAAAGAAAATCCAAAGTGGTATTGAGAGAGAGAGAGATAGAGAGAGAGAGAGAGAGATAGAGATAGAGATAGAGAGAGAGAGAGAGAGAGAGAGAGAGAGAGAGAGAGAGAGAGAGAGAGAGAGAGAGAGAGAGAGAGAGAGAGAGAGAGAGAGAGAGAGAGAGAGAGAGAGCAAGAACAGGCGAACAATAATAATAATAGTAAAACAA
>NC_061851.1:13412312-13414812 GCF_019202785.1 Penaeus chinensis | reverse complement strand
CACACACATACACACAAACACACACACACACATACACACACACACACACACACACACACACACACACACACACAAATGCATCCACGGACATACACGGCTGCAGATCTGCGCACACAAATAAGTATTTCACATTAATATGTAATAAATATATGAACTACATAATCCAATAGCATGTGGGGAAAAATGGGGAGGGAAATGTGAGGTTGTGGGAAAAATGGTGGGGGGAAATGCGGGGTGGTAGGGGAAAAGGTGAGGCAGAGAGGGAAATATGAGGTTGTGGGGGGAAAAAAAAGTGGGAGAAAATGTGAGATGGTGGAGGAAATGATGGAGGGAATGGTGGAGGAAAAGGTGAAAGCAAATGTGAGATGGTGGAGGAAATGATTAAGGAAATGTGAGACGGTGGGGGGAAAAGTGAGGTGGTGGGGGGGAAGTGGTGGAGAGAAGAGATGGAAAATGGCAAGGAAAAATACGATCTGGAAGGGAAAAGTGTGAGACAAGCAAGGGAAAGTTGTCGAAGATAAGGCTTAAGGAGAATTATATAAAACAATAGTAAAGATCAAGTATTATCTTAATAACAAATAACGAATAAGGGAATAACAAACCAAAATAATAAACGAAAAAAAAAACTGATGAATGATAGGGAAAGAGGAAAAATAAGAAAGAAAAAAAAATATCACGAAAAAAATAAATCCTTCATGAAAAAGAAAAAGAGAATTTTAAATTAAAAAAAAATAATAATATAAAGCGACAGAAGGAGGCAAAAATGAAAGAAAATAAAACTTTAAATCTTAAATTAAAAAATAATAATATAAAGCGACAGAAGGAGGCAAAAAGGAAAGAAAATAAAACCTGAAATTGAAGATCCGACGACGAGGTTCATTCTCTCAACGGATTCTTTGTGTTAGCAGTTATGTAATAAATGGCCGTCGTGTTAATGTTATACCCTCTTTCCACTTGCTTTAATGTCTATATTACGAAAAACAACGGAAACATAAACCCTAATTTATGTTTCACTCAACAGACGATGGTCGAGCAAGAGACAGCAATTAAATAAAACCAAGAATTACGAAGGCATCACTTCGACTAGCTACAGAAAACGAGTAATGTGAAAAAAAAGAAAAAAAAAATCGTTCACTGCCGAAAAAAAAAAAAGGGAAACGAAAATGAATAAAAAATAATCGAATTTTACCGCGATACCAATCACATACAAGCCCCATAATCTCTCTTAAGCTTAAGGTTTAAGTTCATTACTGCCAAACGCTTCAATTTCATGGTGCTTCACCTGGAAGAAGAGGGTCGGGGGGGGGGGGGGGGGATACGAGGAGAAGGTCACGGGTTGGGGGGAGGGGGGGTATGGCCGGGGGAGTGCCGCCGTAAATAGAGACGAGAGTGCCACGCCGCTGCTCTTGCCCCGAGACGCCGCAGATGATTCATCTGTCTCCGTCCGTTTCATCAGCTGTCTATGTGTATTACTTACATTTGATCATGTCCTTCCATGTTTCTCTTTTTCGTAAACTATTTTTTTTCTGTTTTGGTATGTGTCAGCTCATCCCGATTTCTTACTCCATGTCGGTGTCTTCCGTGTCTATCACTGTTATTCTAGCTCTTCTTTTCCCCTCTCTCCCTAACACTCCTCACCTCCACTTCTACTTCTCCTCTCTCCTCTCCTCTATCTCCCAAATCCTTCCCCTCCTCATTTTCCCCATTTTTGGTTTTTTCTTCTTCTTCTTACTGCTTCTGTTTCTTATTCTCATAATCCTGCTGCTGCTCCCCCCCCCCCCCCCTCTCCGTCTGCGCCGCCGTCCGTGCTTCTCCGCCACTCGAATCCCCCCTCCCCCCCTTCCTTCGGTCCAGCACTGCCCTTTTGGACTCTGGCGACGTGACAGCGCCCGGCTTGGAATGGCCCGACCTGGCACCATTAACGATCTCTTCCGTCCCAATAAAATATATTGCTCTGTGTCGTAACATTTTATAGTCCGTCAGAAGGGCCGGGAAAGAGGGTAGGAGAGTTGGGGGGTGGGGGGGAAATGCGAAAAATACGTATGTCATTAATATGCCGGATGTCTTGGACGTCATCTCCCTCTCCCATCTCCCGTTTGAACTGACTATGTATCAGTCTGCTTGCCTTTATGTATGTCTGTGTGCTTGTCTCTCTGTAATCAATCTTTTCTAACATCAATCCAATTCTCAATGAAATGGACTCGAAAATACATCTCTTTAAATTAATCTATGTACCACGCAAAGTACATTACATATACTTTTCTCTTCGCCCCTATAACATGAGATGTCAAAAACGGCAAGAAATCTTCCATAAATATATCCAGAAACATAACGATAATGACAAACAAATGGTATAAAGACAGAACAGAAATAACAAAGCAAATGAATATAAATGCATAATCGGAATTATTATTTCCGCAACGCCATTATACATGCACCAGGATTCACTGCAATTACCGGATCGTATACCAAAGCGCGAAACGAAAAAGAAACAGCCGTT
>NC_061851.1:13389812-13404812 GCF_019202785.1 Penaeus chinensis | reverse complement strand
ACCACGTGATGTACGCGGCACGCAGGTGGTCTCTTCCCTCCTCTCCCCTCCCCCTTAGCCTTCCCTTGCTCTTCCCTCCGCCTCCCCCAGCTCCTTCCACCTTCGCTCCGTCTCTCCCTATATCTTTCCCTCAATTCTTCTTTCCTCTTCCCTTCTCCATCTTTTTTCCTTCCCACTAAATCTCTATTTCCTTTTCCCTCGCCCTTCCCCTCCCTTCCTCCCGCGCCTTCCCTAGTTCCCTTTCTTCTTCTTTTTTTCTCATTCCCCATCCCTTCCTCAACATGTCGCCCCTTCTGTCCCCTTCCTTAAACACTTCCCGTCAACCTGTCTTATACCCCCCCTCATCTCCTCCCACCCTCTACTATGCCCCCCTCTCTCCCCAGTTCCTCTATCTCCCACTAGCTGGTGCTGACGAGGCATGAAAGTGCAATACAGCAACAAGAGGGCGAATTTCTCTTTCCATGTATTGTTCTTGCTTATTCTGAATTGACTTCGCTTTTGTCATGGATGGACGTCAAGCATTCCCACTTCGTCGATCATTGAAAAATGAATACGTTGGGCCTCATAATCAGATAAATCTTGAATGAATATCAGAGGGAATATGCACGTCACACTGTATTGATACTACTGTACTTCCTCTATGCTGGACAATAGCCCCTCTACTCCTTGGGAAAGGATGAGTAATAAAAGGAAAATAAAGGACATAACTAACATACCAAAATACCTTCCGAACAGTTTTAATCAGCGTTGAGAAATACAAAAATCAACAAAACAGAATAATGCTAATAACAATACCGCATACAGCCCCCCTTATATACGACCCACGTTGACCTCTCTCGCATGGCACGGCATCTACGACCCTAAGACACAAGCCAACTAGGATCACTCTATCGTAAAATACCACGGAATACCAGCGAGAGAGGGGTGGCTGTCGAAGGGCAGGGAGAAAAGGGAGTACGCGATGCTCTAAAAGAGTATGTTAGGGTATATTATTTACCTGCGTGAAGAGTTTGTTATATCCTTGATTAAACCCCATCATTGTCCGCGTTCAGGGAATGGGAGGAAGGGTCGAGGGGCCGAGGAGGGACTGTGGCGACACCAGACGTCATGGTTAGGTTAGTGAACGTTCATCTTGTCGACGCCTTTTTTAGTGTTCTCTCTCTATATATTTCTTTCTCCCTTTACCTCTTCTTTTCTTAGGTCTTCTTTCTCTTTTTTGTTGTTTTATTCTTCTTCTTACTGGAAGCACGTAAGGGATTCAGAAAGTAAAAAAAAAAAGGTCTTCGTCTTTAACTTTTGACTGTTCACAGCACTTGGAAAACTAAGCTTTCTTATCAACAGCACAAATTTTATTTCTAGATTTCTTATCTATCTTTTATCTATCTTTCATCCGCGTTGGTATTTGTTTCTGAAATTTTTACGACCAATATTCCATCGTAAGTGATCGAAGGAACCAAAGCAATAACACCCAAAAGCATGTATTTCCAGCACACACACAAATTAAAACACGGTTCAGTCTTCTATCGAACTACCAGCGTTCTTGAACTCTCTTGGTAGAAAAAACGGCCCGTCTCGTCCCTCAGAGATTCCTCCTCCTTCAGCATGGGAACATCCTACGGCCTCGGAAGCAGTGCCAGCCACACGCCACACGCGAGGGAACCACACCAATCATCAGAGGAAGTTCGTCTCGTAACACTTCCTACTTGCCATGATTGCTGCCGGCCTCATGGCGGTCCTCATGCTTCCTCGCCTCTCCACCGCCCGGCACCGGCCACCAGCAACTTCATTTTCGGGACGTCGCGACCGCCGCCGACGATCTCGCTGTCCTCCTCCGAGCCAAGCGGATTCCGACAGAGGGTCCTCCTCCTTACGATGGCATCGCACAGTCGTTCCGTGGCATCACTCCCGCACGAAACCCCGCCCCGACCAACTCGTTCCTCGACGCCGCGGATCCGAGTGTCTCCCACTGTCACATCCAGGGACAATATAGGTCAACCGGGAAGATTTTCCAGTTCCTCGTGTCTCTGCTGGTTCGTGCCCCTCTCAGAGCACGAGGGCGCCAATTCCTTAAACCCTCCACAATATTCTTACACACGCTAGGACCTTCCTTCTGGTCCGGGAAGACGGTCTGGTCCTTCGGGGTAACTAGGAGTCTCAACACGCTCGGGAGCCGGAGATCCACAGTAGCGCCTCCTGAGTCTCCGGAAAGTGAACTGCCGCTTACTCGGGAGAACTGGAATTGGCCCACTGTTGTTCCGACTCCAGCTTGGAACGTCACTCCGATCCCAGAAACCTTCGTATGGCAACATCTGACGCACCTAATTTCGAAAATACTCGCAAGGTGGGCCAAAACCGTGCCTCAAATGTATTTTAGGAGTTGCACTAATAGGCAATTACCCCTACCGGTACTTATGAAAGCTCCCGGAGCCTTAAAATATGAGAAATAAACAGTTTTATACAGCTTGTCAGTTGGAGGAACATGGCAAGAATCTGAGCTGGCGCAACGCGGCCCCTGGATCGATGGCCGCCGAGTGTTCGAAAGCTGAGTCGTGGCATCTACTTTGGCGCAAACACTCGCCGCAGATCGAATATATTCCGAATAGATTGCTTATCCTCTTTTGTTTCAATCTTGGCGAGCGATACATCCCAGCAGGATCTCGGAGTACTTAGAACTCTCGGACATTTTGTGTCGAGCTTCCCCTTCCTGTTCCCCCAACTTCCATATGGGGCTCTCTGCGAGGGGACGGATCGGAGAGAGAGAGAAAAAAAGAAAGAGGAGGAAGAAGAGGAGGAGGAGGAGATACGATGGAGAGGGGAGGAGGGGGAGGAGGCTGCCTGCTGGCCAGAAAAAAATCTCCTCTTAACAAACAACAAAAGCTTGGATTCAGTTCGGCTTACGGCTTCGAGTTTCCTTTGCTAATTATGCACTTAGTCCTCAACAGCAGCCTCGACTACAGAGCCACACATACACACAATCATTCCCTCGTTACCCGCACCTCCTTGTACAAGCCCGTCGCCCTTGGTCCTTGTACCCTCGCATGCCAAGTTCTCTGCCGCTTCCTTCAAGCATCTCACTAAGAACTCAAGGCCTGACACTGGCAATGTTCTTCACTTCCGACACTTCACTTTCCGTCCTTCAAAAAAAATGATGGAGAGAAGTGTGTGAGCGAAAGGAGAGAATGTCAGGGAGGGAGGGAAAGAAGGAGGGAGGGAGAGAGAGAGGGAGGAGAGAAAGAAGAGAAAGAGAAAGAGGGAGGGAGGGGAGGGAGGGAGGGGGAGGGGAGGGAGGGAGGGAGGGAGGGGGGAGGGGGAGGGAGAGAGAGAGAGAGAGAGAGAGAGAGAGAGAGAGAGAGTAGAGAGAGAGAGAGAGAGAGAGAGAGAGAGAGAGAGAGAGAGAGAGAAAGAGAAAAGAGAGAGAAAGAGAGAGATAGAGGAGAGAGAGGAGAGAGGGGAGAGAGAAAAGAGAGAGGAGAGAGAGAGAGAGAGAGAGAGAGAAGAGAGGGGGGGGGGGGAGAGGGAAAACCGTCTTTCTTTTTTTCAGATTGGGTGTGGTGGGGGGTTGTTTTTGTTTTTGGTGTGGTTTTTTTTGTCTTTATGGATATGTGGGTTTTGGGGTTTTATAAGTTTTTTTTTGTGTGTGTGGGTTTTGTGTGGTGGTGTGTGTGTGTGTGTTGGTTTGTTGTGTGTGTGTGTGTGGGGTGTGTATTGTATAGGGTTGTATGGTGTGTATGAGTATTGTGTGTGTTGTGTGTTTGGTGGTGTGGGGTGTGTGTGTTTTGGTGTGTGTGTGTTGTGTGTGTGGGGGGGGGTGTGTTGTGTGGGGCGCGGCGCGGCGAACCGAATAATTGAGGGGAAAACCACATAAATATAAACACACCTCTATGCAAACACCAATCCCTCCGTCCCTCACCCTTCTTACCTCCTTGTTTCTTCATTTCCTCCTCCTCCTCATTCCAAAATATAAACAACCTTACCCCCCCCCCCCCCCCCCGCCAGACTTGAGCGGCAGTTATCGTGCACCTTTCGCCGAGCTGCCGTGATCGCCGCTCGACCGCTCTCTTGCTATGCTTTTGTTTGCTTTTCCCCTTTTTTATTATATCATACCCCCCTTGTTTCATATATATAAATATATATATATATATATATTGCATTTATACCTGTTTCTTCTTCTTCTTCTTCACCTTTCGCCGATCTCCCGGAATCGCCGCTCAAGCGCTTTTCTGCAATGCTTTTGTTTGTTTCGCATTTCCTTTTTATGATATAATTTTATCCCTGGGCTTTTTTGTAGCTATTTTTTTTTTTTTTCTTGTTCTCTTTCTCTTCTTCTTTTGGGAGTTACTGGGGAAATATTTACTTATCATCTTTGCATAATTTTTACCAGCTGCCTCGCAACGCCCAGGCAAGGTTTTTCCCCGCGGGGGTTTCCCGGGCCCGAAGGGATCGCGAAATAATTTTGAGGAGTCGCGCGATCCTGTAACCCTTCGTCCTTTCTCCTCCTCCTTCTCCTCCACTTCCTCCCACTACCCATCCTAACGCGTTGAGTACTTACATACTTACATACGTACATACATTGACAGGCAAGCAGATACACCGAGACAGCTAATGTGTCACAATGATCGTTAGAACTGATTCGTTGCTGTGGGAGTGGGGTCGCAAATCTATCGAAGTAATTTGTAGGGGTCGCAGCTCAAAAAGTTTTTAGAACCCCGCCCAGGTCGATCCCAGGGCCCTGGGCCCTCATTTTCCCTCTAAAAGCTTCATCTGTTAGGTTTTAAAAACTCACTGCTCTTGAGGGTAGATTGTGTTTTGTGTGTGTGTGGTGTGTGTGTTGTGGTGTGTTGTGTGTTTTTGTGTTTTGTGGGGTGTGGTGTGGGGTGTTGTGTGTGTTTGTGTGTCAGTGTGTGTGGGATGTTGTGTGTATGTGGTGTGTGTATGGTGTGTGGTGTGTGTATGTGCTGTGTGTATGTGTGTGTGTGTGGTGTGTGTGTGTGTGTGTGTTGTGTTGTGTGGTGTGTGTGTGTGTGTGTGTGTGTGTGTGTGGGGGCGGTGTGGGGGGTGTGCGTGTGCGTGTGCCCGTGCATCCACCTCCGATATGCATAAAACGTACGCCAACACATTTATCTGCGTAAGTGTGTATACAACCCGAAACGTAAGCAACGCCATAAAAAAATCGGCTTCCCCACTGGCCTCCGAACTGAGCTCATCCTCGAACCGACTGCAAAGGGTGACTGCGGAACATTTCAATGACAAAGGCACTCAATGGAGGAGATAAAATGCCAGCAGAATATGTCGCCGCAGTGTGGCATCCGTGAGCAAGTTGTAACGTGTTTTGTATGTGAATGGACCGTTGGTGCATCGGAGGGATAGTGGGAAGGGGGGGAGGGTGATGGGGTACGTTAGGTATGGGGGTAGGGGGGTAGGAGAAGGATAGGAGATAATCATCTTGCTGGATCACGGTCGTTTATACAGCAATGCATTACCCATTCTTTCTCTTTCTCTCCCTTTCTCTCTCCTCTCCTCTCTCTCTCTTTCTCTCTCTCTCATCTCTCTCTCTCTCCCTCTCTCTCTCTCGTCTCTCTCTCCACTCTCTCGTTCTTTCTCTCTCTCTCTCTCTCTCCCTCTCTCTCTCTCTCTCCTCTCTCTCTCATCCCTCTCTCTCCATCTCTCCCTCTCCTCCCTCCCTCCTCTTCCTCCCTCCCTCTCTTCCTCCCTCCCTCTCTTCCTCCCTCCCTCTCTTCCTCCCTCCTCTCTTCTCCCTCCCTCTCTTCTCCTCCCCTCCCTCTCTTCCTCCCTCCCTCTCTTATCTTCCTCCCTCCCTAAACTCTTCCTAATTCTTGCTCCCTCCCTCCTCTTCCTCCCTCCCTCTCTTCCTCTCCCTCCCTCTCTCCTCCCTCCCTCTCTTCCTCCCTTCCCTCTCTTCCTACCCTCCCTCTCTTCCCCTCCCTCCCTCTCTTCTTCCTCCCTCCCTCTCTTCTCCCTCCCTCTCTTCCCCCTCCTCCCTTCCTCCTCTCCCTCTCTTCTCCCTTCTCCCTCCTCTTCCTCCCTCCCCCTCTCTTCCTCCTCCCTCTTCTTCCTCCCTCCCTCTCTTTCCTCCCTCCCTCTCTTCCTCCCTCCCTCTCATTACCCTCCCTCCCTCTTCTCCCTCCCTCCCCTCTCTCTCCCTCCCTCCCTCTCTCTCCCCCTCCTCCCTCTCTCTCTCGCTCCTCCCTCTCTCCTCCCTCCTCTCTCCCTCCTCCCTCCCTCGCCTCCTCCTCCCTCTCCTCCTCCCTCCTCCCTCTCTCTCTCCATCCTCTCTCCTCTCTCCCGTCCCTCTCCCTCTCCTTCCTCCTCCCTCCCTCTCCATCCCACTCTCTCTCTCCCTCCCTCTCTCTCCCCTCCCTCCCTCACCTCCCTCCCTCCCCCCTCCCCCTTCTCCTCTCGCCCTCTCTCTCTCCTCTCTCGTCTCTCTCTCCTCTCCATCCTCTCCCTCTCCCCTCCCTCCCTCTCTCCCTCCCTCTCCTCCCTCCCTCCCTACCCTCCTCTCCCTCTCTCCTCCTCTCTCATGACTCATCTCTCTCTCTCCCTCATCTCTCTCCCTCTCCTCTCCTCCCTCACTCTCTCCCTCTCTCGCCTCCCTCTCTCTCCCTCCCTCGTCTCCTCTCTCTCACTCCTCCCTCCCCTCCTCTCGACTCCCTCCCTCTCTCCTCCCTCCCTCCCTCCCCCTCCCTCCCTCCTCCATCTCTCTCACATCATCCCTCCCTCCCTCCATCTCTCTCTCTCCTCTCTCTCTCATAAGCTCTATCCCTCCCTAACTCTCTCTCCCGTCCCTCCCACTCCACTCCCTCCCTCTCTAACCTATCTCCCTCCCTCCCCTCCCCCTCCCTCCCTCCCGTCCCTCCCTCCCGTCATCTCCCTCCCTTTCTCCCTCCCTATCTCTTCCCTCCCCTCTCTCTCTCCGCTCTCTCCCCTCGATCTCCCTCCCCTCTCACCTTCCCTACTCTACCCTCCCCTCTCCCTCTCCCTCTCCCCTCCCTCCGTCCACTCCTTCCCCCCTCCCACCCCTCCCCTCCTCTCTCTTATTCCCTCCCTCCTCTCTTCCCTCCCTCTCATCTTCCCTCCCTCTCCCTCTCATCTTTCCCCTCCCTCTCATCCCTTTCCCCCCCATCCCTCTCGTCTTCCCTCTCTCTCTATATATTTCCCTCACCTCTCCCTCTTTCCCTCCCTCTCCCTCTCTCCTTCCTCTCCTCCTTTTTCCCTCCTCTCCCTCTTTTCCCTCCCTCTCCTCTTTCCTTTCCCTCCCTCTTCCTACTTTCCTCCCCCCTCATCTTTTCCTCCCATCACACCCTTTCCTTCCCTCTCTCTCTTTCTCCCCCTCTCCCTTTCCTTCCCTCTCTCCTTTCCCTCCCCTCTCCTTTCCTAACTCTCTCTCTTTCCCTCTCTCCTATTTCCCTCCCTCTCTATCTTTCCCACCCTCTCCCTCTTTCCCTCCTCGTCCCTCTCTCCCTTCCTCTCTCTCTTTCCCTCCCTCTCCCTCTTTCCCTCCCTCTCTTTCCCTCCCTCTCCCTCTTTCCCTCCCTCCCTCTCTTTCCCTCCCTGTCTCCCTTTCCCTCCCTATCTCTCTTTTCCTCCCTCTCTCCCTTTCCCTCCTCTCTCTCCCTTTCCCTCCTTTTCTCCCTTGCCCTCTTTTTCTCCCTTTCCCTCCTTTTCTCTCTCTTTCCCTCCTTTTCTCTCTCTTCCTCTTTTTCTCTCTCCCTCCTTTTCTCTCTCTCTCTCTCCTTTTCTCTCTGTCCTTCCTATTTATAGATATATGTATGTGCTTAATTATATATATATATATATATATATACATATACATATGCATATGCATATATGTACGTATATACATATATATATATATACATATGCGTGTGTGCGTGCGCGTGCCTGTGCGTGTACGTGTACGTATGCGCGTGTGTGCGTGCTTGCGAGTGTGTGTTTATCTGCTGATGAATACATGTACGTATCCACTCGCTTCCACATCGGCGTGAGTGTGCGAATCCTGGCCCCTACACACACACTTAACTCCCCGACGATTAATCAACAAGGAAGATGTGCCAATAGATCCTTTAATCCCAAGCCTCCGCTGGCACGTCGGCGCCTTGACCTCTCCCAGACACCGCCCGCCAGACGCTGCCTCGTTACAGTCCACGCCCAGACACACGGACGCCCAGACACTTAGACAACGAGACAGCTAAATACTCAGGCAAATACATACGCAATCATAAGAGCGTATCTCACACGGAATGAGGTGAAAGTAGTGAAAGTAGCTCGTGGGTTTAAAGGGGTACGAGTTCCCGAATTTGGGCGTATCGTTAAAAAAAAAGCCAGATGTGTGTTAACGGCCTTATATATAAAAAAAAAACAAGAACTGTGACAACTAACAGAAAGAAAGGTAAATACATCTACATCTATTTTTCACAAAACATTCACGCCAGGAACTGTTTTTTTTTTTTTTTTTTACAGGGGTTTATATACACAAAGAAGATTCATTTGCATACTGACACACACGTGAAGATACGAACAAATATTACACAAACACATGCTGCAAACGCAAATCGTGTTTCCGTAGCCGTTTATAAAGTATGTATACGCATGCAATATTCCCGAACGAATAACGTTCTCGCTATCAAGAAATACCTGACCCTCATAGTAATGAATAAAATGGACAACATCTGATAATTGATTGTCTCTCTCTCTCTCTCTCTCTCTCTCTCTCTCTCTCTCTCTCTCTCTCTCTCTCTCTCTCTCTCTCTCTCTCTCTCTCTCTCTCTCTCTCTCTGGAAAGACTGACAGCATCCAAAAATACACTTGATATTAAAAGTAAAAAATACTTCTCAAGATAATAACAAAATAAAAAAGAGAATAGAAGAAATAAACATAATTTGACACACCAATCACTTCCTAAAGAGGAGTTAATTCGTTACTGTTGAATGAATGCTCCCTGTGACAACTGAAGAAAGAAAATGTGAGAGAGAATAAATAACTAGAAAATGCAAAACCTGTAATAGTAGCAGTAGCAGCAGTAGTAGTAGTAGTAGTAGTACAAGTAGTAGTAGTACAAGTAGTAGTAGTACAAGTAGTAGTAGTACAAGTAGTAGTAGTAGTAGTAGTAGTAGTAGTAGTAGTAGTAGTAGTAGTAGTAGTAGTAGTAGTAGTAGTTGTTGTAGTAGTAGTAGTAGTAGTAGTAGAAGAAAAAGAAGACGAAGAAGAAGAAGAAGAAGAAGAAGAAGAAGAAGAAGAAGAAGAAGAAGAAGAAGAAAAAGAAGAAGTAGTAGTAGTGGTTGTAGTAGTTGTAGTTGTAGTTGTAATAATAATAATAATAATAATAATAATAATAATAATAATAATAATAATAATAATAATAGCACATTTCCAAAAATAACATGAAACCGAACATATAACAGTATCAATACCGCACGTATATGCTATAAATATATCATATCTAATAGAAATAATGCAATATCCTGTTGTACATCAATACATCATATCATTATTCATAAATTCCATATAGCCTAAAGCATAACGAGAGAATGCTAATGTTATTATAAGAATGACTTCTAGTAACATCTCTTTTACAACACAAAATACTTGTGAGTGTTTTTTTCCCGTGAATGAAACAGAGCAATTACTCAGGTTGTGATGAGTAAATAATTCACATTTCTCGACGGGGAGACCCATCTATTTTGACCACTTGGTGAGTAAAATCGTTTCGCTAGATTAATTCGAGAGTTCAAACTAGAAAATTGGTGTTTTTAGTAGATGGCGGAGATATATTAATAGAAAGATATGGAAGATCATAATTGAGATGATAGCAATAACGATTATGAATAATTATAACGACGTGATGGCACTGGTGGTGAATGATGGCGACGACGTAGACAATGGTGATGGTGATTGAATCATTTTCAATACACAGAAGTCATAAAGGAGGATAATGAATGATTTCGAACAATAACAAAATGTAATTAATGTATTAATTAACTAATCGCGCCTTGAGTAATAAAAAATTGTTATGTCACAAGAGTATAAAGCATTGTAGACATCATTAGCCTTTACACAACGGCAGCAAATCAGTCGACGCCGCATGCAGCAAGGCAAGCAAGCAACGTTCTCCATACAGTGCTAAAACACGCCGCGCCACAGCAGAGCAGCAGAGACTAAACCAGAACAAATAAGACCACACAGCAGAAGCACCGTGGCTGCCAGTGTCCCGTGCCACAAAGACACGGCGGCATACAGTTTGGTACAGCGCCAAGAAGAGCGATAGTTACAGTCGCGCCGACTATGCCACACGGGTCCTCTGTATGCGGTGAATCCTGGGCCTACCGCTAGCAGCCGTCACGCCTTGGAATCGAAAACGGGATGACACAATGCTGAAACGGGCTGTTACTTGCATTGTATACGTGATTTAAGATAGTCAAAAATAGTTTCAGGATCAAATAAAGGAAGTTATAATGTAATATATCGAGGCGATGCACCCAAGAATTTAACGCCTTAAATATATCAACACAGATATACGGCAACCCCAGTTGACAGAGATGTTTACTCAGAAAAATTAAACTTGCTGATGTAAATACAGCTCCCAATGCCAAGTCCGACAGAGTGTAAGAGTCTGACACCCTGGAATATTTGACCTAGATTCTTTTGAAAAGGGAACGCACTAAATATTCACAAATCATCATAACGGTGCATTTACGAAGGTCAACAAGACATCCGTCCTTGCCATTCAGGTCCACCCTTTTCCTGTGTCAGCGTCTGCTTCCTGATTCGCGTCTCGTGTGACAAGAGGACATGACATATTCAACGTAGCTAACGCCAGCTCCCGGGTCATTCGACAATCCTTTTCATATGCATGCGTTGGCAGTGCGTCGTCCTCATCTCCTGTTATTAATTTGTCTATCCATGTTTTCCCTTCTTCGACTTTTCTTGTTTGTTTCCCCCTTCCATTCTTTCTCACAACACGATCCAACTTCTCATCCACTCTCTTCTCTGGTCAAGCCGATTTTTGGACCGTCTACCTCCATTCTCGGCAACGCTCTAATTTGTCCTCCACTGCACTCCTCAACTTCAAAACAACTTATTCCTCCACTCTCCTCAACCTTCAAACCTCAATCTAACTTGCTCCTCCTCCCCTCAACTTGCCGGGGAGAGAGAGGAGGAGGCACAATCCACACGAACTTCGAGACGTGACTTGGTATCAAACTGGCCGACTTCATAGGAACCTACTATATAAGAGGAACTCACGAAGCACAGGAATCTAGCAGGAAAGGAGGATTCGCAAAATACAGGAACTTGCAATGTATCAGGGGCCTACTTTTTACTCTCATAAAAAATACACACAAGAACATACAGCTATGACAGCTCAAATCAACTCACAAAAGACTGGGGCGAAACAGCTATGATACTCACAAGAAACGGGGACCCATTAAGCCTGAGATCCTTACAACGCACCAGCCACAAGAAACCCAGAAACTCACAAGTCACAAAAAAACTCACAGATAATAACAATGCGAAGTAACACTAGACAAGAACCTCTAAGACAGGGAAACTAAGAAGAAATCATAGGACTGAAAAACCGACGAAACAGACACAGAAAACTACAATAAAGGAACTTAAAACAACAGAAAATCATAAGACGGGAAAAATTCACAAGGCAAAGGAGCGCACAAGATAATCCATCTGCATTCCCTCAAGAAAAAATAAAATGTTCTCGACGTCATGGCGCATATCCTCACTGCGGACTTACGTGTCCAAGTTACTTAACTGCGCTTGTAAATAAATAATGCGAATGGCAGAAATCTCGACAGTAGGGAGGACGGGAGTCAAGTATGTGTGTGCGTTTAAGTGTGTTTGTGTTGAAATGCGTGCGTACGTGCGTGCGTGAGTGAGTGTGTGTGATTACGATTGTGAGTGTGCGTGTTGAACGTGTGTATGTGCATGCGAGTGTGTTAATGTGCACATGCGTGTACATGTAAGTTTGAGTATATATATAAATGCGATATCCATGTGTGCAAGACGACTACTACCCATTGTGAGAGAAGCAGTGGAGACGCGTGGAGGGTGAAACGAGAGGGGGGGAGGGGAAGCGGGGGAGGCGGGAGGAGTGGGCAAGCGGGGGGAGGGGATGGAGTGGGCAAGCGAGGGGAGGGGAACGAGTGGGCAAACGGAGGGAGGGGGGAGGAGTGGGCAAGCGGGGGGAGGGGGAGATTTGGATGGTAAGTCTTACAGATTTATTACCAAATGCTTGTTACATAAACCTTTCAACATTATTATACACAGATTGAAAGGTCTAATATGCAAAATATTAAGTTGCTATAAAACTAATGATTGCAATTATCATATGTACCAATACTGCCATCGTCTGTAAAATTATTATAATTATAATGACGATAATATCAGATCAAAAATGCTTCAGCAAAATTACGGAATCAGAAAATCATGCCTTCCATACAACAAACAATAATAAAATACAGAAAAAAAATCCTAAGCTCAGCTCCTTATCTGCCAATTGGACGAGAACCAATTATTTATTCATTTATCTCTTTATCTATTTATCTGCCAGCTGGACGAGGATCAAACATGCAAATACGCCTCGCTGGCAACTGGGACGAGTCGCCGCCATGTTGGAAATCTGGTTACTTATTTACTTCTTATTTATTTACTATTTACTCACTTACTTAGATCTGTTCTTTGGGGGAATGCTACAGCCTTCTATACGAGTAGAAGGATCATTAGAAAGAAGAGGAGGAAGTGTATATGAAAGATATTATGTTCATCGAAGATACGTGCGCGGGCGCGCGTGTGTGTGTGTGTATGTGTGTATGTATGTATGTATGTATGTATGTATGTATGTATGTATGTATGTATGTATGTATGTATGTATGTGTGTGTGTGTGTGTGTGTGTGTGTGTGTGTGTGTGTGTGTGTGTGTGTGTGTGTGTGTGTGTGTGTGTGTGTGTGTGTGTGTGTGTGTGCGTGCGTGTACGCGCGTCCGGGTTATGCACGTTCGCGCATGTGTGTGTGTGTGTGTGTCAATACCGTACGACGCTCAACAGGAAGCCCTGTCTACGTCAGCTGCAGCGGGGAGGGAAACCATGCAAGCGAGCCAATATTGTGTGTAATATCTGATCGTTCGACTACCTAAGGTTACTCGCTTACTTTTTTTTCAGATTCGAACGTCTTAGAATTTCTTCGCTTCTAATGCGTGCATGTGATTCAGAATCAGTGACGGATAATATCGACTATATATGGAATATGCAAAGACGTGAATATTCTCGTGGCAGAATGCGTAATGATTTCCAATGATGCATGACACAAACTGGAGTCATGCAACCATTTTTTTTTCACATTTCCCTTAATCATACAGAACGAACTCTCAAGGAATGAACCCAAATATAATAACTAAAGCTCATTCCTAAAAATAATTTCAATATTACCCTTCTTTCCTACACCTATGACATCTGTCCTCTCTTTTATGACCAACAAGAATGTTCTCACTGCCCCTAAACCGACTCTAGATTAACCACGCCCCTAGAACCCAGTCGGAGAGAGGCCGGGATGCTACATCTTGCCGAAAGTGGACGAAGGAAGCGGCCGAGGAACGTTTAAGAGAAAATGGATCCGCGAACGAACGACCGCGAACTCGGTCACCGGCGGAAGTCCCCGGGACGCGCAGCGCTTCGGCTTCTTTCAGGAGGGGGCGCGGGGGGGGGGGGGGGATCCGTTTTTGTTTTTTTTTTTCTACCTGGAGTTCCGATTGTAATCACTGTGGCCGGTTAGTTGCATTTTTGAAGAAAGAGAAGATACTAGCGCTGTTGTTGTTATCACTGTTTTCATTTTAATACAATGCTCACTGTTATCATAATTATTGTTATTGTTATTGTTATTATTATTATTAGCATTATCGTTATCGTTATCATTATTATTATTAGTAGTAGTATCATTACCATTATTATTATTATCAATATTATTATCAAAATTATTATCATCATTATTATCATTGTTGCTGTTGGTACACACCCATAAATATGTGCATACATAATCTATTTGGAAAGTACATGTATATATGTAAACATTAATCCATATATCAATCTACTTACATCACCACCTTTGTTTTCTACTCAAACGCCGATTCGGAAATGTTCCTCCACACGCACCATCATCAATATTTAGCTATTCATCCCTATTCATCTTAACCTCTGATTCTTCCCCTTTCGCTCCTTCTCCCTCACTCTCACATCGTCTGCTCTGTCTCTCTTTTCTTCTCTCGTCTTTGTCTAAATTTCAGACGTCCGTTTATTTTAGCATTCATTCCCAAATTGCATCTTTCGAAAGTTTCCCCATTCTTTCAGGGCCGAGAAATCGCTGGTTACTGTCTTCCATCTCTCTTTAAGCTCTTTCTCTCTCACACACACTCGCTCTCTCGCTTTCGCTCTTTTAATTCCACTTTCTCTTTCACTTTCTTGCCCTTTCTCTCTCTCTCTCTCTCTCTCTCTCTCTCTCTCTCTCTCTCTCTCTCTCTCTCTCTCTCTCTCTCTCTCTCTCTCTCTTTCTCTCTCTTTCTCTTTCTTTCTCTTTCTCTTTCTTTCTCTTTCTCTTTCTCTTTCTCTTACTCTTTCTCTTTCTCTTTCTCCCTCCCGCTCAAGTTCTAAATCTAGTTCTAGTTTTCGTTCTCGCTCTCCCTATTTTTTTATCTTTCTTTCTTCTTATCATGGTTTGTTTCCCTCTTCATACTGCTCACTTTTATTAACACTTTTTCACTCTCTCGCTTAATTTCCTCGCATTTTTTGTCATTACCTTGCCCATTGTTCTTTTTAATTTGCTCTTTCAGTTTCCCCTTTCCCTCGTTTCTTTCTCCTTGCTGCCTCTCATCCATCATAACATGCTTTCCAATCATTCGTTTTCCAATATTCCATCGCCTTTTCTTCCTCTCCTCCTCCTCCTCCTCCTCCACCTCTTCTTCCTTCCTCTTTCCTCTTTCTT
>NC_061851.1:13379812-13384812 GCF_019202785.1 Penaeus chinensis | reverse complement strand
AAAGTGCAGCATAAACTAGATAACCTTTAGGAAAAAGTCACATCAGTAGATAAGAAAGAAAAAAATCAAACTAAATAAAAAAAATAACTACAAAGTACCCCCGATTTTTAAATTACTCCCGAATGTTGATCAGAGAGCCTCCCCCTCCCCCTCCCCTTCCCCCTCCCCCTCCCCCTCTCCCCTCCCAGCATAAGCATCACCTGAACCGCCGCCGTCTCTAGGGAGATTCTTAATCTCGGGTGATATGACTGAGGCTGAGAAGTCGTCAACATGGGTAATGATGAGCCTCTCCCTTTATCAGTTCCCCGGCGTCCGCACTGCGAGGAACGTCCTTTTCGAACTCATTCGTAGGGTCAAGGGCATTGCTATTTTTTTTTTATATATTTACGTCGTTTCGTTATTTTCATTATTAATTTTATCATCATGTTTATTATGATCATTATCGTTGTTTTCAATACTTTTATTATCATTATCATCGTTATCTTATACAATTTCGTTATCCATATCACAGATGTTGAAATCAATCTCATCCTAGTTATCATCTACATCATTAAATCTACCTTTTTATTCTTTACTATCCACGCGTAGGCCTAAAAAGGCCTTATCGTACATTCATACAGAATATCCCTACTACCTAAAAAACTAAAAAAAAAAACGAAAACCAACCATCATAATCAAACAAAACCCAATAAAAAAAATACCACACTAACAAAGAATAAATACCAATAATAATAATAAAAAAAGACAAGAATAAAAAGACAAATGAGCAGAGGAGCCGGATGTGCGCGACGAGCGGTTTGCGCACACAGTCGATAGGCCTAACTGTTGTTTTTGCTGGGAGGAAGGAGGCCAGGCTGCCTCTGAAATGATAATCCATAAGGTATCTTTGTTGGCCTGGAAGAATTTCCCGGAGTAAAGGAGAGGGAAAGATGGGAAAAGAGAGGCAGGTTCGGAAGGAGGGATGATTTATATATATGTGTGTGTGTGTGTGTGTGTGTGTGTGTGTGTGTGTGTGTGTGTGTGTGTGTGTGTGTGTGTGTGTGTGTGTGTGTGTGTATGTGTGTATGTGTGTATGTGTGTGTGTGTGTGTGTGTGTGTGTGTGTGTGTGTGTGTGTGTGTGTGTGTGTGTGTGTGTGTGTGTGTGTGTGAGTGTGTATGTGTGTGTATGTGTGTATGTGTGTGTGTGTGTGTGTGTGTGTGTGTGTGTGTGTGTGTGTGTGTGTGTGTGTGTGTGTGTGTGTGTGTGAGAGAGAGAGAGAGAGAGAGAAGAGAACGTGAAAAAATATACTTACACAATAATAACGTTAATCTGATAATAATAAAAATAATATCAACAATAACAATAACAGTAATAATAACAAAAACAACAACAACAACAATACTACTACTACTAATAATAATAATAATAACAACATATGAATGAATGTCACCCTCCCCACCTTCTCAGATGAAAAAAGAGGTTAAAGCAGATGGTGAGATTTGGCATATCGTCCCATACAGGTTTCAGTGACGTCACGCCTACGTCATCCGCTGGATTCTGCCACCGCATTTTCTCTCTCTCTCAGGAGGTAATGACAAAATGTGTTCTCTAGCTTTTCTTCAATGCGCAGTACGCTCTTCAAAGGCGTGTTCTCTTTCCTGCGTCACTGATATTCGTCTATTTTGAGTTAATTGCAATATCCCATCTCATCTCTTCTGCTTCTGTGATAATGGAAGGTAATTTGAAGATGTTCATATTTCTGTGCGTGTGGCAGAGATAGAAGGAGATAGTTAGTTAGGTAGATATATAGATAGATAGATGGATAGAGAAAGAGAGAGAAAGAGGGAGAGAGAGTGAGAGAGAGAGAGAGAGAGAGAGAGAGAGAGAGAGAGAGAGAGAGAGAGAGAGAGAGAGAGAGAGAGAGAGAGAGAGAGAGAGAGGAAAAGGGAGAGGGAGAGGGAGAGGGGAGCGATGAGAAAGTGAGAGTGAGTGAGTGAATTAATTGCAACATCCCATCTCATCTCTTCTGCTTCTGTAACAATGGAAGGTATTCTTATGTATGTATGTATGTATGTATGTATGTATGTATGTATGTATGTATGTATGTATGTATGTATGTATGTATGTATGTATGTATGTATGTATGTATGCATGTATGTATGTATTATATATATATAAACATACATACATACATACATACATACATACATACATACATACATATACATATATATATATATATATATATATATATATCGTGTGTGTGCGTTTAAAGGCCGCATTCATTAAGAATTGGTTCATTCAACATTTAATCTTGAGAGAACCTCAGAACTTGTGCGCGAAACACTTCCCTTACTGGAATCCATTTTATCATTGACTTCCACTCATTCATCCCAGTTCGTGTGTCCTTTCTCTTCCTTCCACTATGCCTTTCCTCAACTTCTTTCCAGTGGCAGCCGAATATCACCACGAGTCCCTTCAAGGAAGACCTAATTCCTAAAGCAAGCAAGCAGTAATAGGATTCAGGCCCCCCCCTTTTTCACCCATTACGTTTATAATGAATTTCTAGACTTCTGCCTTCTCTGCGACGCCCACTCTGTGACGTCATTCGTGCTGCATCCGGACCGCTTGTGATTGGTGGGGTTTCCAGGAAAAGGTGGTAAGGGGAGAGGAGAAAGGAGAGGATGGAAGAGGAAACCGAGGAGGAGGAAGAAGAGGAGGAAAAGGAAGAGGAAGAAGAGGAAAACAAGAAAGAGGAGGGGGAGGTGGAGGAGGAGGAGGAGGAGGAGGAGGAGGAGGAGGAGGAGGAGGAGAAGCAGGAGGAGAAGGGGGGGGGGGGGGAGGGGGAGGGGGGAGGAGGATTAGGAGGAGGAGGGAGAGGATAAAAGGAAAAGAAGAAGGAGGAGAGGGAGAGGATAAAAGGAAAAGAAGAAGGAGGAGTAAGGGAAATGGAGGAGGAGCTTGATAGAAAGAGGGAGGGAGAGGGATAGGGAAGGAAATAGAGAGGGGGGAGAGAGAGAGAGAGAGAGAGAGAGAGAGAGAGAGAGAGAGAGAGAGGAGAGAGAGAGAGAGAGAGAAGAGAGAGAGAGAGAGAGAGAGAGAGAGAGAGAGAGAGAGAGAGAGAGAGAGAGAGAGAGAGAGAGAGAGAGAGAGAGAGGAGAGAGAGAGAGAGAGAGAGAGAGAGAGAGAGAGAGAGAGAGAGAGAGAGAGAGAGAGAGAGAGAGAGAGAGAGAGAGAGAGAGAGAGAGAGAGAGAGAGAGAGAGAGAGAAGAGAGAGAGAGAGAGAGAGAGAGAGAGAGAGAGAGAGAGAGAGAGAGAGAGAGAGAGAGAGAGAGAGAGAGAGAGAGAGAGAGAGAGAGAGAGAGAGAGAGAGAGAGAGAGAGAGAGAGAGAGAGAGAGAGAGAGAAAGAGAGAGAGAGAGAGAGAGAGAGAGAGAGAGAGAGAGAGAGAGAGAGAGAGAGAGAGAGAAGAGAGAAAGAGAGAAAGAGAGAAAGAGAGAAGAGAGAGAGAGAGAGAGAGAAAAGAGAGAAATAGAGAAAGAGAGTGAGAGAGTGAGAGAGAGTGAGAGAGAGAGAGAGAGAGAGAGAGAGAGAGAGAGAGAGAGAGAGAGAGAGAGAGAGAGAGAGAGAGAGCGAAAGAGAGAGAGAGCGAAAGAGAGAGAGAGCGAAAGAGAAAGAGAGAAAGAGAGAGAGAGAGAGAGAGAGAGAGAGAGAGAGAGAGAGAGAGAGAGAGAGAGAGAGAGAGAGAGAGAGAGAGAGAGAGAAAGAGTTGGAATCATAATAGAAAAATATATCTAAACCAGGAGAGAAAAGACAGCAACAGAAGAGAGAAAAAAAAAGGAGGAAGAGGAGAACAAAAGAGAAAAGAGAACAAAAGAAAACAGCAGCAAGAGCAGAAACCCCGAGCAGATCCTTCCTGAAGACCTCCGCCTTCCCAGGAGGAGAGGAGAGCCGCAGGAGGCGCGGCCGAGGGACACGGGGCGACAAAGTTGAAATCCTGTCGAGGCGTTGCAGGACGAAACCCAGACATCCTTCAATGTCTTCTTCGAGGAAAAGGACGCAACATCCTTAAGAAGTCCGCCTGTAAAAGTAGACTACCCACTACTTTAGTCTACGCACACACACGCCAACCAAAGAGCTCTGCGATAGCCAGGCTACTTTACCTTCCTGCCATACAGCGGTCTGTAGGCCTCCCTCCGCACGTCATTCATTCTCCTCATGGTGCAGGTCGGTAGGCCAACCTGCGCTCTCGTCCCTGTGTTCCTGTGTACCTCCCTGTGCAGGCCCCTTGTTTGGTCTTCCCCCCTGGGTCAATCTGAGGTCCCCCCTGTGTAAGGTGACTTTTTTCCGTGTCCCCCTACAGACCGAGGAGGGGTTTTGTCCTTATGTTACCACTGCCTGAAATGCAACACTTGTCAAAGGCTTTGAAGCTGAGAGATGGAAGCTGAATTCCGAGGAAGGTCGATGAAGCCAACCAAACGGTTGGTCACTGCCTGGTGATGTATAGTCACTTGTGATCGACTGTCTCTTGGATCTTTTTCCATTTTTTTTCAGTAATTCACTGCCATATTTTCAGTAATAACAGCCCGTAAATTGGAACTGTATAGAAAAATACTGCCTTAGCATAATTTACTAACTAAAACATGTAACGGCCCGGAATATTTTACTTGACGCTCATCCATATCACAACGAAAAGGATTTCACGAAAAAGAAACATTAAAAAAGAAAAAAAACATCCATCGAGTAGCAAAAAAAAATAGAAAAAGAGGCCCATTCAACTCGGGTCAATTGCAATCGTCCGCACTAAATCACGCCGGATTTCCACGGGCGTCGAAGCACTGCATTCCTCATCGCGGACCGACGGCGGGGAGGGGAGGGAGGGGGTTCTGATCATTTCCTTGCCCCCCGCCCCCTACAAATTCCCAGTCCGAGCGGTACCCCAAAGACGTGCAGGCCAAAATTTCAATCACGAATACCAAGCTTCGCGAGATGCGGGTACTCGGGTATACCCAGGTGAGAT
>NC_061851.1:13359812-13364812 GCF_019202785.1 Penaeus chinensis | reverse complement strand
TAATTTGCCTTTTCACACAATTAAAATGTATAAAATAAAATTAATACTAATCATAATATAACAATTGATAATAATAATATCAATAATGATAACAAGTATAACAATCATAATAACAATAACAAAAACAGTAACAACAAAACCAAAAAGACCCGAGAAGCAGAGCACCGACCCCGCCAGCTTCCCTGCCGAACACACACTCCACCTACTTTCCGCGCCTGCTGCTTGATGCGAGCGTGGTGCACGGCGTCGTTAAACCACGAGGCCACGTTGTCCCCGAAGGTCGGCTGCGGCGAGTCGATGTCGAAGCAGTCGGCGAAGTCGGCGGGAGGCTTCGGCTTCGGGAGCTTCACCTGTCGGTACATCCTGGCGAGTTACGGAGGAGGCGTCGACGGAGGAGGTGGCGACGGGTGGCGGTTCGGGAGGTCAGCGCCGGGTCAGGAGAGGTCAGGTGGTAAGCACTTCCGGGTCGTCAATCACAACACAGGAAACTTGCTTTTCTGATTTGGTGTTTCCCCCCCTTTTTTCCTATTTTGGGGGGCGTGGCTTTTTTTTTTTTTTCTTTCTTTTAGCTTTGACCTTCCTGATCTTTGTGGCTAAATGAATTGGTTCTCATAATTAGTATCATAGGGGTCAGATTTGATTTCTGAGGTGAGAAAAAGTATTATATATGTATGTGTGTGTGTGTGTGTGTGTGTGTGTGTGTGTGTGTGTGTGTGTGTGTGTGTGTGTGTGTGTGTGTGTGTGTGTGTGTGTGTGTGTGTGTGTGTACATACATACATATATACATACATATATACATACATACATACATACAAACATACATACACACCCACATACACACACATACACACACACACACATGTATGTGTGTGTGTGTAAACAGGTAACCTATAAATATGATGTTTCAAAAGTTACATTTATGTATAGATAAAAAAGAATACGTCATCCTGCATAGAGAATCTTCTCTACACGTGAACATTACTTTAGGCGTGAAGCGATTTTCCAAAGAAGGAGGCCGAGTCATAGCAGGAAGAGGAAAACACAGACAAAAATGTTGTTAAAACTGAAAGTATGATTATTTACGCATTTATATTATACTGGACCATCTTCAAACGGACTTTACACAGTCAATAGATATAATATAATTAGCCATTAAGGGTTATAATTGGAGAGTATTGCGGTAATTGGCAAGAAATCTAACTGACAAGCTTATCTGATAGCAGCTAAGCGTCAACACATTTTGTTCCGCTAAAATTACTAGATCTTTTTAAATCCAACTCCCACCAAAAATAAACTAAACAAATTATATGTACATAGCATATTTGCATCCCAAAATCATATATTTTATAATCTCTCTCAATATCTGAAGTGGGACACCTTGTATATATGTACAAAATGTGTATATTACATTTATATGTATACGGGCGCCCACACACATACACACAAGTGTGTGTGTGTGTGTGTGTGTGTGTGTGTGTGTGTGTGTGTGTGTGTGTGTGTGTGTGTGTGTGTGTGTGTGTGTGTGTGTGTGTTTATATATATATATATATATATATATATATATATATATATATATATATGTATATATATAATATATATACATAATATATATACAATACATATACAATATATATGATATATATACTATATATGATATTTATAATATATATGTAATATAATATATATATATATATATATATATATATATATATATATATAGTGTGTCTATATACCTATATATATAACATATATAGTATATATATATATATATATATATATATATATATATACATTTATAAACATACATATGTATGCATACATAAATGCATGTAGATAGACAGACAGACAGACAGACAGACAGACAGACACACACACACACACATACACACACACGCAAGCACGCACACACACACACACACACACACACACACACACACACACACACACACACACACACACACACACACACACACACACACACACACACACGTATGCATAAATGTGTGTATATAAACAGTATGTCCTTGTGTGTGTGAGTATGTATGCATATGCGCGCTCGGGTACTAATGTAAATGCGTCGGTGTACTCGCGTGTGCGGATGTATTAATTGCATGGACTAATTCACCAACACTTTGAATTAAGGATCACATTTCCACGCGCGTTTACAGATTATTTTCCGAGTAATAGTAACTTCCTTGCATGTTTAATCTATAATTTATTTACTCCTTACTTCACTAGGCAGAGGAGAGATAGTGGGATACGTGACTGTAGCTTGAAATTATGATGGCAAATGACAGAGAATTAGAAAAAGAAAATGAAAAAAGCGCGTGTGACTGTCAAATACTGACAGTTGCAAGCAAAAGCAATTACAGGAGGCTCACAATCTCAAAGAGAGTAAGAGCTTATCAAATCGACATATAATCAACTAGGGGAAAAAATCACTGTTTAACTTATGGTGAGCGAAGTAAAACGTAATCTTAATGTCTTCAGGCTTACACTTCCCACAATGTCTCGTCTACCTTCGTCTCACAAAACACGGTCGCCGTGGGTAATACCCACAGCCATATTACACTGTGTACCCGTATCCATAGAGCCCGGAGTCTGGCACACGTATGGCACAGCTGTCATGCGCTGCCCATGAGGCTCTGACATCTTCTTTTGACAGGTCGCGCCTCGCCCTCGCTGGAGGATATCTTTCATAAATATCATCACATTCCCACGGATGAAATCTTTTGGACTTGCTCTGCACAGGGAAACATTCATCTCACGAACAGCTTATGATTTTCTTTGCTTTTTCTTGTAAGGAGCTGTTGCCTTTGATATGATTCCATCACACTTTCCTCACTCATGAAAGCACTGAAAACCACATGGGCAAAACGGAGCTCCACGCGCACACTTGCACAGCTTTGGACCGCAACACTAATCACTAGCAGTGCCGGGAGGGAAGCCTCGAGGCTGTAACATCCCTGCAACATCCCTGCGATACATCCTTCGCCGCGCATCTTGCAGTAGATCCTTACGGCGTGAAAGCGGCCGCGTACCCGCCGCTGCTCACGTACGCTCGAGGCGACGGCGGAGGCGCTTGTCCAGCTATCCACGGACACTACCTGCAGGTCTTTGGCAACGCAACACCTGAGAGGGGCACAGCAGGTTGGCGCCAGCACAGAACACGAGCGGAGAGTCCACACACTGGCGAAGAGGATGGCCTGCCTGCCCAGGGAAGCCACGCCGACAAAAGAACAAGATAAAGAAAACGGACCGTCGGACTCGTGCGCGAACAGTCCTTCTGCGCGGCGTTCGTGGGCTCCGGTATTTTCGACACTGCTTCAGCAATTTTGGGACGCTGCCACGGCCCTGCTCACTCTTTTGCCCCGCTACGAGCCGCATTCTTAACTGTTCGCTCGTCGCTTGGCTGAATTTAATGATTCAACTAAAAGTAAATATCTGACGGCGCGATCGCGGGAACCGAGAACCCGAAAGTGCGACCGGGCGGCGGCTTCGCGTCCCGAGCAAATCGCGGATCCGTCAAAAGAGAAGAGCATCTCGAAGACGAATTTTTTCGGGTCCTTTGTGTCAACTCTATGCACACGTGCGAAATTCCAATGTTATCATACACTAATTCCCAAATGAAGTGTACATAAACCAATTTGCGTGAGTGAGTGAGTGAGTGAGTGAGAATGTGTGAGTGAGTGCGCGTGTGTGAGTGAGTGAGTGAGTGAGTGAGTGAGTGAGTGAGTGAGTGAGTGAGTGAGTGAGTGAGTGAGTGAGTGAGTGAGTGAGTGAGTGAGTGAGTGTGTGAGTGAGTGAGAATGTGTAAGTGTGAGTGCGCGTGTAAGTAAGTGAGTGAGTGAGTGAGTGAGTGAGTGAGTGAGTGAGTGTGTGCGTACATGTGCTGCATACTGTCAGAAAAATACTTAAATATTTTGTGCATCCATACTCACTTCACGTGCATATGGTAATCTGATATCCTTATTCCTCTTATTGTGCCGAGAACGCAGGTGTTTATCAGCGTCAAGGAATTTTAAGTACACCTGGTCACCAAGGAGCTCCCAGGCCAGCAAACCGAACTTATTCTCTCTTTTTTCCCTCTTTGGTTTGCTCTTCCTTTCTTCTCTCCTCCCGTCTTCTTTCCTCTATACTCGTTTGTCTGTCTGTCTGTCTGTCTGTCTGTCTGTCTGTCTGTCTGTCTGTCTGTCTGTCTGTCTGTCTGTCTGTCTGTCTGTCTGTTTGTTTGTTTGTCTGTCTGTCCTTCCTCCCTCCTTCCCCCTCCCTGTCCTTCTCCTTCTCTTTCTCTTTCTCCTTCTCCTTCTCCTTCTCCTTCGCCTTCTCCCTTCCTTCCTCCCCCTGTCTCTCTCCCTCAGCTTTTCTCTTTCCCTCTTCCACTTTCTTTCTCCTTCTCCTTTTCCTTCTCCTTCTCCTTCTCCTTCTCCTTCTCCTTCTCCTTCTCCTTCTCCTTCTCCTTCTCCTTCTCCTTCTCCTTCTCCTTCTCCTTCTCCTTCTCCTTCTCCTTCTTCCTCTCCCCCTCCTCCTCCCTCTCCCTCACTCATGCGATAAGTGTACACGTGTGCTGCTACCGTCAACGTTCACTTACGCTCCTCTCCTTTTCACGCAGTAGAACGTAGTACAGAAAACGACCTACATGCCACCATCAATTTTTTTTTTTCTATTTTTTTCCCTCTCTACCTTTGTCTTAATCGCGCCAACGAAAAGTACAGCCGCCCTGTCCTCTTAACAGCCAACGCTGATTAAGTGTATTTCGTAGTGTCATATCTAATTTCTTTCCACTTCCAACTCATCTCCCCCAATTTCCCTACCTTCATCTCCAACTCCCCCAACACCCCCACCTTCACCTCCAACTCCCCCAACACCCCTGCCCACACCCCAACACCCCCGCCCACACCCCAACTCCCCCGCCCTCACCCCTAACTTTAACTCCCCCGCCTTCACCTCCAATAACCCCACTCTCACCCCCAACTCCCTCACCTCGCTCCCCCCACCAT
>NC_061851.1:13352312-13354812 GCF_019202785.1 Penaeus chinensis | reverse complement strand
AAATCACTGTATGAGTTTCTTTCTCATGCATATTGACAACATTTAGAGTCCAGTAACAGTAAAATGCCTTTGCATCACAGAACCATTAGCAACGTCAGTTTGCTTCTTAGAGTTACTAAGACTATGAGCACTTGATTCTCAGAACCAATAGCAATAAGTGTTTATCCACCTTTAAAAAAAAATGTCAACAGTAGTTACTTCCTTTGAGGATTCAAAAGACAAATTCCTATAAAATCCAACTCGACGGACGGCCTTTCAATCCTAACGCTTTCATCTTGACAGTAAATGAAGCAGATCAAAGACCAAAAAGATCTTTGAACTCTCAAGCACTGTTACGTAAATGAAACAACCAAAATAATGTTTTCCTTGTTACTAAGGCGTGAGTGAAAAGCCGAAATAACACTTTCCTGGCACTACAGCTGTTTCTAAGATTCGTCTCTCAAGCAGTCGGCTCTCTGCATCGCAACTGTGCGTAGTTTTGTTCATATTTAGACTGTTTCAAAATGAATTAGATCTTGTTTACACGGAACATTCTATATTCGCATCACAGGCGTAGGTAGTTAGTGGATCAAATTCTGGATATACATATAATATAAAGAGTAACACAAAGCAATATTTTGGATCAACTGAATAGGTAGTATTAACACGTAATCAGGGTTACTGTAATTTCAAATAATGGAAACTACGGCGCAACATGCAGTGGTTATAAATTCGAGGACGGCTAATTCATTCATCCGTATATACGACTATTTCCAAATTAAGTTAATATAAGTACGAAAGGAAAAGCGATAGAGGAAACAGGAAGAGTCTGAGCGTGAGTTTTCTTTACGAATCAAATTTAAAAATCAGAAAGATAATGAATGGAAGTCGATAATGTTATGATGGCGCATGATATACGACACAGCTCTCAATAATAATAATAATGTATTAAACAATAATAATGATAATGTAATGTATCAACACCAATGATACGAGTAATTCAAAAGCTGTTTTTTTTTTTTTTTTATTTAAGTATAACCGAAGAAGAATAACTGTCCATGAATAATGAAATACCAATCACAGCTCGATTCCTTATCAATAGTTAAAAAGTTCAAGATAATGCAATTTCATAAAATCAATTATATTTGGAGAGGCAAAATCTGAGTAAAACCACCTATCATTTTGCTTTCGCCAGAAGTGTATGACATTTACTAGACTTTTCTTTCGGTATCTGGCAACACTGCGCGCGCGGGTAATTGAACAAACCAGCCCTTCAAAACACACACATAAAAAAAAAAAAAAAAATCATGCTTTAGTCATGCGGTCTTCCCGCTGACTGTGAACATCGTACGATCGAGTCCATGACTAATTCAAAAGAGGAGGATAAAAAGAAAAATCTAAGTGTTACGCCTTACATTCCAAGTGTCGAGCATCAAGCGTCCAGAAGGGGGCGGGGCGGGAGCAGGCCACGCCCACCACCCGCCACTCACTCCTGGGGACGTTGTCTCTGCGTCACATACCTGCCGGAAGAGACAAAACACAACATTAATAAGGGGATTTTTAGCATATTTCACATTAATGGACCACTGACGACTTTCGAATCGCAACACTCACCAGAAATGTCCACACGGATGAAACACTCAATCCACGCCACAAAAACCATCATGAAAAACACAAAAAAACACAAAAAATAGGGAATATATCTCACAGATAAAGAAAGAAGAAAAAGACAATAACATCTCGTAATATAACCCAAAAATAAGGAGCCGTTTTCTTAGGCGAAGGGTCCGGCGCCACGGAGAGCCCTCAGCAGCCGTAAAGAAAGTATATACGGAATTCTGCGTAACAGTGAATGTCGTGGATTCTGTGCTCGCTGGATATTACATTCTGTTTTAATGCAGCTGGTTTTAATGTCATGTATGATTGTTTTGCTTAAATGTTTTTATTTGGATAATTATATAATTTATACAATTCAGTTGTGAAGATGGATTTCTTTAGTTAAAAAGGGGAATGTAAATTTTTCTTGTTAGCTGTAAATTTAAATATTGTCGGTTTAAGAGGGACAATATTTCTTTTTTACATTTTTCAAATCTATTTTATGATATTTGAAAATTAAAAAATAAAATCCATTAACATTTTTATACAGTAACAGATATCTAGGAGTATTGTATTGTCTGATGCTGGTAAGAAACGCAATAATAATATTTTCGAGTATTAAAAGTCCCATCTTAGAGTTTATTTCTGGCGATTACTGAAAATCCCCTACACATTTATTACCCAAGTACCTTGATACAATCAACCAAACAACGATTTCGGAAATGATCTAAAGTAAACCGGCCAATACCCTCTCTGTCTGTACGCTTACTCAACGTCTCATGTGATTTACACTGACACATTTATCTCTATCACAGTCCCCCCTCACAAAATCACACATCGCTTGTTTTCTATGATAGCAAAAATAAGACCTGACATTGGCATTCGTAAAAGGCAGAACCGAGGTATTGGATATTTGACAGCAGAT
>NC_061851.1:13332214-13334714 GCF_019202785.1 Penaeus chinensis | reverse complement strand
AGAGAGAGAGAGAGAGAGAGAGAGAGAGAGAGAGAGAGAGAGAGAGAGAGAGAGAGAGAGAGAGAGAGAGAGAGAGAGAAGAGAGAGAGAGAGAGAGAGAGAGAGAGAGAGAGAGAGAGAGAGAGAGAGAGAGAGAGAGAGAGAGAGAGAGAGAGAGAGAGAAGAGAGAGAGAGAGAGAGAGAGAGAGAGAGAGAGAGAGAGAGAGAGAGAGAGAGAGAGAGAGAGAGAGAGAGAGAGAGAGAGAGAGAGGGAGAGAGAGAGAGAGAGAGAGGGAGAGAGAGCAAGAAACAGAGAGAGAGAGGGAGAGAGCAAGAAACAGAGAGAGAGAGAGAGAGAAAGAGAGAGAGAGAGAGAGAGAGAGAGAGAGAGAGAGAGAGAGAGAGAGAGAGAGAGAGAGAGAGAGAGAGAGAGAGAGAGAGAGAGAGAGAGAGAGAGAGAGAGAGAGAGAGAGAGAGGCAGGTTCATGAGCCAGTAGGTCTGGAAGAGGATAATGCCAGCGTAGGCCGCCCACTGGAAGGAGAGAGAGGGAGGGGCCTAATTCTCAGGCCGAATAATTTGAATACATTGACCTGGGCCCTGTCGAGTCTCCCTGGATCGTACCGAGATCTATGCCTGTCGTAAAAATAAGAGAAGTTACGTTTTCTGCGTGTCATTTGTTTTTCGAATTTGGAAAGAGCAACCACGAGAGAATGAATGAGTAAGTGAATGAACAAATAAATTAATTAACCACACGCACGCGTAATGAACTCAAAAGGAAGAAAAACAAAAGAAAATAACCTGCAAAATGATCTTGTGAATGAAGTAACTCGAGAGCAGGCACGCGTTCACAACGACCAGATACGCACAAAAAATGGAGAAAGTATAGCCGACAGAAAGTTGGTTAACATCCTCTCTTCTAAGCTTACACACGTCCTTCCCCTCACGTGAATAAATACGTGACATAAACAGACAACACCAATTTTCTCTCGATAACAAATACAATCCCAAACGAAGTAGATGAAACCCTTAGCTCGACAAATAAAGACAAAAACAGCGACCATGTGGCAACGCGGAGGCGGGGGAGGGAGGGGTAAGGGAGAGAGAGAGAGAGGGAAGGGGGGAGAGAGAGGGAGGGGTTAAGATGGCAGAAGGCCCAAGATATGTATCATGCGCACAAAAAATCTCTGTAAGCTAATGGTGACATTCCTAGGCCTTAGAGGCGGTGTCCAGAATTCAAAATTCACCCTCGCATGCTCCTGGGTAAAAGCGGAGCTGAAGAAGGCCGCGTCTAATTGACATGGCCGACGCCGCAGTCATTTTTCTCGCTTTGCTCTTCCTGTCCGCTTTTGCGACGCGCCTCCGATGCTGTTTCACTTCGCTGCTCCCTTCAGCGGACATCATCACCATCACTCTTTCCATCAACCACCATGAAATCCACTTAATAAAAAAAAAAAAACAATACAAATCTATAACCAAAAGAAGTAATAACAAACAAACAAGAAAATCCACACGCGTTCCCCACCCACGGAAAGCGCGCAGAGACCCCGCCTTTTGGAATACGCGCGGCCGCCGCCATAACACGACGCTGTGCAACGCTTGTCTCCCTCCCGAGATGTCCGGCCGAGATAGCGCCCCGGGACAATGATCGTGTACGTCAGCCGTGCGGTCAATCGTAGGCCTATAAATTAAACATAGCGCGGGCTGTGATAGCATCGGAGTGTTAGCCATATGAGCGGATGTGAGAGCTCCGGCATTCTTGCGCTGGGTGCTTGAGTGCTTTGGGGTAATGGTTTTGGCGACTGAAACTCACTCTCACTCTCTCTCTCTCTCTCTCTCTCTCTCTCTCTCTCTCTCTCTCTCTCTCTCTCTCTCTCTCTCTCTCTCTCTCTCTCTCTCTCTCTCTCTCTTTCTTTATTTATTTATGTTTCTTTCTTTCATTCTCTCTCTCTCTATATATATATATATTTTTTCTTTCTTTCTTTCTTTCTTTCTTTCTTTCTTTCTTTCTTTCTCTTTTCTTTTTATCTTCCTCTCTCTTTGTCTCGTTTTCTCTTTCCCTTTCTTTCTAATTTCCTTTCATTTTCTTTTCCTCTCCGTCCCTCAGTACGTACCTCTGTGTTTAAATCTCTTTCTCAGTATCTTTATCTTTTTCAGTCTCTATCTCTCTCAAAATTCCCTCTCCTCCTCTCCCTCACTCACTCATCCTGTTACGTCACCCTCTTCCTCCCTCTTTCCCTCCCTTCCTTCCTTCCTCCTACCCCCTACCTCCTACCTCCTACCACCTTCCTCCATTAATACCAACTCCTTAAATCGAACCGGCGAAAAAACGACAGGTATCTCTAAAGTAACAATTGTCCGAGAATATTTGCCTTCCTGATGCTATCTTTGCCATTGACAGTTGAATAATCCTTCATACATAAAAACACAATAATCGAGAGAGAACGAAAAAAAAAAGGCCAAAAGTCCTTTCTCTTCGTCTGTAACTGAAGATTGATTCTCACTTTTATCTTTACTATTTTT
>NC_061851.1:13327214-13329714 GCF_019202785.1 Penaeus chinensis | reverse complement strand
AGCAGGAGTAGCAGCAACAATGGCACTGGTAGCAGGTGGCTGCATGTCAATGGGGTTTAACATTACTAAAAGCTCATGTGCGAAATGGAGATGATAGAATTATGCCATCATGAGAAAGAATCGAAGAAAAAAAAGAAAGGAGCTATATAGTTACTCAGGAGCCGCTTGTCCGCATCGCTCCTCGGGTCTGCTCTGCCGTGCCCAAGAGGAATTCCATCATCGGGCCTTAAAACTAGCTCTCTCTTCCGAATGGACTATAAACTAGCTGCCGTCGAGAGTCACATAAGAAGGCGGCTCTGTGAGTGATTGCAGAGAGGAGTACAGTTTTTTTGCGTGCATGCTTTAAGCTCATAAATACATGGGTACTAATAGTGATGGTAATGAAGAAGAAGAAGAACAAGAAGAACAAGAAGAAGAAAAGAAGAACAAGAAGAAGAAGAAGAACAAGAACAAGAGAAAAAAAGAAAAGAAAAGAGAAAAAGAACACAGCAGCAATCATAATGATAATATTACCGACAGCAAAAATGACAGCACATTAACACAAACATAGGAAAGGCGGGAGGCGAGAAAGCCAATCGAGAGGCACTGCTTCCCCGCCCGTAAAACTCGTCATCGCGTCCGTCTTAAAGACATCAGAGCCACCTTCCGCTTATTACCCACTCCCTTCCCCCCCCCACCCCCTCTGCCCTACTTTGCCTAAGCCCTTCCATCGTAATTCTGTCTCTCTTCTTTTCCTCTTTTTCTTTTTTCTTCTTCTTTCCTGTCTTTCTCTTTATCTTCTTCCTCTTCTTTCCTTTCTTTCTCTTTTTCTCTCTTGTTGGTTCACTCTTTGTCGCTCCCTCCCTTTTTATCCTCCATTCCTCTCTCATGCTTTACCCTCACTTCCTCCCGTCCTTCCTTCACTTCCTCCAATCATTCCTTCCTTCCTTCTATCCTTTCTTTCTTTCTTCCTTCTAACCTTCCTTCCTTCCTCCCTTACTTACTGAATCCCTCCCTCCCTTCTTCTATCACCCTCTCTCCCCCTCCTTCCCTCCTTGCCTCCCTCCCTCCATCCCTCCCTCCCTCCATCCCTCCATCCATCCATCCCTCCTTCCTTTCCCCTCCCCCTCCCACCTCCCTTCCCCTCTCCACTTTCATCGTCCAATCATCATCAAGGTGTGTCAACAAAGACCCGACATTTCCAGTTCTTTTGAGGGTAATGGCACCCTCGGCATGCCCGCGTATGACCCCCAAGGGCCATTAACAGGCCGTTGGCTCGTCTCTGGCCATTGTGAGGCTGTAAGAGGCCGCCGCTACTAACACCTTTACTACACCCGGGGAAAGGCTTTTATGAGCGCGCTCCTCGCCGCAGGAATCTAGCTGTTGCGAACTCTACGGGAGCTTCACGACACCTTTCGCACGTGGCAGCTTGACAGTCAGCCAGGGTGGAAAATAAGAGGATGCTAAACTCAAGGAATGAAGCTTTGAGGATCAACTTCCATGGCACAGAACAACGACGATTGTAGTCATGGTAACGGAAGTCAATTCATCTTTTGTCTGGGAAAGAATAGCATAAACTAATATAGAGTCAAGGTAACAACAGAACCCCTCTAACTTGCGGGGTTCCGGAGGCATTTAAAATATAAAATAGTGAAGTCAACTTTTTGTTATATTACCACAGCATATTCCAGCTAATGCATGCAATTAACGCCCGAATAAATATCCCAACTAAATATAGCCATACGTGCGTTTTTCAAATCTTATTTGTTCTACCACAGAAAAGCTTGGCACTGAGTGTATTCTATGCACGATCCTCTAAAATGCCTCTTCTATACCTTCTATACAATAGCGACTATAAATGAGCATTTTGAACAATGTATAAACACTGATGGCTCTTTACTGTCGAGAACAGAACAGGACGCGCTTACGATGTACATAAAAAAAAATGATCGTCGAGGTTGAATCAATGCTAGGGAGACATTTTCTGAGACTCATAAAGTGCTTTCCAGGCCCGGAACTCACGATACAGTGAGTGTAAATACTGCAAATAATATCGGAATAAACACATCCCGCAAAAAAAAAAGGGCCATGGTGCACATTTTTTTGTTTGGATGCCATTGCATGCTGGAATCTTTATGGATGAACATACTAAGTTTCTAGGAAGATTTACACGTGATAAATAAAACGTGGATATAGACTTTAGAATACCTCTTGCTAGGATCTCACATTAGAAGTTGACGGACAAATTCCCAGAGGTGTAAAAGCTGTAGCATAAAACATTAAGACCTGTTTCGAAGCAAGGAAAAAGTCATCTATGGCTCCTGGGAAGACACTGAGACGCTGCGACCGCAAGAATTAGGCTTGGATAGAGGTTGTACTAGCTGGTCCGTGTACTGTGTAAGAAACGATGTCGAAACTTCGCAGGTGAAGAATGTACAGTAAGTGCACACTGTCTTGTACATTGTATATGAAAGTATTATGTGATGCAGCCACTTAGGCCGCCTGGCATGGCGTATGAAGA
>NC_061851.1:13312214-13322214 GCF_019202785.1 Penaeus chinensis | reverse complement strand
AGGGAGGGAATGGGGAGAAGAGGGGGTGAGGGAGGAGGGGGAGAAGGGAGGGGACGGTGATGGCCGCTTCCCACACAGCTCTTGATCTCCTTGGCCAAATATAAACAAAGATTTACAACCGCCGGGGCCACGAAGACGAGTATTTCACGTACGGTTTCGTGTATGGTCTGTGTATGGGGGGATGGGAGCGCTTGTGTGTGTGTGTGTGTGTGTGTGTGTGTGTGTGTGTGTGTGTGTGTGTGTGTGTGTGTGTGTGTGTGTGTGTGTGTATGTGTGTGTGTGTGTGTGTGTGTGTGTGTGTGTGTGTGTGTGTGTGTGTGTGTGTGTGTGTGTATGTGTGTGTGTGTGTGTGTGTGTGTGTGTGTGTGTGTGTGTGTGTATGTGTGTGTGTGTATGTGTGTGTGTGTGTGTGTGTGTGTGTGTGTGTGTGTGTGTGTGTGTGTGTGTGTGTGTGTGTGTGTGTGTGCGCGCGCGCGTGTGTGTGTGCGTGTGCGTGTGTGCACTATCATATATGTATGCGTTAATGATTATCAACTAATTTGCATATCATTTCTCTTTGTTTCGATTACTATTCTTTAAGTGTTTTCATCATTCTTAATTGTAACCTTCCAGATTTTCCTTAGTCCCTCTAAGCCTAGCAACGCGGGTAATTTAATAATGGCAACAGGTAGCAAGCCATCCATTCTGACAGCTAATCACATAGCCAGACAGCCAGTCATTCATCACACGTCAATCAGTCATTCATCACACGTCAATCAGTCATCCATCCACACATACAGCCAATTAGTCATTCCACTATATGGACAGCCAGTCATTCTTTCATCCACATGCATAACCAGTCAGTTATTCATCCATATGGGCAGCCTATCATGAACACGAATCAGTCAGACATCCACACAGACAGTCAGTCAGTCATTCAATCAGGCATGCACAAATACATGACTTAAATCAGTAAATCGTCCGTATAAACATCCAATCAGTAAATCATTCACACGGACAGCCAGTCAGCGTCATCCACATGAACATCCAGTCATCCCCGCATCCCCATCAGCTGTGTCACCCTCTGTCTCCCCCCCCCCTCCCCCCCCGCGCAGCCTGGGTCAATCCGACCTGGTCTTACGCGGTTTACTCTCAGCCTCTCGCGTTACGTCAGTCCACGTAGTCCTACCGTCTCCTCTCGAGAACCATATGCTTATCCTCGACCCCTCCCCCTCGACCTCTTGCCCCTCCCCCTTCCACTCAACTTTTTTTTTACCCCTCCCTCCTGCCCCCTACCCTTCGACCTTTTTTGACCCCCACCCTCGATCCCTCCTCCTGCCCCCTACCCTCAACATATGCCTCGCCCCCTTTTTCTTTATTCTCCTGCATTTGGTCGCAATCAAGTTGGATAATGAGAACGTGGCCGAAGAGGAGGGGGCGGAGGAGATGGAGAGGGAAGGGAGGGGGAGTAGGGAGTAGGGAGTAGGAAGGAGAAGGAGAAGGGGAAGGAGAAGGAGAAGAAGGGGAAGGGAGGGGGTGTATGGACGAGAGAAGGGAGGGGGGAGGAAAGGGGGGAAAAAGGAAAAAGGTGGGGAAGAAAGGAGGGAAAGAAAGAGGAGGGGAAGAGGGGGGAAGAAGATTGGATGCGGAGGGAGGGAAGGAATGAGGGAGGGAAAAGGAAGGGGGGGGGAGAAGGGAGAAGGATATCCCGCTTGAGATGGTAATCACGCCTATACGCAGTCGTTAAAAACGCGCAGGGGAACCGAAGATGTGTATGTAAAAAAAAAATGAAGAAAGAAAGAAAAGGAGATAAAAAAAAAACGGTCGGGCATCGTGATCAGGGCATGCGGCACCCTACGCCTGCCCGGACACATGCCCACAGCGTTGCCACTTCCCTCCCCGCCCACACCGCCCACCCTTACCCCTTTTGCCCCCCCCCCCCCCGACTCCAGCCCTCCTGCCCTTGTCCTGGTCCCGAAGTCCTGCCAAAGGACGCTTGTGTGCGAGTCGACGGTGCCTAAAGCGAGTCGATCGAGGCTAATTGACCGAAGGAGAGCCCGAAGGAGGTCCTCGCTGACGGCTGACGGCGCTCGCGTCCGGGAACAGAAAAGGCGACCGCGCTGGCATCCGTGATGCTTATACCTTTCAAGAGAGAAAGAGAGACAAGAGGAAGAGAAGAAGGAAGAGAGAAAAAATAAGGCAAAAAAAGAAAGGACTTCGTCAATCATATATGAAAAAAACGACCAAGCGTCACGGGGAGACAATGGGCCGGCACTTATTCCGCACACGGTTCATTTCTCCCGAAACGCAGGATAGACGTTCTGTTTGTTAAAACGCTCCTCCTCCTCCGCAGAAACAACGGAACACAGGGCAGGGAGGCAGCCGCGTGTACAGCGTTGCCAAGGTAGGCTAAGACGGGCGGAGAAGGGAGTGGGGGAGAAGAGAGAGGGGGGAGAGGGAGGGGCGCTGAAGGAAAAGGAGGGGGGGGGGGAGAAGTAGCCAGCCAGCCAGCCGGCCTACACCCAGCGAGGCCTAGAGCACGACCGAAGACCTTTGTTTCATACGACTCTCAAAAAAATGACGATGCCCAGTACAGAACAACAACGACCCAATCGGACGCAACGATCGAACGAACCTATCAGCTTACAACGACAACGACTACGACGACGACGACGACGTCGACGACCCCCAGCGCAACGGACAAACCCGCTCTCCTTCCACCGGACGACGCAAAATTGGCAAAACTGCTGACGGAGCGACCAGCAGTAAGCCTATGACCTCTGCAAAGTCTCCGGCATTACCTTCTCGGGCAAGAACGGAGATCCGCGCGGCCGTTGCGGAAAGCTGCGTTCGCGGACCGGCCTGATGAATGGCTTTTCGGACGATGAAATATGGGAAACTGGGGCATGTACGGGAAGACGGGTGTACTTAAGTGAAAAATAATGCGGCTGCCATTTTTTGCTGGTGTTGGGGGCGGCGAGGCTGAGGTTCGGAAGGGAAGGGGGGGAGGGGCAGGAAAGAGGAGGAGGAGGAGGAGGAGGAGGAGGAGGAGGAGGAGGAGGAGGAGGAGGAGGTGGAGGAGGAGGAGGAGGAGGAGGAGGAGGAGGAGGAGGAGGAGGAGGAGGAGGGGAGAAGAAGAAGGCGGAGAAGGGTAGGGGGATGGGGAAGGGGAAGGAGGAGGTGGTAGTGGTAGAGGTGGTGGTAGTGGTGGAGGAGGAAGAGGGGGAGGAAGAGGGGGAGGAGGAGGCAGATTAGGAGGAGGAGAAAGAGGAGGGGAAAGGGAGGAGGAGGAGGAGGAGGAGGAGGAGGAGGAGGAGGAGGAGGAGGAGGAGGAGGAGGAGGAGGAGGAGGAGGAGGGGAGAAGAAGGTAGAGAAGAGTAGGGGGATGGGGAAGGGGAAGGAGGAGGTGGCAGTGGTAGTTGTAAAGGTGGTGGTGGAGGAGGAGAAGGAGGAGGAGGAGGAGGAGGAGGAGGAGGAGGAGGAGGAGGAGGGAGAGGGAGGGAGGGAGAGAAAGAGAAAGAGAAAGAGAAAGAGAAGAGAGAGAGAGAGAGAGAGAGAGAGAGAGAGAGAGAGAGAGAGAGAGGAGGAGGAAAATGAGAAGTCGAAGAAGGAGGACGACGAGAAGGACGAGGACAAGGACGAAGAAGTGGAGGACAAAGTAGTGATATAGGAGGAGACTGAGAAGTAGAAAAAGAAAGAGGAGGCCGATAAGAAGAAGAAAAAAAAAAAAAAAAGGAAATAGGAAGAAGAGAAAGGAGCAAGAGGATAAAGAGGGGGTGGGGAAGATGGGGCAGGACAGGGGGATGCAGATTGGATTTGGTGAACAGGTGGATAAAACAAAGGCAAAGAAAGAGGGTGCGATAAAGAGTGTAATAACATGTGGTGGACTTATCCTACTCTGGTATGGGATGGTACGCCCATGAAGGCGCGATGTCAGCTCGCCACGCCCGCGAGGCGAGGCGGTCTTGGGAGAGAGGAGCTTGAGGTGTTGCCCGAGCCGATGCTGAGGGCAGAGTCTTCGGCTCTCTGAGATTTTGAGGGGTTCACAAAATATTCGCTAAACATAAAAATATGGCAACATTGATTTTGGTGGGAAATGTCAGTACAGACTCTCTGTTTTATAGCAGTGTAAGGGTCCTGTGGTCACATGTTGGGTCAGGGACACTGGATATGACAATACAATTAAATCATGAACATTGGAGAACTACAATATCGTCAATAGTAATGATTACAAACATAGTGATTGAGAATATGGATTTTTTAACAAAAATTTTGAGTATAATCAAGATATAAGTACAATTGTAGTTATAAAGTATTTGACAGTAAGGGTCGGAATCGCTTGCTCTGGGGGCACTTCACTATTGTCGTTACTTTCTGGGCGCAGGTCAAACTCGGCACAGGCGATTACCAGTAGGGTCCTGGGTACCGTGGGGAGTCGAGTGGAAAGGCCATTAAATCGTCGGTAAGGGTCGGAATCGCTCGCTCTGGGCACGTCTGTTCTGGACGCAGGTCAATGTCAATTAAACCGCTCGGCCACCTAATCAGGATCGTCCTCGATCCTGCTGCAGTGGATGAGCTGAGGGCGAAGTCTCGTTTCTTGCAGACGAGAGGGGAAGGTCGCACAGGTGACTTCTAAGGTCGGCGGCCTAGGGAGCTTGTTCGCACAGGTCACTGTTCTGAAGCGCAGGTGGTCTTGACATGAGCATCAGTGGTGATCAGTCGCGGGGCTCGTCAATCGTTCCACAGGATCGCTGGAAGACATAGTTAACTTGTCAAGCGCCGTGTCAGTCGTAAATGACACGCTCACCGGTTTAGAAGAGTCTGGACCAAGTTGATAGCGAGGAGACGAGGATTGAGCGGAGAATCGTGAGAACGAGGTCTTCGAAGGATCAGGATCACGTCGTTGGCGGGAAAGATTCGTCATCTCGGGAGAGGAAGAGCACCATGGTGATGGCGTCAAGAGGTTCGACAGGCAAGGCAGGACCACTCTTGCCAGGGTCACCAGCACAGGGCAGCAGGTGTAGTGAGAGAGACGAGATACCGCGAGATGCGACGAGGACGTCAGGCGGCAGTCACCAGCGGACGAGGCGGCGGACACGACCGGAGTTGCAGCGACGTGCAGTAGAGAACAGAAGGGCGTCGGCAGGTGATGCAGGGGCGAGAACGTCCGTGAGATGGGCTCGTTAAGGGGCGAGCAAGACTTGGCGCTCCAGGGATCGGCGGCGAGGGAAACGGCGTGGTGATCCGAGAGTCAAGGTCAGCAGTGGGCTTCAGCACGGAGCGTCTGGCTCTGAGGACAACAAACGGGAACAACAGTACCATGTCTTGACGACAGAAGACGTAATGCCATATCTCAGGGAATTACAATATCAACACGAACTCGTAATGATTAGGAAACGACTGGAAGCAACGTGTCATGGATTCGGGTTAGAGGGTGTTAATTGCAACATTCACCTGAGTGACAGAAGGCAGTAGTGAACTATCGAGATTGTTGGATACAATCTCGAGAAAATTAAGAGCTTACAGAACCATGTAAAATATAGTAATGATTCTCCACGAAAATGATATGTAGGATTCATGTGCAAGGATGCAGAACAAAATATGTTCCCATGAAAATGAAGCAGATAGGCCATACTTAGAACTTATTTCCTTCAGGGAAATGAGAGTAGTTGCACGCGAAAATGCAGGATTGATGGGAAGTAATTAAGATTAGTTGCAATCTAGGAAACAGGAATGACTTTTCCTATGAAGATAATTATTCTAGACATGCAAACAAACGCTGGAAAAGATTTTCCTGTGAAATAGTTCATAATAAATGAACTGGAATTTAGTATCGTGTGGATTCAGAAATCATCAGAAACTTAAATGAACATGAGAACAAATTTAGTACTCATATGTAGACAAACTACAGGGGAATGAGAGTACCAAAGAGAGAAAGGTTAGGTAAACCGCAGAGCACGAGTGAGGTGAGGGGAGGCGCAGAGTGACCGCGAGACAGATGTCAGCTGAGGGGAGATCTCGTTTTCTATGAGGGGCGAAACACAGGTGTTCGCGAGAGCGAGAACAAATCAGACACTTCACTTTACAGGGGATTTCCTAAACAAATGAGAACAACGAGGATAAAGAAACTCACCTTGAGGTATTGACAGGGCAGTGTTGATCAATGTTGCAGGCAACTGCAGCAAGTGTTGAGGACTGCGACATGTGTTGAAGTACTGTGCGCTGAGGGAGGAGCGACGTCGGCTTGGCAGGGAAGACTGGCTTCGTGCTTGATGTCAGGAAATCGCAGATGTATCTTGAAGTGACAGAAGTCAACAGATTGTTTTCACAGTGGCTTAGCGTGGTGCGGTATCTTCGGAGGTCTTCGTGTGGTGCGATAATCCCAGAGCGGTGCCACCAATATAATAACAAGTGGTGGACTTATCCCACTCTAGTATGGTATGGTACGTCCATGGAGGCGCGATGTCAGCTCGCCACGCCCGCGAGGCGAGGCGGTCTTGGGAGAGAGGAGCTTGAGGTGTTGCCCGAGCCGATGCTGAGGGCAGAGTCTTCGGCTCTCTGAGATTTTGAGGGGTTCACAAAATATTCGCTAAACATACAAATATGGCAACATTGTTTTTTGGTGGGAAATGTCAGTACAGACTCTCTGTTTTATAGCAGTGTAAGGGTCCTGTGGTCACATGTTGGGTCAGGGACACTGGATATGACAATACAATTAAATCATGAACATTGGAGAACTACAATATCGTCAATAGTAATGATTACAAACATAGTGATTGAGAATATTGAATTTTTAACAAACATTTTGAGTATAATCAAGATATAAGTATAATTGTTGTTATAAAGTATTTGACAGTAAGGGTCGGAATCGCTTGCTCTGGGGGCACTTCACTATTGTCGTTACTTTCTGGGCGCAGGTCAAACTCGGCACAGGCGATTACCAGTAGGGTCCTGGGTACCGTGGGAAGTCGAGGGGAAAGGCCATTAAATCGTCGGTAAGGGTCGGAATCGCTCGCTCTGGGCACGTCTGTTCTGGACGCAGGTCAATGTTGGTACAGGCGATAACCAGCAGAGTCCTGGGCACCGGGGGGAGGGGAACGAGGGTATGGAGAGGGGGTAGGCCATTAAAAAGAGAGAAGAGAGGAATGATGGAATAAGGGCACCGGAGAGATAGGATGTTGTGAAGAGGAAGGAAATGAAGAAAGGAAGAGGGAAAGAGGAGAGACAAGGAGAGAGAAGCCGGGAAACTAAACTTAAAAAATAGAAAGATACAGATAAATACAGGAAAAAAGATAAGAGAAGACAGAAAATCAGAATGAGAAGTGGAGAAAGTTAAGAAGAATGAAGATAGGAGGTAAGAGGTAGACCAAGATGGATAAAAGAAAAAGAGTAGACAAAGAAGAGGAAAAATATGGATCAGAAATGAGAGAAATATAAGGAATAACAAAGAGAAAGGGAAAAGAGTAGAACAAATAGAAAAAAGGAAGGTATATAGGTGGGAAAACTAACAGAAAAAAATATAAAAAAGGAAGTGAAGAGGAATATAAAAAAAATAAAGATACTAATAATAACACTGAAAAACGAAAAGGGGCATGCTTATAAAAACAAAAAATGTTGGAAAATATAAATAAAAAAAACATGAACAAAGAAATGACTCTTAACTAGAAAAGGAAACCAAAGAGTAAAAAAATACAACAAGGCAAATAGCAACAAATTTATTTGAGAAAACGCAACAGTCATTGCGAAAACGTGAGACAAAAAACGAATAGTAAACAACAAAAAATAAAAAAAATGGTGGTAAGAAAGCAACGCAGATGAAATAAACCAAGTAATATATGACGAAGTAAGAAGAGTCAGAAAAAGAAAGAGAAGATATTGGAAAAATACAAGCGAAATCTGAAGAAAAAAAAGTTCACAAAAGAAACAGTAAAGAATGTAAGCGTAAGGTGAAATAAGGGGGGGGGGGGAAGGAAGTAGGGGAGGATGTATAAAGGTGTGAGAATAAAAGAGTGGAGAGGAGAAAAGGAAAAGAGTGGGTAGAAGTAGGAGGAGAATGAGGAGGAAGTGATGGAGGAGTGAGAGAGAGAGGGGGGGGGGGGGGGGGTAAAGGGGTGAGGAAGAGAGATAGAAGATGGAACATGAGAAAAGAAAGGGAGGAATGGAGAGAGGGAAGGCACAGAGAGAGGGTGAGAGAGAGAGAGAGAGAGAGAGAGAGAGAGAGAGAGAGAGAGAGAGAGAGAGAGAGAGAGAGAGAGAGAGAGAGGAAGGCAGGGAGAGAGGAGGGAGAGAGGGAGGGAGGGAGGGAGGGAGGGAGAGGCAGGGAGGGGGAGAGGGAGGGAGGGAGGGAGGGAGGGGGAGAGGGAGGGAGGGAGGGAGGGAGGGAGGGAGACAGAGAGGGAAGGCAGGGAGAGAAGGAGGGAGAGAGGGAGAGAGGGGGGGAGGGGGGGGGGGGAGAGAGAGAGAGAGAGAGAGAGAGAGAGAGAGAGAGAGAGAGAGAGAGAGAGAGAGCGAGAGAGAGAGAGAGACACAGAGAGAGAGAGACACACACAGAAAGAGAGAGAGAGAGAGAGAGAGAGAGAGAGAGAGAGAGAGAGAGAGAGAGAGGAGGGGGGGGGGGGGAGAGAAAGAGAAAGAGAAAGAGAGAGAGAGAGAGAAAGAGAGAGGGAGAGGGAGGGAGGGAGGGAGAGAGAGAGAGAGAAAGAGAGAGGGAGAGGGAGAGGGAGGGAGGGAGGGAGAGAGAGAGAGAGAGAGAGAGAGAGAGAGAGAGAGAGAGAGAGAGAGAGAGAGAGAGAGAGAGAAGAGAGAGAGAGATAGAGAGAGAGAGAGAGAGAGATAGAGAGAGAGAGAGAGAGTGAGAGAGAGAGGGCGGGGAGGGAGGGAGGGAGGGAGGGAGGGAGAGGGAGGGAGGGAGGGAGGGAGGGAGGGAGGGAGGGAGGGAGAGGGAGAGGGAGAGGGAGAGGAGAGAGAGAGAGAGAGAGAGAGAGAGAGAGAGAGATGAGAGAGAGAGAGAGAGAAGAGAAAAGAGAAGAGAAGAGAAGAGAGAGACTATGAGACACAGCTGAACAACAGAAGAAAAACGTGAAAGAAAGGTAGAGAAAAATGAGAAAGAAAAAAATCGATTCCCAGCACACTCATTTCCGCAATAAGGAAGCCCGGAACCCTTTCCTCTGATTAGAAAACAACAACTGCCTTGAAACCCCAGCGCAAAACACACAACAGAAACCATACATACACGCACTAAATCATCAACTTAACAATAACAGGTAAGCAGAAAATGGCAAGTAATAAATCGTGCGCACATACACACAAGAGTGGAATGTATTAATATTAGGACCGTGCATAAAAAAAAAAAAAAAAAAAAAAAAAAAAAAAAAAAAAAAAAAAAAAAAAAAAAAAAAACGGGAAAGTAAATAAATACAAAAATAAGAAAATACAATATAGATTGAGAAGGCAAAGATAACACATACGATTTTGTAAAGAAAATGAAAACACATTTCTTATACGACAATTTTTTTTATTTTTTAATCTCTCCCCCCCCAAAAAAAAAAAACCTCAATACGAACAGAGAAAGACAAAGAGCGGGTAAAGTAACGAAAACAGAGAGGAAAAGAAACACCGAAGAAATATATGCGCTGAGGTAAGAAGCCCCTCCAAGGTAACTACGCCGGGATGACTATCAAAAAACAGAATTGAATAATGACCTGTTACATAGACGGAGGGGGAAGGGGGAAGGGGGAAGGGGGGAGGGGGGAGGGGAGGGGGAGGGGGGAAGGAAGGAGTATGGGGGTGAGAAAAGAGAGGGGGGGTAGGGAGAAGGGAGGAATTACTTGTATGGGGGAGGGGTGGGGAGGAGGGGTTTATACAAGGGGGCGTTGTAAAAAGGATGACAGAGAATGGGGATGGGGGTGAAAAGACGGGGGGGGGGGGGGGGGGAGGAGCTAGGGTGTGTGGAATATAGAAGAATGAGGAAGAGTATGTGTCCGGAAAGTATGTTATGTGAATGTAGTGTCTCACAGCTAGA
>NC_061851.1:13299714-13302214 GCF_019202785.1 Penaeus chinensis | reverse complement strand
GCATGTTTGGCGGTTTAATACCTGTAAATCCCATTCTGGTAACTGTGCCCTGATGCTAATCGACGCTCTCTTTTTTTTCTCTCCTCGTCCCATCTTTGCACAGCACAACTTCAGATGTTTATCGACTCTGCTGAAGATTTTAGCATTGCTGACAACTGTAATCATCAGGATGCCACGAGAGCCCCTCCCCCTCCCCCTCCCCTTAAAAAAAATGAAGATCGCTAGGCAGACTAGTCATTATCAGGTTTTCATCCAGTCGACACGGACAGTGCTCACGCAGGTTATATACCTCGTTGAACAGATGCTTTGAACCAATGTAATGAACACCTGTGATGAACAAGGGATTTGAAGAACTAAGTGGGGAGAGGGGCAGAGGGGGGAGGGGAAATGATGCTCCTTTACGACCAACTTTCGCATCATAACTTAGTAATTCTATTTATTTGTTTTGGTATTCCTTGGCCCATTAAAATTTATAACTCCTCGTCAACTGAGACCAAATAGCAAAAGCACGTGTGTCCATCACCATTAGGTCGTTATGTCCATTGCCAAATGGAGACATAGGACTTTTATTTATTTTACAGCCGGTCTTTGTCTCAGTCTGCCTGTCTGCCTGCCTGTCTGCCTGTCTATATGTCTGTCTGCCTGTCTGTCTATGTCTGTCTGTCTGTCTGTCTGTCTCTGTCTGTCTATCTCTGTCTGTCTGCCTGTCTGTCTATTTGTCTGTCTGCCTGTCTATCTGTCTGTCTGTCTGCTTGTCTGTCTGTCTGTCTGTCTGGCTCTGTCTGTGTATCTCTGTCTGTCTGCCCGTCTGTCTATTTGTCTGTCTGCCTGTCTATTTGTCTGTCTGTCTGTCTATTTGTCTGTCTGTCTGTCTATCTGTCTGCTTTGTCTGTCTGCTTGTCTGTCTGTCTGTCTGTCTCTCTGTCTATTTGTCTGTCTCTGCTTGTCTGTCTGTCTGTCTGTTTGTCTCTTTGTCTGTCTGCCTGTCTATTTGTCTGTCTGCCTGTCTGTCTATCTGTCTGTCTGCCTGTCTATCTGCCTGTCTGTCTGCCTGCCTGCCTGCCTGCCTGCCTGCCTGCCTGCCTGCCTGCCTGCCTGCCTGCCTGCCTGCCTGTCAGGCAGCCAATCAGTAAGTCTCTCTCTCTCTTCTCGAAAACTCTGTATCTTTCTCTTCCTTCGTCCTCTGCCCCGCCCTCTCTACCCTCCCCAACCCTACAAATCTTTTATTATCACTTTCATTAACACCGCCGCAGCCACCCAGTGCTACATCAACCCTAGTTACTTCTTTCGACATGAAATGACCAGGACTAATTCAGCAAAAGGTCACCCTAGCACATATTCCCTCACTTGTTCACCTAAACTCAAATACATTTGAGAGTAGCATTAACACACGCAAAAAAGAAAAGAAAAAAAGTGTTCTGCGTCTTAGTTAAGTGAAATAAATAAAATAAAAATATATAAATAATATAAATAAAATAAACAAAATCAAGACAATGTATTCGAACCCGACTTTTCAGACGAGTGGATTGATATATAAATATTTAAGGAATAGAAACTCGTTTGTAGATAAATAAATAGATAGATAGATAAAAGGATGAACAGAAAGCCAAATATAAAAATGTTTAGGGAGAAAGATAGATAACAGATAGATATAGACATAGATAGACAGGTAAATAATAGACAAGGTGAATGATATGACAATAGGTTATCTTTGCTTAGAATAATGCAAGGGTCTGCTCAATTAGTAAGGAAACTTGTTTGGCAACTACATTTATAAATGCATATATATACATATACTTACTGAGATCACAAGCTGTTGTTTAACGAACATACAAGTCCTGAGATCCCTCAACACTTCGCAAGAAACAGAATGGAGTCGTGCGATTCTCTCTATTCTCTATTATGAACTCGATGAAATGATATGAGTTAATAAAAATCCGATTAATGAATAACAACGATAAGAACAAAACTACCAACGTCACCACCAATAACAATAACATCAATAACACAGCAATTATAATAGCAGCAGCAACAACAAAAAACAGCAACAGCAACAACAAAACAACAACAACAACAATAATAATAATATTATTATTATTAATAATAATAATAATAACAACACTAACAACAGAATGGAAAGCAAAACACTTTCCTACTCCCAACTACTCCGTGTCTCAGGTCTCCTAAAGCATGCTTCAGGTCCCTTCCTCCCTTACACATCGTCCTTAAGGTACTGCGACATCACACACCCTTGCCGGAGTGGCCAGCTTGTTGTACAGAAATCGGAAGCGACATCAATAAATCGATGGAGGTCGTGTAGCGGCATCCTTACACCTCTTTGCACCCCGCGTCATTAGGTGCCATCTCCCTTCCCCCCCTTCCTCTCTTTCCCCTCTCTGTCTCTCGGCCCCCTTCTCCTTTCCCCTCTCTGTCTCTCGGCCTCCTTCTCCTTCCCCCTCTCTGTCTCTCGGCCCCCTTCTCCTTTCCCCTCTCTATCTCT
>NC_061851.1:13289714-13294714 GCF_019202785.1 Penaeus chinensis | reverse complement strand
GACGATTTTATTTCCTTTCCATCGAATTTGCTTACTTCCCGTTGACTCCTTACTTTTCGACGACTTTCCTGACCTTTCCGTCAAATTTCCTTCCTTTTCTGCGACTCTCTTATACCCTCTTTCCGGTGCGGTGCCTTTCAAATCATCTCTCTTCACGCCAAAATACATTAGGATACTCAAGGCGAACATAATACGTCGATTTGTTTACATTTGTTACCTGGTGTCTACTCGTTCACTATTGCGTCAGTCCCCTTCTTGCATTATCTTCATCATTATTGTAACTATTATCATACCTCATCCATCACATTACTCATCGCGGCGTGTCGTGTGTCGCCAACACTCACGACTAAAAGGTTTAACCTGTCAACAAGACTAGCTCGCGATCTGGTGCCATATTCCACAACAAATTAAGCATTAACTGAGGCTGCAGCGCCTTTAGATAAGCAACGGGGACATTACCCCGAAAAAATCTCTTTCTGACGAGCGCCTTCCCCAATAATAAAATAGACAACAACAGGGAAAATAACTCGCACACAAGATACACCTGATTTGATATCTTCAGTGGTCAGGTTTCTGCATAAATAAGAACCGAGTAACTGACAGGACGGAGGGTGTGTGGGTGGAGTAACAAGGACGTATTTGGTGTTGACTGCTAGTATATATGGTGCGGCTGCCATAGGGAGTGACTCGGAGTTAGAAAATGGAAAGGATCTTAGAAAACGGGGGATGAGGGACACGAGGCTCGTAGTATCATAGGGTTAGGTCTGTGATGGAGGGTCTTCCAAGGGTAGTAACGAGTGTCGATGGACGGAGAAAACCCATTCTTTCTCTTGGGGTTCGCGGTGCAGGATGGCGATAATAGACAGAACGTACACTGTAGTATGTGAGGGCGAGTTGTAATCCTCGTAGTAATCTTTCGGGACTGGTAAATGACCATTCTCTGGCAATGGTTTTTACTCGCTCTTCTATTTATACTAAAATGGTTTTATTAACGAATAAATTACGCGCATAGACAGGATAAGTAGATAGACGGGTGGGGAGGGAGGCAGGAAGGGGGAGAGGGATAGAGGGAGGGAAGGAGAGAGAGAGAGGGAGGGAGGGAGGGAGGGAGGGAGGGAGGTGGAGGGAGGGAGGTGGAGGGAGAGATGAAGATGGAGGGAGGGAGGGAGGGAGAGAAGGCCGAAGGGAGGGCGAGACAGAGAGAGAGAGAGAGAGAGAGAGAGAGAGAGAGAGAGAGAGAGAGAGAGAGAGAGAGAGAGAGAGAGAGAGAGAGAAGAGAGAGAAAGAAGAGAGAAAGAAAGAGAGAAGAAAGAGAGAGAGAGAGAGAGAGAGAGAGAGAGAGAGAGAGAGAGAGAGAGAGAGAGAGAGAGACAGAGGGGGAGAGCAACAAAAGAAGAGAAGATAAAAAAGGAAAAAAACAGAGAAAATAGAGCAAAGACAGAGGAAATCCACCATATCAATCACATCACCATCAACACACACCCAAGAATGCACAGGAGCCTGCCTCGCAAGCACCCCGTCCCTCCCGCCCCCTCTCCCCCTCCCATCCCCCCCCATACCCCCAGACCGTCAGCGAAGAACGACCGCCTCCTCTAAATACTCCTCCAACGCATCCGAAGTGGTTAAGAGAGAACAAAATAAAAAAAAATAAAGAAGAAGAAAAAAAAAAAAAAAAAACGAAATGCAAATGCAGAATTCGGGTTTATGTGAATATTTACAAACAGGTTGAGCAAGAGGTGTGGGAGTGGCCAGGTCGGCGAAGTGCACGTTTAATGTGGGTACACGCTAATCAGGGTAAACAATGCACGCAGCGGACATGGATGTATACTCGTCGGCTTGTGCAGCATCCACTCGTCAGGCGGCTTCAACGTGTATTCTTTCTTCCACTCAACAAAGACCTGAAGGGAAATCGTGTCCTGACTATGGCGCAATGCACATTATTCAGGAACAGTGTGTATACAGTGTGAACAGAATATGCATATATATATATATATATATATATATATATATATATATATATATATACATACATATATATATACATATGTGTGTGTGTGTGTGTGTGTGTGTGTGTGTGTGTGTGTGTGTGTGTGTGTGTGTGTGTGTGTGTGTGTGTGTGTGTGTATGCATGCGCGTGTGTGCGTGCACATACATACATACATACATACATACATACATACAACATACACATAGATATATATGTATATACATATTCCATTAAATATCCTACAGTGAGCTTGTTATACCTAAAAAAATCACCCTAAGCAGAATACTGACTCACTAACTTTATCTTGTCATCATTCACATATCAATTGAATGTTGCAAGTACTAAACAATATTCTATTCTCGCCTGTCCAAAAATAGCCTTCACCTTCTAAAACGAATGTAAAAAAATCACAATCTATATGCAAATCCGAGCCCGCCATCCTAAAACTCACAAATACTTTTGAGTTGCAATATAAATCACTCCGCAGAGTATAAGATCAAATGATTTTATTTTTTGCAAAAAACAAAACAAAAAAACATTACAGTAAAAGTATCTTCTGAATCGATAACTAACGAACTAACTAAATAAACAAATTAATAAACATACATATATGACAGTAAAAGAAATTTCTAGAATTTAATATGACAAGCGGAGTAATGGCGCTTACACGAGTGGAGGGAAGTGAATGTTTGAGTACAGAGATGGGTGACTGAGGGATGAGGTGACTGCGGGATAATGAGAAGGAGACTTCAAAACTTGGAAATTATGAAAATTATGGAAAAACATATATTTCTGTCAGTGTTTTTTTTCCCGTGCTAATCAGACTATTCATCTGCTTATTACGATACCCATGGCTGAGAAGTAATATTACGCATATATGCATTATGCGTATATACAGATACATGTATACATATATATCTATATCTACAATATATATATATACCCACACATGTGTGTTTGCGTGTGTGCGTACGTGCGCGCACGCGCTCGTGTGTGTGTGTGTGTGTGTGTGTGTGTGTGTGTGTGTGTGTGTGTGTGTGTGTGTGTGTGTGTGTGTGTGTGTGTGTGTGTATGTGTGTGTGTGGGGGTGGGTGCGTGCGTCCGTGTGCGCGTGTCAGTGTTTCCGAGTATAATATATACAGTATATTATAGTATATATCATTTTCATCTTTATACATTTAATTAAACATATCTTCAATACGCGGAAATCACTTTCCTTGCTCTCGGATAGATATTGTAAAAGAAGAAATAAAAACTAACAAAATAAATAATAATAATAATAATAATAATAACATTAATGATGATAACAATAGCAATCACACTCATAATCATTAAAAAAAAAAATAATAATAAAATGATAATAATAGTAATAATAATGATAACAATAGCAATCACACTCATGATTATAAAAATATCAATAATGATAATAATAATAATAATAATAATAATAATAACAAAACACGATAAGAACGATAATAATAATCATAATAATAATAATAGTAATAGTAATAATAATAACAAGAGCAATAGTAATAATAATTACGATAATAATAATAATAATAACAATAATAATAATAATAATAATAATGATAATAATAATAATAATAATAATAATAATAATAACAACAACGATAATAATAATAATAATAATAATGATAATAATAATAATTACTATTATCATTATTATAACAAAACAATAATATTCATAACAAAGATAATAATAGTGAATAGGAGTGGTAGTAGTAGTAGGAGGAGGAGGAAGAGGGAAAGGAGGAGAAAGAGGAGTAGGAGGTGGAGGAGGAGGAGAAGGAGGAAGTGGAGGAGGAGGAGAAGGAGGAAGTGGAGGAAGAGGAGCAGGAGCAGGTGGAGGAGGAAAAGGAAAAGGAAGAGGAAGAGGAAGTGGAGGAAGAGGAGGAGAAAGAGGAGTAGGAAGTGGAGGAGGAGGAGGAGGAAGTGGAGGAAGAGGAGCAGGAGCAGGTGGAGGAGGAAGAGGAGAAGAGGAAGAGCAGGAGGAGGAGTGGGAGGAAGTGGAGGAAGAGAAGCAGGAGCAGGTGGAGGAGGAAGAGGAGGAAAAGGAGGAAGGAGGAGAAGAAGAAGAAAGGAAAAACCTACTGTGTCTCAGAATACATTATTCCTACGATAATCGACTGACACCTGACACGATGTCAACAGTAGGCTTATAGAGAAATACATAACCATTCAGTATCATGAAATCAATCCGGCCCTAATAAAATAGCCATGCTTTTATTGATCTTAGCAAAACTATGTGTGTCTTCATCGAACATGATATCAGAATAACTTGCAATGCTGTAGTTTCAGAATCATGTCATCACTATTACTTTCACGTACGTAAAGTATGACCCTTGCTAGCATCATTCATTTTTCTAATTCTGTCATTAACAAGAAATATCAGTAAAACATAGCGTCTCCTTACTAATTTGAAACCACAGTCATGTCAGTGGTTTTCTATCTTTTATTGTGGTTTCTACAACCACTGATTGTAATACGTACAGTTACCATGAAAATAATAATCAGTTGTGTGACTATCGCTACCTGTATCATTATCTTTATTACGATTATTAATATCCCATTATCATCATTAACTTCACCAACAACGATGATGATAATTTCAATGAGCGCCCGTCAATCCAACATCACTGACACCGTCTCCACTTACCATTATCTATAGAACCATTAACGCATGTTTAGTCGCCTGCCATATACGAAGGCATGGCCAAGAACGCTCGATAATGAGGCCAGAGCATCAACATAAACACCCACAGTTGCCGAGAATCAACAGCAATGCCGACTTGAGCTGCAATTGATATGAGCGAGGACAGCGAGTCGACCGCGTTAACAGGCTGGTTCGATAGCACGGCCGTTGGATCCGGCGCGTATGCAGGAGTTCCTCAAGGAGAGGTGCGGGGACAGCTGAAGGAAGCATGCCCTCGGGAGAAACAGAAGGAGGAGCAGGAGGTGGGCATGTAGGCCGAGAGGGGCACGTCGGGGCAGC
>NC_061851.1:13254714-13284714 GCF_019202785.1 Penaeus chinensis | reverse complement strand
ATTAAAAGAATTTGATCTCATTACTGTCTTTTTGTCGCGCTATTCACATTATAACAATTACTATCAGAATTATAATTACCGTAATACCGTTGTCATCATCACTACCATCATTCTTAGCCATCAACTTTTCCCATATTCATATTGATATTACATCACATACCCCCCCCCCCCCCCCAATCGTAAAAAAAAAAGTCCGCTTCCTTTCTCAAAATTCGCAGTTCATCGCCCGGAGCGCAAACAGCAGGAGTTCTCTAGATGTAGATAATATTTTTAGTGTCTTTTTACGCGCTCATTCGCGACGACGAATGTACCGGTAAGGTATTTTAAAGTCTCTTTCCAAAAAGACAAAAAAAGGTCGGACATAAAGAATGATAAAAAAAAACAAGAGAATCCTTTAACACCACTTTACGGTTGCATTATTAAAGCCCAAAGTGAACTCCCTGCTCTTGTTAATAAAACAAAGTGGGACGGAGTTTCTATTTAAATATGATCAATCACCTTAGTCTGCAAGAGAAGAGCAACGCTTAAAGGTTAATGCTTCTCGCTAACCTATTCTTTTCGTCTTCTATCGTTTTAGCTGTTTTCTTTTCTCTTTTTTTATTTCTTACTTTACATTATCTCTTTCTTTTTCCTCTTTTCTGTTGGCTTTTTCTTTTCATTCTAATCGTTATTTTTCTCTAACCTCATTTTTCTTCTTCTTTTTCTCTCTTCCTTTCCTTCCACTGTTGTATCTACTCGTAGGCTACACCAGGGGATGCAAGTAAGCCTACGACCAAGTGCTGACATTTTCCCTTTGATCTGGCGCTTTGCAAATGTCATCGTAGAATTATTATGGAAATAATCTAAATAATAAGTATAAATGTGAAGAAAACGGAAACATTATCTGACACATAATATGACAGCACTAAGTTTTTTTTCCTGCATCAAGTCCTCGCAATAAGTCCTTCTCTGCCTTTCTTGCTTTAAGTTCTCTCGCCTCAAGTCCTTTTCTTGCTTTAAGTTCTCTCGCCTCAAGTCCTTTTCTTGCTTTAAGTTCTCTCGCCTCAAGTCCTTTTCTCGCTTCGATTCCTTCTCTGGCCTCAAATCCTCTCCTCGCTCTAAGTCCTCTCGCCTCAAGTCCCTCTCTCGCTTCAAATCCTCTCCTCGCTCTAAGTTCTCTTCGCCGTGTCCTGCTTGCGCGTCTTGCTCCTCGTGAGAACTCCTTCCGACACGCGGCGCAACCCTCGGAGGTCCCAACGGGCTTCCGGAAGGAGTCAGCCCTGCCCGTCATCGTGACATCCGTAATTCCTGTCTCCTTAACGACCAGTGTGAGAAACAGTGCCAAAGGGGAGAGAGATGAAGGAGGGGGAGGGAGGAAGGGGAGAGAAGGGTGGAGGGAGGAAGGGAAAAGAGGGGGAGGGGTGGAGGGGAGGTGGAGGTGGAGGACCGCATCACACGTAGCGGAGTGCCACCTCTCGATGACCTCTTGTTCCCCACCCGCTATTTATTTTAGATTCTATCTGTGTCTCATTCTGTCTCTCTGTCTCCGTCTCTTGCTCTCTGTTTCTGTCTGTCTCTCTCTCTCTCTCTCTCTCTCTCTCTCTCTCTCTCTCTCTCTCTCTCTCTCTCTCTCTCTCTCTCTCTCTCTCTCTCTCACTCTTTCTCTCTCTCTTTATTTGTGTCTTTTTTCACACACGCTTGCTCAGTGCCTCACTCTCTCCATCTCCTATTCTCTTTCTTTCTCTCTCTCTCCACACACACGCACACGCGCGCACGCACACATATTTTCTCCCACTGTTCACTTGGCGCTTGAGCACACTAGCATTGACATGCGTCAGACGGAGGAGGAGGAGGAGGAGAAGGAGGAGGAGGAGGAAGAGGAGGAGGAGGAGGAGGAGGAGGAGGAGGAAGAGGAGGAGGAGGAGGAGAAGGAGGAGGAGAGGAGGAGGAGGAGGAGGAGGAGGAGGAGGAGAATAAGAAGAAGAAGAAGGAGGATGAGAAGGAGGCGATATGAGCCTCTGTGAGTCACGTCCGCTTCCGGGATGCTGGCACGGAGATTTGGTCATGGTGTCACGGCTGGATCGGTTGGCTGGTCACTCCACGGGGAAACAAGAGGCGGAGGCAAAAAGGGGCAGACGGTGTTCATTTTTTTTTCCTTGCGTGTACTTCGCCCATGTCTCAGGCCGTACGTTCCTGTCTGATTGCTTGTTCTTGTTCTTTTTCTTTCTCTCTCTTCCTTTTGTTCTTTCGTACTTTCGCTTCATTCTTTTTGTCTCTCTCTTTCTCTTTCTTCCTTTCTTTCGTTCTCTATTTCTTCTTTTCTTTTCTTTTCTTCTCTCTCTGTTCAAGTTACGTAACCTAGGATGAGTGTCAAGCCATAAAATCTTGTTGGTATTTCCTCGTCTTTTCCTCTTCGTCTTCTTTCTTTCTCTTATTTTCAGTCACTTTCTTTCCTTATATTCTAAAAAAAATTTCGTACTATGTTCCTTTTCTTCTATTACTCATCCTACTTGTCGCTCTATAATGATAATTAATATTTTTTTTAATTAATGGAACAGATTTGTTTTTTCTTCGTTCTTTACTTTGACATTAGTTTTAATAGAAATCATTATCGCTGGGCATAATGTTACTGTAATCCCTAGGTGATTTTAAATGCCCCAGATTTTATTTACTTAGATGTATTTAGATTATGCTAATCTCCCTCCTTCTCCCTCCCCCCCTCTCTCTCTCTCTCTCTCTCTCTCTCTTTCTCTCTCTCTCTCGCTCTCTCTCTCGCTCTCTCTCTCTCTCTCTCTCTCTCTCTCTCTCTCTCTCTCTCTCTCTCTCTCTCTCTCTCTCTCTCTCTCTCTCTCTCTCTCTCTCTCGTTTCCTCTCTCTCTCTCGTTTCCTCTCTCTCTCTCGTTTCCTCTCTCTCTCTCGTTTCCTCTCTCTCTCTCGTTTCCTCTCTCTCTCTCGTTTCCTCTCTCTCTCTCGTTTCCTCTCTCTCCCTCGTTTCCTCTCTCTCCCTCGTTCCCTCTCTTTCCTTCGTTCCCTATCACTCCCTCCCTCACTCCCTCTCCTTCCTCCTCCCTCCCTCGCTCCCTCTCCTTCCTCCTCCCTCCCTCGCTCCCTCTCCTTCCCCCTCCCTCCCTCGCTCCCTCTCCCTCCCCCTCCCTCCCTCGCTCCCTCTCCCTCCCCCTCCCTCCAGCACTCCCTTATTCTTCATCCCCCTTCCTCCCTCACTCTCCCTCCCCCGCCCTCCCTCCCTCACTCATTCTCCCTCCCTCTCTCCCTACCCTCCCTCCCTCTCCCTCTCTCCCTCCCTTCCATCTCCCCCCCCCTCTCTCTCTCTCTCTCTCTCTCTCTCTCTCTCTCTCTCTCTCTCTCTCTCTCTCTCTCTCTCTCTCTCTCTCTCTCCCCCTCTCTCTCTCTCTCTCTCTCTCTCTCTCCCTCTCATCTCACCTTCTCTTACTCCAAATGCAAGTACTCTTAACAGCGAACAGTAATACCAAACACCGAGTACCTGCGAACTGCTCAGTCACACCAAGCGGAGGAGCAGGTCAGGCGATTGCAATAACACCTGAGGCATCCGAGCTTCGCATTGCTTGTTGCTCCCGGAGTTGCAGATCGTTCGACCACACACAAGCGCGCACACACACATACAAACATACATGCATACATACGCACATACAAACTCATAAATACATACATACATACATACGTACATATATATATATATATATATATGTATATACACATACATACTTTCATACACACAGACACAGACACAGACGCAGACACACAGACACAGACACACAGACACACACACAGACACAGACACACGAACCGTACCATCCTCCATATCTTCATTAAAAACCTCCGACATCAAAATCCTTTACTGAAAGCCAGTCACAAATGCCTCCCCCAAAAAAACATCAAGTGTGAATGGAATGTTGCTCAGAAGAAGAAAAAAATGTTCGTTCCGTCTCATATCGATCTTACATTTACAATGCAAGAGCGGCGCATTTGCAAATGTTGCAGCCCCGAAAGGTTATGTCTAATATGACCTTGGGATACCAGCGCCGTACGAGTGTTGAACGCGCATACTGAATTGATTATCAATATCATCTGTTCGTCACACTGCATCCTGTATACATATTTACAGACGGGGTTTAATTATATAATCATGAATCCGATATCTGATGTTAATATGGACATGCTACTGGTTTGACGTTGTTATTAGTAGTAGTTATAAGGATATTGTGTTTCCTACAATCGAAGAAATAACGCATGTAAAGTTCTTTCAACTATTTGCATATATATTCCTGGCCATTTTGCATTGTTATGCTTACATATTTCACTGAAAAATATATATAGTATGAAAGACTACGGAATAACTCTCCCTCTCCCTCCCTCTCCCTCCCCTCTCTCTCCCCCTCCCCCTACCTCTCTCTCTCCCTCTCCCTCCCTCTCTCCCCCTCCCTCCCTCTCTTACTCCTTCTCCCTCTCTCTCTCTCTCTCTCTCTCTCTCTCTCTCTCTCTCTCTCTCTCTCTCTCTCTCTCTCTCTCTCTCTCTCTCCTCTCTCTCTCTCTCACCCCCCCCCCTCTCTCTCTCTCTCCTCTCTCTCCTCTCTCTCTCTCTCTCTCTCTCTCTCCTCTCCTCTCCTCTCCTCTCCTCTCCTCTCCTCTCCTCTCCTCTCCTCTCCTCTCCTTCCCTTCTCTCCTTCTTTCCTCTCCTTCTCTCCTCTCCTCTCCTTCTCTCCTCTCCTCTCCTCTCCTTCTCTCCTCTCTTCTCATTCTCTCCTCTCCTTCTCTCCTCTCCTTCTCTCCCTCTCCTCCCCCTCTCCTTCTCTGTCTCTCCCCTCTCCCTCTCCCTCTCCCTCTCCCTCTCCCTCTCTCTCTCCCCCCCCCCTCTCCCTCTCCCTCTCCCTCTCCGTGCCTGTAAAACCAATACCCCGATTCTTATCGCATCTGTAACAATAACTCACGCAGCGGAGGCCCATTAATAGTCATTATCTCATTTCTTTCGGATTTTAGGCCGTCCTCGGAGATGTGTCGCCTGTTATCTCAGCGCTTCTAGAAGATTCGTGAACAAAGCGAGAATTTATACAGAGGATTCCTGATAGCCAAAATGTAACAAGTTTGAATAATCTTGTTAGGCGGACAAAAACTTGCAGAGGCAAGAAAGCGTGTGCTTAAGCGTGTTTTTGGAGTGCATGTATGTACGCACGTACACTTATACACAGGCAGAAGCGTATACATATATAGGAATACATAGAGATACATACAACACATATGCAGTACATTTACAGTATATTTGCAAACACACACACACAATCATACACGCACGCACGCACGCACGCACGCACGCACGCACGCACACACACACACGCACACACATGCATGTATGTATGTATGTAGAGAGGAGAGCGAGAGAGAGAGAGGAGGGGGGGGGGGATCTGCGTGGGCGTGATTGTATCAGAGGTCTATTATAGGCAAGCCTCTGCTACAGTCGTAATATTGCGAACACTATTATGTGAAAAATAACGGTAACATTAGACTCGATACACCAAAAATATCAGAATGGGAGTCGAGATAAAAATTTAAAGTTAATTTAAAATCTAACGATCAACTTTAACATCGCTCAAGCATAAAACACAAATATAAACACATAGAGGGAAACGAGAGAGAGAGAGAGAGAGAGAGAGAGAGAGAGAGAGAGAGAGAGAGAGAGAGAGAGAGAGAGAGAAGAGAGAGAGAGAGAGAGAGAGCGAAAGAGAGAGAGCGAAAGAGAGAGAGAAGGGGGTAGAGATGTGGGGTGGGGGTGGGGGGAGAAGGAAAATCCTGCTAATGGTAAACAAGAGACTAACATCATTACCAGTAGCCAGTCGCCCTTCCCATTCCCTCCACACCCCTCCTCTCTCCTCCCCTCCCTTCCAGTCCATTTCTATCTGCTTCCATTCCCTCTTCTTTCTTTCTTTCCCTCCACTACCCTCCTCTCTCTCTCCCTCAGTTATCATAATTTCCTTCCTTTTTTCCCTTTTCCTACCTTTCTTTTCCATTCCATTCCTTTCCTTTCGTTTCATTTCCCTTTCCTTCCCTTCCTCACCATCTCTCCTCTTCCCTTCCCTTTTCTACTTGTTTTTGTTTTTTTTCTTGTTTTTTGCTTTTCTTCCATTCTCTTCCGTTCACTTCCTTACACTTCATTTCACTTCCCTTACCTTCCAACTTCTCCCCCCTTCTTGAAAGTGTCTTACACCCTCCACCTCCCCCCCTCCTCTCCTACCCCTCACTCCCCCCCCCCCCCACCTTGTCTCTAACGAGGCCCTCAGTCTTACGTCATTAAGCCCATTTCCGTCTCTTTCTCAGAGATATCACAAGCCATAGACATTTACACACACGCACACGTCCACGTACTCACGCACACGCGCACACAGGACAGACAGATAGACAGGCAGACAGCAACACAGACACACAAATAATAATAACAAGTGCGATAGGAACAACAGCAACAACAATAATAACAGTCCAGTTATCGTTATTCTATTGGGCAATTTCCTATGCCGTTTTCTAATGTTGAAATGGTGTTTGCTCCAGACACCTTGCTATATGTCTTTAATTTGGAAAATTTGGTATGAATATTACTCCATTACAGTTTTTCAGTTTCATTTCATCGAGATGCAAATGAGTTCTATACGAATATTTTCAATGCTTCTTTATGAGGATGAAAGTGAAAATGGATTTCAGATTTCTGGCTACGATTTCACCTAAATGAACTCTTCAAGTAAACCGACTCTTTAAAGCTCATAATAAAAAAGAAAATGATATATACATACATATCAAACAAATATACATTAACACATATGTATATGAATGCATCAATAGATACATACATATATATCAGAATAATAATAACAATAAACAAATACAGATATGTATGTGTGTGTGTGTGTGTGTGTGTGTGTGTGTGTGTGTGTGTGTGTGTGTGTGTGTGTGTGTGTGTGTGTGTGTGTGTGTGTGTGTGTGTGTGATTGGTCAGAATAAAATCACGAATTCAGAATAATTCAGATAACTGCCCAGGTCATGTATATTTTTCCTAGGTAATAAAAGCCCTTAAGATTTAATATTTACCGTCCTCGCTACCTTTAGTTTCTTCTAAATCCTCTTTTGTTTTAAATTATCTTTAAGTTTCTCTTCCTCGTAGCTATAGGCTAGCTCATTTGGATACTTCAGAACACCTTGGAGCTTTCCGAATCAAATTGATCATTACTGAATGGGATCGTATAATATAACTGACCCCGTTGCCACTACCTGTCTATTTCTGCTATCTATCGATCGCCGTGTTCACCACTAACGTCGGCGATCTCTACTTCGTCACTGTCGCTGTTTTCAAGTCATAAAAGGTCGTTGTTAACTTTTTATTTACAGTCTTAAACCTAATTTTTTTCTTTAATTTATTTATCCATTTATAGCTTGCATTTTTTTCTTATATCAACAAAGTATGAAAATAAATGGGCTTTTGCATTATACTTTTACCCACAAATCTTACAATGATCTATTCAGCATTGAATTATTCCATCTTACAGATTTGAATGAAGGCAATAAATGAAAAATGTTTTTTTGTGATTGAAACATGAAAAACTTCCCTTTGGCTATTTAGATGAATAATTTTTAAAACATGTACAATGAATCTACTATCTAATAATTTGCTTTCTACGGAAGTCAGTGAAGTATTCATATTTTTTATCAACGCTGTGTATGCAAAACTGAAAAGGCTATTGAAGTGCTGCTGGATACAAAGGATTAGACAAAAACAAATGAAGGCAAATAAAGACAGAGCAGACAGACTGACAGGGAGACGAAAAAAAGTTTCAAGACAAGACAAATGAAAGAATCCAATCGTCTATCAACACACGGGATCAACGCTGAATATCTTATTACGAAGACCATCATTGACCAAGACGTTAATCGTTTTTATGTAAGACGTTCGTTTTATTTACAAACTTCGTATGGCATCAGAGACGTTTTAAAAGCCACGGAACGTGACACCCAGTTCCGTCGTAGAGACCTAGATGGAAAAAAGGAGATCGCATAAAAACAAGCCTGTTAATGTGGCATCGCCGTGGTAGGCCTGCCACCCTGCAAGTAGGCCTACCTACCAACCGAGAGGCATACGGAGTTCCCATTGACGATGGTATGCGTCTGCGAAAATTAAAGCTATTGTCGATGAAATTGACTCTCACAAAACCGTAAATGCATCTTGAGAAGCGATTCTGGCCTCCTGTCACTGCGAAGTTAGGTGCTGGGCCATAAGGGGCACAATAATGCTAAACACTGTTACAATATATGAATTATGGGCAGCGAAGAGACAAGTACGGACGTTCCTCCCGCCACTGCAACACACCAAGAACAACAAGGGTGAGGGAGAGAGGGAGAAAGGGAGGGAGGGAGAGCGCAGCGGAAGGTAGGATAAGGGTGGGGACGGGTGAAGGCCTCGAACACGGGGGGAGGGGGAGGGAAGGATGGAGGAAGGGGAGACGGGAGTCGAGGAGGGGAAGGGGAAGGGAGGGAAGGGTGGGATAGTGAGAGAGAGAGAGAGAGAGAGAGAGAGAGTGCGAGAGGGTTATAGGCCTAGCCCGCCATGGTGTTCAGCCCACGCCGCCACCGCCACCCCCAAACCCCCACTACCATGTAAACACTAAACAGGTGGGGGAAGCAGTTTTTGTCCCTGCTACTCTCATCTCTTGGGGCCCCCATGGTGCGAGTAGGGGAGGGGAGAGGACGAGGGAAGTAAGGGGAAATGGAGAGGGAATGTCGGCGGAGGGGGAAAGGGAGGAAGCACAGGGATGGAGATGAAGGAGATTGGGAAATGCGTAAAGAACAGAAGCGGCAAAACAACCTGAGAGAGAGAGAGAGAGAGAGAGAGAGAGAGAGAGAGAGAGAGAGAGAGAGAGAGAGAGAGAGAGAGAGAGAGAGAGAGAGAGAGAGAGAGAGAGAGAGAGAAGAGAGAGAGAGAAAGAGAGAGAGAGAGAGAAAGAGAGAGAGAGAGAGAGAGAGAGAGAGAGAGAGAGAGAGAGAGAGAGAGAGAGAGAGAGAGAGAGAGAGAGAGAGAGAGATTGAGAGAGAGAGAGCGTGATTGAGCCCGACAGAGGGAGAGCGAGAGGGAGAGCGAGACGAGAGGGCGGCGGCGCGCGGGGAGAGAGCGAGGGAGGGAGGCGAGAGGCGAGAGAGGTATGAAGATGATTGGGCCGATAAGGAAGTGGAAGGAGTGATGGGCCTGTCGGTCGACCAGACGTCTTGGGAGGGAAATGAACGACGTTTCCAGCGCAAGTACAAAGACAGTACTAACGAGGCCTCTATCATTAGCCCCCGCCGTCACCCTCTGAACTTCTCCCTACTTTTAAGTCCTCTCCCTTAGTCTCACCCTTTTCATTTTCCCTAGTGTTTGCCTTCCTCCGCACTCTACCCTCACCCTCATGCTCATCCTCCTTCCCCAACACTCGTGGCTTGTCTCCCTACCTTCGCCCTTACCCAAAGTCTCCCCCTTATGTACTCCACTCATCCATACCCCTACTTCCCTAACACTCCCTTCCCCCCTGCCTTCTCCTAATTCTCACCCTTCTCTCCCTTCCTGTAAGCCTTTAATCCTTTCCCTCATCTCCCTAACACTCCCATCTCCCTGCTTTCCACTTCTCTCCCTTCCCCCACTCATTTTCCATTACTTTAACCTTTCCTTCACTTGTTCCTCTCACCCTTCACCCTTTCTCCCTATCTCTCTCCCTTCCTTCATTCCCATTCTCCCTTCCGCCTGTCAGTTAACTCCTGTCTTTATCCTGTGCGTGATATCAGAGGGCAGAAAATTAACTGACAGGTCAACCCCCTGTTCATATTGATGGAAATTTGGAAAATGTCTTCTCACAAAGGAGCAGGGCTTCAGGAGAGAACAATGAACTCTGACTGGTATCAGGTATCAGGTGTAACAATGGGTTTGCCAGATGTTTTAATTCATTATTGCACTAACTGGTTTACGTAAATGAGCAGAATCAAACAAATACATTTATAATATCAATTCATTTATCAGTGTCCTCAAAGACTACAGAGAGAGCTTTGTTACACCGAGCATGCATCACTCTGTTTACATAATTTTCGTACAGGGAATGTATACTGAAGCCTTATTAACCCTTATTTTACTACTTAATCAGGAAGTAAGTAACATCATATTAACTGTGTATATATGGCCAGAGAGAGAGAGAAAAGGAGAGGAGAGAGAAAGAGAGAAAGAGAGAGAGAGAGAGAGAGAGAGAGAGAGAGAGAGAGAGAGAGAGAGAGAGAGAGAGAGAGAGAGAGAGAGAGAGAGAGAGAGAGACGAAGAATCTACTGGGAATAAAAGAGATCACAGGACCAAGGTGTTAGGCCGAGAGCGAGGACGACCGAGGATGTAACATCTTGTAGGTTTTCCCAAGACTTCCTCGGTGACGGCCATACCAACGACCCCCCCCCCCCCTCCCAACTCGACTACCGCCACCACATCCCCCTCCTACCTCCTTCCCATCCCCCTACCCCTCTTAGTATCCCCTAACCCTTCCCCCCCCCCCACCCCATACCACTACCACGTAACACTTGGTATCCTTGTTTTTATTCTCTCTTATTAGTAGCTTTATATTCCGTTCCCCCTTTATCCAGCCTCGGCCTATCCCCCCCCCATTCCAAGGTACCCCCTCCCCTTAACCCCCCCCCCATTCCAAGGTGCCCCTAACCCCCCCCCCCCCACCCTCACAAGGTGCCCCCTCGTTGTGTTCTTATGAGGAGTAACGACCGATAGGGAATGACAAGGGGGGGGGGGAGGGGAGAGGAGATTGGGGGAAAGGGGGCTAGAAGAGTGGAGGGTAAAATAGGGAGAGAGAAAAAGAAAAATCAGGGAGAGGGATGTGGGACGAGAAAATAAAAAAATATAAAAAAGTGTGGGGGAGAAGAATGATAGAGAAAATTGGACAAGAGGGAAGGAAGGAAAAATAAAACGTAAGGAAAAAAAAAAAAAAATAATAAGGTGAAGGAAAAAAAAACATGAAGAGGAGGAGCAGCAAGGGAGAAGTTGAGAAGGGGGAGGGAGAACGAGGAGAGAAGAGAAAGAAAGGGTAAGAGGAAAAGGCGGAGAGAAGAGGAGGCGAGGAGGAGAAGAGGAGAAAGTGGTGAGAATTAGAGGAGGGAAGATGAGAAAGGTGTGAGAGGAAAAGCAGAAAGGAGGAGGAAGGGAAGAGGAGAAGAGGAGGAAGGGGAGAGGAGAAGAGGAGGAAGGGAAGAGGAGAAGAGGAGGAAGGGGGTAAGAGGCAATAGTTACGAGGCACTGGGATGACTAACAGCGACCGGGGCACAATGGTCGGCCAGGAAAGGGACCGAATTAGAGGCAGTTAATTTAAGGTAATTTTAAGGACGGCTAACATTGCAATCAGTCTCCGAGACGACCGTTTGCGACCATTTCTTATTTCTTTTACTTTTAATTTATATTCCCTTTTATGCCTCTTGTCTGTTTTCTCCTCCCCCCCCCCCCCCTCTCTCTCTCTCTCTCTCTCTCTCTCTCTCTCTCTCTCTCTCTCTCTCTCTCTCTCTCTCTCTCTCTCTCTCTCTCCCTCTCTCTCTCCCTCTCTCTCTCCCTCCCTCTCTCTCTCCCTCTCTCTCTCCCTCCCTCTCTCCCTCCCTCTCTCTCTCCCTCTCTCTCTCTCTCTCTCTCTCTCTCTCTCTCTCTCTCTCTCTCTCTCTCTCTCTCTCTCTCTCTCTCTCTCTCTCTCTCTCCCTCTCTCTCTCCCTCTCTCTCTCTCTCCCTCTCTCTCTCTCTCCCTCTCTCTCTCCCTCCCTCTCTCTCTCCCTCTCTCTCTCTCTCTCTCTCTCTCTCTCTCTCTCTCTCTCTCTCTCTCTCTCTCTCTCTCTCTCTCTCTCTCTCTCTCTTCCTTTCTTTGCCTTCTTCCTCTCTATCGCCCGCAGTCTCTCCTCCGTCGACATTTTACTCTTATCTTGTCTCGCTCTCTATCTTCCTTTCTCTCTTTCCTCCTTTCCTTCTTTACAATTTTCCTTTCCCCCTCTCTCCTTTCCCCCTTCTGTTTTCTCTCTTCTCCCTCTCCCTCTCTCTCTCTCTCTCTCTCTCTCTCGCTCTCCCCCTCCCTTTCCTTCTTCCTCTCTCCTTTCTTCTCTCTCTCCCTTTCCCTCTCCCTCTCCCTCTTCCTCTTCCTCTTCCTCTTCCTCTTCTCCCTTTACCTTCCCCATTCTCTCTCCTCCCTTTCCCTTTCCCTCTCCATCCTCCTGTATCAAAATAATAATAAAAGTAGGTTGCGTGTATTAATACGGTCAAATGGCGGCATAATAGATCCACGCAAATCAGAACAGCAAACATCATAAAAAATAGACATATAAAAACAAAACAAAAAAAAAGGAAGGCAAAAAAACAGAAATATCAACTGTTCTTATCTACAATCCACATCGAAATCTCATTACAGTTATTACTGCCATAGGAAAAAATATATCACCTAATTCTCCCTCCCTCCCCCTCCCTCCCTCCCCCTCCCTCCTCTCCCTTCTCCTTTTCACCCCCTCCCCTTTTATATCTTCAATCCCATCCCCATCTCCGCCCTCTTCCCCTTCTCTCCTTTTCTCTCTTGTCTATCGCTCTCCTTGTCTCTCCCTTTCCCCCTCCTACCTTTTTCCCCACCACCCTCCTTCCTTCCTTCTTCCCTTCCCCTCCTCAACCCCTTCTTTCCCCCCCTTCCCTCACATTTTCCTTTCCTCTACCCTCCTTCCTTCCCCCTTCCCTACTCTCATTCCCCCCTTCCCTACTCTCATTCCCCCCTCCCCTCCATTCTCCCACTCCTCCCCCATTCCCTCCCTCTCCACCACCTCTCCAACCTCCGCCCCCTCGAGGCTAACACCCAAAAAAAAGAAGGGAGATTTAGTAGAACACAACACAGGGCGTCATGTGGGAAGGGGGTGTGGGAGGAGGGGGTAGGAGGCAAGGGGGAGGGAGATTTAGAACACAACACTGGGTGTCGTGGGTGGGTGGGGGGAGTCAGGGTAGGGAAAGGGGAGAGGGAAGGGAGTGGGGAGAGAGGGTGGGTAAGAGAGAGAAGAGGAAGGATTGAGAAGGGAGAGAGAGAGGGGGGGATTGGGGAGAATAGAGGAAGGAAAGGGAGAAAGAGTGGGAGAGGGGGGTAATGAAGGGAAGGGGAGGGAGAGGGAGAGACAGGGAGACGCAGGGACAGGTCAAGCCGGCTGCAGGGCAAACAGGAAGCCACTGAGCATATGGTGGCCGAGGTGGTGTCTCCCCCCTCCCCCTCCCCTCACCCTGTCACCGGCATAGACCTAAGAAGAGGAGGGTGGTGGCGGGGCGGGAGAATTATAAAATAAAATAAGAGGAGGGGGGGAGGGTTGAATGGGGGTGAGAAAAAAAGGGAAAAAAAATGGGGGCGGGGTAAAGATAATGATGGGGGAGAGGGACTGGAAAGGAGGAAGAAGGGGGAGGGGGAGGCTGTTAAGGATTCCATGAAAAATAAAAACAGGGAGGAGGTAATGAGGTATTGGATAGGCGAAAATTAGAGAGAAGAGGGGGAAAGGAAAGGGGGAGAAATGGCGGAAAGGAAAAAGAAATAGAAGGAAAAGTTAAAACAATGGAATAAAAACCGAAATGAAAACGGAAAGAAGGGAAGAAAGACAAACAAACAAAAAAGATAAGAATAGAAAGCGCAGGGTCCCTCCCTCCCCCCTTCCCCCCCTAAAAAAAAAAAGAGAGAGAGAGGACAAAAAACATAAAACAAAGATTTTTCCGAAAAATAATAATAATAATGAGCCGAGGGTGTGGGTGGTGGGTGACTATCAACCCTTTTGCTAGACATATGGTGGATATGAACCCCGAGGTTTCGACTACCTGAACCCAGATCGCTTTATTGCTTCAATACCATACGCACAACGCCTTCCCTCAATCACCCATTAAATCACCCATTATTTATGATGTTCATTGCTACCTTATGCGGATCACGAGTACCTCGCTCTTAATACTTTTTTCTTTACTTTTTTGGCTTTTGTTTTTATCTGAGTTTCATTATCCTTTCCTTTTTTGTGCCATTAATCTAAACGATCCCTTTTTTTTTTTTTTGAGTATGGCAGACTGGATATCCACCTGCGTACCGTAGAGAGAGAGAGAGAAAAAAAAAAAAAAGACGTGAAGAAAAATGGCAAAAAAATGCAGGATTCAAGAAACGTATTGCAACTTTCCGGTGAACTTTCGCCAGCAACTCAACCGACATGCAATAAGACAGTTCTAGCATACGATAAACAAACAAAATGAAGACGAAACGAACGAATAACTAGTGCGACAATATGATCGAGAACATAACAGTCAGACAAGAGGATGTGTCTGTCTGTCTGTCTGTCTGTCTGTCTGTCTGTCTGTCTGTCTGTCTGTCTGTCTGTATGTCTATCTATCCGTCTGTCTGTCGAACTGTTTGTCTGTCTGTCTAACTGTTTGTCTGTCTGTCTGTCTGTCTGTGTCTGTCTGTCTGTCTGTCTGTCTGTCTGTCTGTCTGGTCTGTCTGTCCCGTCCGTCTGATCTTAATTCTGTGAGTGACAAAGGTTAATGAACAAACCAAACGGCAGAGCTGTATAACATGAATAATTATTCTCTCTTTATTATCAAATCATATAGCCCGGTCATAATCATTGATACAACAATTATGGAAACAATAAAGTCCATACAAATCCATTTCCCTCGGCCATACATCCACCCCATAAACTGAAAAAAAAAAAAAATACATTCATAAATATAAGCATAATTATGCATAAATATACATAAATACATAATACAAATACGCCGACTACCCGAATACCAATGTTCAGTAATCGCATCCAACATCAGCAAATAGCTAATTATGCGAAGACTTAAATAACCAAGAAAACGGCGATAAATCAGAGAATGTCCACAAACCCGTCCGAATGCCAAACCAGCGACTTCGACACACAAAACAAAAACCGGTAAACAGCGCGAACGATAATATGCAATTCATGTAAGAAAAGAAAAAAAAAAAAAAATGAAGCTATAATTATCAGTTCTTAATTCTCCTCTCTCTCTCTCTCTCTCTCTCTCTCTCTCTCTCTCTCTCTCTCTCTCTCTCTCTCTCTCTCTCTCTCTCTCTCTCTCTCTTCTGTCTGTTTGTCTGTCTGAATGCCTAGTGTCTCTGTCTGTCAATCAGCCCATTAGTCGCCTGTCTGTCTGTCTGTCTGTCTGTCTGTCTGTCTTTCCGTCCCTTCGATCTTCCATTTCTTCATGCTGCAGATGGACCCACACATTTAGTCCCCCCCCCCCCCACACACCACCAAATGCATAACATCTCTCTCTCTCTCTCCCTCTTCCTCTTCCTCTTCCTCTTCCTCTCCCTCTCTCCCTCTCCCCTTTCGCCTTCCCTCCTCCTCCTCCTCCTCCTCCTCCTCCTCCTCCTCCTCCTCCTCCTCCTCCTCCTCCTCCTCCTCCTCCTCCTCCACCTCCACCCCTGCCACTCCTCTTTCTTTCTTCCTTACTTCCTTCCTTCCTTCCTTCCTTCCTTCCTCTTCCTCTCTCTGCCCCTCCCTCCCCCTCTCCCTCTCCCTCCCTCTCCCTCTCGCTTACGTCATGCACTAAACGAGTAACTCCAATGCTTGTTTATGCTCTACCGAGGTGAGGATGAGGGGGGGGGTGGAGGGGAGGGGAGGGGGGAGACAGAGAACGTTGCATCTTGCCACTCTGCAACTAAGCTTGTTATATACTCCAAGCTTAAAACTTAGTTATGGGTATTAAGTGTATTCTGCGTCCCGCCCACAAGCCCGACAGTTGCTTTACGTCCGAGTTCCCTGCAAGGAAACTTGATTCAGACATTTGCAAGCTGTTGCACGCCGCGGCCCTTCGATAGCGTGCCTACGTAAAGAGGGACATTTTAAAAGGAAAACAGAATAGAGGAAGACGGAGAAGGAGGTGGAGGAGACCGAGGAGGAGGTGGAAGCGGAATGGGAGAAAGGGTGGCGGTGGGGATGGGGATAGGGGTAGGGGAGGGGATGGGGGGAGGGTGGAGGAGGAGGAGGAGGAGGAGGAGGAGGAGGAGGAGGAGGAGGAGGAGCAGCAGAAGGAGGAGGAGGAGGAGGAGGAGAAGGAGGAGGAGGAGGCAGGAGGAGGAGGAGGAGCAGAAGGAGGAGGAGGATGAGGTGCAGAAGAAGGAGGAGGAGAAGGAGGAGGGGGAGAAGAAGAAAAAGAATGAGAAGATTGAGAAAAAGAAGGAGAAAAACGAGGAGAAAGAAAAATAAAAAGGCAAAGAAAGAGGATACAAATACTAGTGCTGTTCAGGCTACAACCTAAAGAGTTCCTTGCTACAACCCCCGCACCTAGTGAATCCCTCTCCCACAATCCACGCCCACGGCTGAACCCATCCTTCGTAGCCCACGCCCACAGTCCTAATCCTTCCCTCAAGTTCGAGACGGGCCAACCACGCCTCTCCTCCTCTTCTTCTTCCTCTTCTTCTTCTTCTTCTTCTTCTTCTTCTTCTTCTTCTTCTTCTTCTTCTTCTTCTTCTTCTTCTTCTTCTTCTTCTTCTTCTTCTTCCTCCTCCTCTTCTCCTTCTTCTTCTTCTTCCACCTCCTCACCCTCCTCCTCCTCACAATCCTCCCCCCATCCTACTCCCCCTCCCCCTCCTCACAATCCTCCACCCATCCTCCTCCCTGTCCACTTCCTTCCCATCTCCCCCCCTACTTCCCCCTCCTACCTCCTCCTAACACCCCCTCCCTCCTGCCTTCCTTCCTCCCCTCCCAACTCCCACTCCACGCCTCCTAGCCTCCCCCTCCACCCCTCCTACCTCCCTCTCCACTCCTCCAACCTCCCACTCCACGCCTCCTACCTACCCCTCCACCCCTCCTACCTCTCCCCTTCCCACCCCCGCCCCAGCAAAGGCTGACTGTTGCAGGCGGCCTTGCAGAGTTGCGCATTGATTATTACTATGCGACTGCAGACTGGCCAGCGGTTGTCTCGTGTACTTTATCTCGGCGAGGTGATGGCGCGTTTGTCAGGCCTGTCCCTCCGGCCAACGCCAACCGCTCTTGTGCAATTGTCTCCGGTGATGGCCTCCTGTCGCCGCTGTCTGTCGCCCTGTCGCTTTTCGTGTGGACTCTGTGTGTGTCTGTTTTTTTTTCTGCTTTTGTTGCTATTCTGTGTTTGTGTGTGTGTGTGTGTGTGTGTGTGTGTGTGTGTGTGTGTGTGTGTGTGTGTGTGTGTGTGTGTGTGTGTGTGTGTGTGTGTGTGTGTGTGTGTGTACGCATGTGAGTGTATAGTAGAGACAGGAGATCGCGCGTGCATTTATGTGTAATTAATGCTTACACACTTCCAGAACCAAGCTAACCTTTGCCATAACAAATTACAAACGAACTCAAATAGTAAATAATAAGTCGATACTACGCAAAGCAGCAAATAATTTTGTCCTTAATGCAAAACAACTAAATTATAAATAAAGATTTATCCCAAGGACGGTAGTTTACAAGCAAATGTTTATCTTCCTCGTTTGCTTGTTGCTTGCTATCGCTTCATCTCGAACCTGTTGCCGCCCCGACTCTGCCTTTGGTGCGATAAAGGAGGAACTGAGAGAGGTACACAACACAGAATGAGGATAAAGAGATAAAGAAATTTTCCAATAAAAAGCATATTTCAAATAATGATAAAGATTCTACTTTTATTATTATTATTTGCCATTAGCATTATCATTATTGCTGTTGCTGCTGTTACAATTACTTACAATACTATTATATACCTTTTCTAAAGAATACCCTTCACCATTTATATATTACTGCAACTTCTACTACTACAACTACTACTTATTCAATATAAATAAATATACTCTTCCTAATATTCCAAAAATAACGATAACAAAGAAAAGGCGAAAAAACTACAGAAATTCAAAACTCGATCGCGGCACCGAAAGGAACCTTAAATTGAAGCCTCGATGTTGGTGCCTCACAGCCAGCCCGACAGTGCCACAGTGCCACGGCAGAGTCGGCTTCTCCACCGTGGCACCTCGACTGTCATCACCCTCGACCTGTTTCCGGTCCCCTCCTCCTCCCCTCCCCCCCCCCTTCCCCGCCTCTTCTCCCACAGTGGGTAGGCCTATCTGAAGGCATGAGGGAATTGGCGAGGGTCTCGGGTAGAAAGTATCTGTCCCTCTCCTTATGTCTGTCTATCTGTCTGTATCGTCTGTCTATCTATCCGTAAATCCGTCAATCCGTCTACCCATCATCCATCGTTCCTTCCTTCCTTCCATCCATCCATCTATCAGCTCATCTAGCTATCCATCTATCTATTAACCAATGCAATTAAATATGTATGTGCTGACACATGTACGACATGTGATGTAATATAGAAGCCTGAAGGGGGAGGGGGAGGGGGAGGGGGAGGGGAAAGAGAGAAGAGAGAAGGAAATAAAGAGAAGGAAGAAAGGCCAACAAGAAAGGAAAAAAAAAAGACGATGGCGAAGCAGGAGAAGAACGAGGAAAAAAAAAACAAGAAATATTTAAAAAGAACGAAGAAGACAAAGAAAAATGAAGGGAAAAGAAAGAAAAAAAGACAAAAGAAAATAAAGGAGAAATAAATAAAAGGAAGAAACGAGGGAAGAACAGAAAGCGTCGGATTAGGAGGTGTCAGGGATAAGTTAGAAGTGAGGGAAGCTGCTCGGTTCGAGGACTAGGCACTCACCAGCGGGTCGGCTACACACGGAGAGCGTTAACGTACCTGAAAAAGACAAGGGGAAAAAGTATTAATTATCTATATCCAGAGGGAATATAAAATAAGGTATTTACATAAAAAGCAATATGAAAATGGTGGAAGTTCACAAAACGAGACTTATAGAGACGGTGATGATGATGGTGGTGGTGGTAGTGATGAGGACGATGATGATGACAATGGCGATGATGACGAAACGAGAATTATAGAGATGGTGGTGGTGGTGATGATGATGATGATGATGATGATGATGATGATGATGATGATGATGATGATGATGATGATGATGATGATGATGATGATGATGGTGATGGTGATGGTGGTAGTGGTGGTAACGATAACAATAATAACGATAACGATAACGATGACGAAAATGACAGTGATAAACAAGTAAATAAACAAACAACGCATAAACTAATCCAGTACACTCTCTACCATTTGTTACAAAGAGCTGTGTATATCCATGTGACAAAATCTACACCTGGACGCGTAATTCGTCACAGCCGCAACGCGTCACCACAACGCGTAACAAAGCGGGCGGAAGGAGGGGAGGAGGGGGAGGAGGAGGGGGAGGAGGAGGAGGAGGGGGAGGAGGAGGAGGGGGAGGAGGAGGAGGAGGAGGAGGAGGAGGGGGAGACAGGTTAATGAAAGGGGTAGAGGAGGAGGAGGGAGAGGAGCAGGAGGAGGGGGAGACATGTTAATGAAAGGGGTAGAGGAGGAGGAGGGAGAGGAGGAGGAGGAGGAGGAGGAGGAGGAGGAGGAAGAGGAGGAGGAGGAGGAGGGGGAGGAGAAGGAGGAGGAATAGGAGGTGGAGGAGGAGGAGGAGGTGAAGTAGGAGGAGGAGGTGCAGGTGGAGGAGGAGGAGGAGGAGGAGGAGGAGGAGGAGGAGGAGGAGGAGGAGGAGGAGGAGGAGGAGGAGGAGGAGGAGGAGGAGGAGGAGGAGGAGGAGGAAGAGGAGGAGGAGGAGGAAGAGGAGGAGGAAAAGAAGGTGGAGAAAGGTAAGGGGAAGAGAGAAAGGTTGGGAGAGGAAGGAGGAAAATAGAAAGAAAGGAAGGGGGAGGGTATGAGAAAAAAAAAGTTGGGGAAGGAGGGAAAGGGGAAAAAGAGAATGGAGGAAAGTAAGAGGAGAGGTTAGGGAAATGGAGATGAAGGGGGAAGAATGAGAAGTTGGGAGAAGAGAAGAAAGGAGGGCGGGGGTGGAGGAATAAGAGGTAGAGAGAAGAGAACGGATGAATCAAAGGCAAGGGGAACCAGAAAGAGACGCAGGAAAATGAGAGGGGAGAGGGAGGGAAGAAAATGAGAAATAGGGAGAAGGAGAGATGAGAGAATGTGAGGTTGGGTGAAACGAGGTGGGAGGGGGAGAGTGAGAGGAAAGGAAAAGAGGAGAATGAGAGGTAGAGAGAAGGGGAGAATTAAAGATAGGAAGGAGGAGATAAGAGATAAGGAAAAGAGCGAGAAATAGGGAAAAGGGATGACAATTATTTAGAAAGGAGAGAAAATGAGAAGGGGAGAAGGAGGGGAGGCAGAGTTTTGCATCGGAGCTGGGAGCCCGAGAACGTCGAGGAGGGGAAGGCAGAGGGTGCATAGCTCGGCCGCTCAATTTCTAAAGTTGTCGTGTCATGGGCCCCCTTGCCTTCGCGCGCCAGGTGCACTCGCCGCCCGGACGCCCACCACGAAGCACCCGCGCACGCCCCCGTTCATCTTTTTTTTTTCTTCTCTCTCTCTCTCTCTCGCTTATTTTTTTTCGAATCTCTCGTGCACTTTACTTTCTTTCTTTCTTTGTCTTTCGTCTTCATGTCTTACGCTTGTGTCGACTGTGATTCACTTATCGAATCCACGCCCATCCAAGCCTACCGTATACCTCGTGCTTCCTTCCCCTCTTCTCTACGCCTCACGCCCACGCCTCAAGAAACAATAACCGTGATACACAGACCTTACACTGACGCTCGTGGAACTTCCGACACCCCTCTCCCTCTTCCTGCCGCTGCTGCCGCTCCTGTTCCTACTGCTTCTACTTCTACTTCTAATCTTTCTCCTCCTGTTTCTATTTCTTCTCTTCCTCATCTCTTCCTCTTCCTCCCTTTCCTACTGCTACCTACTGTCACTATCAGAACTCCTACGCCTACTCCTCCTGTTCTTCCTTCCCTTCCTCCAACAGACGCGTTGCAGGGCCGAGAATTAAACAACCTCACACGAACGCCCACGCCCACGCCCACGCCCACGCCTACGCCCACGCCCACGGAACTCCATCCAACCCACCCCCAGCTCCTCTCCCTTTCAGCCGATACGATATTCAATAAATAAATCAACAAATAAATAAATATAATATAAATAATTCAAATGTAGCTCTTAATACAAATTATGATTTAAAGACTAAATGAATCATGATAGCGCTGGCGGTGGTGGTACTGATGGTGATTTTGCTGATGATTGTATTTTGATTTGGTGATGACGATGATGGTGGTGGTGGTGGTGGTGGTGGTGGTGATTTTGATGATGGTGGTGGTGATGATGATGATGGTGATGATGATGATGATGATGATGATGATGATGGTGGTGATGATGATGATGATGATGATGATGATGATGATGATGATGATGATGAAGATGAAGATGAAGATGAAGATGAAGATGAAGATGAAGATGAAGATGATGATGATGATGATGATGATGACGATGATCGTGATTTTGATGATGATGATAGTGATGATTGCGATAAAGATGATGGCGGTGATGATAAACAAATCCTCTCAACCCTCACCCGAACGAAATACCCCGCACTCCTTTTTCATAGTGGTTGGAAAGTGTCCCATAGACGTAGGCGGAGAGACATAGTAATAGTAGTACCATCGCGAGAGGGGCCGAGGCAGCTAATGCACTGGCTGCCCGCATGTAACTGAAGTACATGGCTCGAGTTACTGGCTACCAAAACGTGTCCTATCTACCGCCGGAGGTTCCTGTCGGAGGTGGGTGGGTGGGGGTATGGGTGGGTATTGGTATGGGCGTAGAGGTAGGGAGGGGGGGTAGAGGGAGGTAGAATGACCGAAGGGAGTGTAATCATAGTGTGGGTGTATGGATGCACTTTGTCTTTTATTCCATCTTTGTTGTTATTCTTCGTCACCATTATCATTCCCATCGCCATCGTCGTTGCCATTACTATCACTATGATCACCAAAACCAACGCAATAAATATCATCATCATCATCATCATCCTTCCCAGCTTTACCATTACTATCAAAGTCATTATCACTGCCCTTAACGTTGTTCTACCTCTATTCTCCCTCGCGTGCGTGCATGAAACCGAATCATGGATGCAATTCAACAGCAGGGTGGTTTTCCTCGCCGATGATGGATGTGCTGTATTTTTTTTCTTCTCTTTTTTTTTGTTTCTTCTTTTTTGCGGGCAAAGGTCCTACCCTGAATATTATTCGCACAGAGGAAACGGTTCAAGCCACGGTTTAGTAGGCAAAAAAATGAGGAAAAAATAATAAGGAAGACGAATAAGAAGTGGGAGAAGAGAAGGTCGTGATTCTTCATTTGCCTCTTTGTAAATAAATGAATAATAAACAAATAAAAAATATTGCAAATAGGATAACACGGGAGATCCCACAACGATAACGATAAGGGGCCGCGACTTTCGGAATCAATCAACTTCTGCCATCGACTGCATGACGTCTTAAAGCAATGTACCAAAGAGCTGCGTCTCGCCATGCAGCAGCCGGGGGAACAGACATGCAGACTCTACCCCACCCCCAAAGGCGGGAAGTGCACACTGCACCAAGCACACTCATGCAACAAGTACCATCTGCAGTATATGCGGCGGAAGGAAGAGATGAGGTTGAAGTGGTGGAAAGGGAGGAGGGGAAAGGGAAGGGCGGAGGGGAAAGGGAAGGGGAGGTGGGGGAAGGGAGTGGATGAGAGGAAAGGGAGGGGAGGAGGGAAAAGGGAGGGGAGGAAGTGGAGGAGGGGAAAGGGAGGGGTAAAGGGGGAAGGAGGAAAGGGAGGACGGGGAAAGAAGGGGAAGAAGGAGGGAGGAGGAAAGAGAGGGGAAGAGGAGGGGAGTAGAGAGTAGATGAAAGATTGAGATGGATGACAAAGGAGGAAAAATAGATGAGAAGAACGAAAACAAAGGGGATAGGGAGAGAGAGAAGGGAGAGAGGAGGAAAGGGGGAGGGGTAGGAAAAAGAGAAGGATAAGGCGACCAGACTTCTGCAGTAAGTTTGATGGTGATACACCACACCCAAGGCATGCCAGGGAGACACAAAGCGGTCGTGTTCCTTAACATCGTTATGTCCGCGTTTCATCGCTTTCAGCCAAATTACACTGTCGAAAACGGCCATTCCCTTCTCGCTTTGTGTAAGAGGAAGTTAGAGAAGGAGAGAAAGAGACAGAGGGAGAGGAAAAGTGAGAGGAAAGGGAAGACAGAGAGGAAGTGAGAGAAGGAGATAAAGAAACAGAGGGAGAGGAAGGGAAAGAGACAGAGAGAGAGGGAGAGTGAGAGGGAGGGAAGACAAAGAGAGGTGAGAGGAGGAGAGAAAGAGACAGAGGGAGAGGGAAAGTGAGAGGAAAGGGAAGACAGAGCGGAAATGAGAGAAGGAGAGAAAGAGACAGAGGGAGAGGAAGAGAAAGAAACAGAGGGAGAGGGAGAGTGAGGGGAAAGGGAAGACAAAGAGGTAGTGAGAGAAGGAGAAAAATACAAAGGGAGAAGAAGGGAAAGAGTGGAGACAGGGAGAGTGAGAGGAAGGGGAAGACAGAGAGGAAGTGAGAGAAGGGGAGAAAGATACAGAGGGAAGGGAACAGTGAGCAGGAGGGGAAGACAGAGATGAAGTGAGAGAGAGAAAGAGACAGAAGTAAAAGGAAGGGTGAGATGGTAGGGAAGACAGAGAGGGAGTGAGAAAGGGAGAGAAAAAGACAGGGAAAGGGAGAGTGAGGAGGGGACGACAGAGAGGAAGTGAGAGCGAGAGAAAGAAACAGAGGGAAAGGGAGTAAGATAAGAGGAAAAGAGAAAAGTGGTGAGAGAAGGATAGAAAGAGACAAAGGAAAAGGGAGAATGAGAGCAAGCTGAAAATAGAGAGGAAGAGGGAAAGGGAGAGAGAAGAGAGAAGAAAAAGACAAAGATAAATGATAAGCAAGAAAGAAAAAGAAAAGAAAAGAGATAACAAGCACACAGATCGACTATTTCCCCTTTGTCACAGCGGCAGTTCACGGCGATAGAGAATGTGAACACCCTTTATCAGCGCCACTTCAGGCACCTTTTGCCAGACAGGGGAACGAGACTGGAAAAGCTGGCAGGGAAGACATCAAAAGGATAAAAAAAAAAATGTCGGGGTGTTGGCAAGGCTCAGCGGCAAAGAGGACGGGAAAGATAAGGTGTTGGCTGGGCCCAAAGGCGAAAATGGACGGCAGGGATGGCATCAAGAGGAGAGAAAAAAAAAATGTGTTGGTAGAATCCAGCAGCAAAGAGGACGGAAAAGATATGACATTAGCAGGGTCCAGTATCGAAAAAAAATTGAAAAAGACAGAAAGCTTCGAGAGGCTAGACAAGCTAAGTGCCTTAAAGAACGGTGTTAGCAGGAAAGGTATCAAGAGGGCGGGAAGTTGACAGGGCCTTTTGGCAAAGAAAAACGAGAAGAAAGTTTCATCACGGCAGAACAGCAAAAAAAAAAAAAAAAAAAAAAAAAAAAAAAAAAAAAAAATTAAACAAATAAAAATAAAGTAAAATAAAACTAGGGTGTCGGTTAAGCCCAGGATGGGAAAGACAGGGGGGGAGGAGGGAGAGGAGGGGCGGGAGGGGAGCGGTTGGCAGAGCGACGGGGCTCCCGGGCGACACGACTCCGCCTTCCCAACTAAGGAACACCACACCACTTTATAGCTTTATTTCCATAGCTGCCCCGTGCGATACCAGGCCCTGATAGCGCTCTCCTCGTCGGCTGCGCGATCGCCAACACCCGCCGCACCTCCGCGCCGGCCCTGGACTCGCTCAGTTCAATCGGGCCAAATTAACTGCAGATCTCGATCGTTTTATCGGGATATTTCTACTAAACAGTCCGCAGATGCGTGTATATACTTTGTGTGTGTGTGTGTGTGTGTGTGTGTGTGTGTGTGTGTGTGTGTGTGTGTGTGTGTGTAACACATACGCACACAGAAACTAAATATATATATATATATATATATATATATATATATACATATATAATTTATGTATATACACATATATTGATACACACACATATACACATCATTATTATTATCATTTTATATATGTATGTATGTGTGTATGTATGTATGTGTATGTATGTATGTACATATGTATATATGTATGTATATGTATGAGAGAAAATCCACAATGCAAAGAATTATTGAAAATGAGACTACAGACTTGAAAATGAAATCCAGGCCTCACTTTCAATAAATCTAATCTTGCATTGTGGGTTTTTCTACCATAGTATCAACACGGAAGAGTGTTTTACCATTCATGTATATGCGTGTGTGTGTGTGTGTGTGTGTGTGTGTGTGTGTGTGTGTGTGTGTGTGTGTGTGTGTGTGTGTGTGTGTGTGTGTGTTTATATATACATATATACATATACATGTGTGAATATATACATGTGTGTATGTATATATATATATATATATATATATATATATGTATATATTTATATATATAATATGTACATTATACAAACACACAAATTTCAATGCCTTTGCAAGTATGACTATACAGAAAATGGGAGAAGAAAACAGGAAAATAGAGAAACATGAATACACATCAATCTACTTAACATCGATAAAACTGTTCATACATCATCTAGTAGACTGTTACTGCTGTTTTTTCTGCTAATGTTACTGTTCGAAAGAAGTTTTACCACATGGTGGATTTTTTTTTCTTGTGTGTGTGTGTGTGTGTGTGTGGAGGGCCAGCATGATGACAATACCAGGGCAAACATCCTCATCGAAATCGGAATTTCCATAATTGCGTCTACATGATACACCGATGCCTACTGACTGCAATTATAGACATTACATCGATTCCCAATAAAACATGTCTGAGTTCGTGTTTCTCCTTGTAAAACACGGAATTAGCTCGATCGGCCATGTCATATCGCATCGGCTTTATTAGCATTGTGTCCCGAATGCCAGCGTATAATCGCATTTCACATCTCGTCACCGGCCATAATAGCACCACGCGGCACCTCCCTCTGTAGGACCAAAGTAAAAAGTGGTGTCAGAATACGGGGATTAAATTCGGCCTAGAGGATCAGATCCTACAGGGCCGAGGGGCGAGGGGGAGGGGGGAGGGAGATCCCAAGCGATGGCAAAGAGTCTGCCATTTATTCACATTCGTGAGGTTTTGCTCTTCTTTCTTTGCCATTTTGGAGGTCTTTTTTTACTTTTTTTTTTGTCTCCAAAGCTCATCAGCGTGTGCAACCCCAGGCCTAAATCCGGTAGCTGGCGGACAAATATATGTAGTATGATGTCAGGGGTCCGTGCGGGAGAAAGTTTACTTAGGAAACGGGCTGTTGCCTCCCCTTCCACGCTGAGCATTGTGCGAATTCTTGCGGTCGGGCTCTCCGGGTAGGGTCACGAAGCCTACTAGGGTTTGCGAAAATGGGAATTTTGCCCTAAAGCTGCCGCATCGTAATGTACGAATTCCGACGTGTCTCTTGCTGGCTAGAATGAATGTGAGCATAAACGCCACGTCGCGGCAGGGCGGCCAACTAGCCGCCTTGTCCCGGCCTTTTCGGCGGGTTTCTGACAGCGCTCACAATCTCCCAAGGTTATGACAGGATTCGGGGATTGCTCTGTAGTCGGATTGTGAAAGAAACCAGTTCAAGTACAACCTTTATCAACATTTCGAGAGTGGGTTCAATAGTGCAACAATGTGCTAGCTTGCAACCTGAGAGCTGATAGGCATAGGCCGCGTTTTTAAACGCTTGGGACGCGACCAGAAATGATCGGCCCTTTCTTTGACTGCGTCGCGGAGGCCTATTGTTCGGGTCTCACCCATTTCGGACCATTACTGCTGCTGCGCCGAATGTGCGTGCCTTTGTAGGCCGAGTCGAGGCCGAGAGAGCAATAGTCACCGTTGTGTGCGGGACAGGCAACATGGCGGCGTGACGCGGTGGTGGTCCTTCCGTGGCCACTAGGCCGTGCAGGACCTCATGCCTCGCGCCGGCCACCGGGCCAGCACTCCTCTATTGCATCCAGACTACAGGATTAAGGCGACACAGCAGGCCTGCTCGCCACCTCCCAGCGTTCACTCGCCTACAGGTTCGCTCAGCCCGCCGCCCTCCCGCTCGCCCACGTCCAGGTGATAATAGCTGAAAAGCGCGATGGCTGCTCGCAAGGGACCGCACATAAAAACGCCGCGCAACGCCGCCCCGGGCGCGACAGGGTCAAGTTCTTTTTTTCTACGACAAAACTTGCGCCAGGAACCGCAAGACCCTTTCGATCCTGCAGCGTCACTAAAAGTGACCTGGGTACTGTGACGTCATAGGCCGAGGACCAATGAACGCTATCCTCTTTCGCACGTCATAGGCCCAGTATCCAATGTACGCACCGATCATGATGACGTCACGTAAAGTAACCGACCAATGTGGACTCACTGAGACGACGTCGCGGCTTATTAACCAATATGCTCGGTGGATTTGTTTTGGCAAGTCCTGTAATTGGCAGATTTGTCCGCAAAATTGAAAGGGTTGTTACAAAGACGACATAGGCCGAAGACAGACTGGACACGCCCACCTGTCTCTCACAATTCTTCACGCTTCATCTGAAAGGACTTGTAGCTGCTGGGAGTTAAATGTTCCATTCTAGTTGTGCCAGATAAAGAAGATTGATTTATACGCACATAAAAAAGAGGAGAAAGTTTGCTATATCCCAGTTTACAATCTGTATTAACACAAATTAAAATCGGAATTTACCAAATCAACGATCATTTACCTGACATACAAACAAAAACAAATGAAAACTATATCACAAACTAGACAAAGATCAAGTTGAAACTAACCAAGAACAAAAGACAAAAAGTAAAAAAGAAAAGGAAAAGAATAAACAAAGAAATAATCGCGTGGGAGTATGGTGGTAGGACTCAAGGGGGGGGGGGGGGGAGGTCAGCGCCAATGTTGTCGTGCAACAAGTGGTCGCGAGAGAGGGGGAGGAGCGAGGGGAAGAGAGACCCCTTTGTTAGTGTTATATGTTTAGGACGATGGTATGGGGAGTAACCCATGTGATAATAAGCATCGGGTAGACACACACACATATACACATACACATACACATACACATACACACACACACACACACACACACACACAAATACATATACATGTATACAACACTCATTCTAACGCTAAGATAAGCAATGGGCGCTTTGCCTCATTAATCCAAATTTTATTATCCATTCCCTTCAAAAACGCATTAACGAAACTGCGTAAACACGAACAAGGATAAACTCAATTCTGACTAAACCAACATCAATGATCATCATTTATCTTTATTATTATTTTTATTACCTCGATTTTTGTCATCGTTACTATTTTTGCTGTTACTGCTAGCATCATCACTATTTATTAAAATCTATTTCTTCTAACTCTTGATCGTTGCTCAACTTTTAACTTTTTTTTTCATACGTTTTTTTTCTCTTCAATTTACTCTCTATCTCGACGCGTTAATGTTCGTTCTTCCTCTTCCTTCTGCATTTGTTTTTCTTTTCTTGTCTACTTTTCATACTATACTCATACTTTCGTATTCTCTGTCTTCTTCACCCACCCCCCTCCCTCACTTCTCCCCTCCTCAATTTTCCATCTTCTCTTCCTTCCTTTTCCTCGCTTCCTCTCCCCGTTTACCTCCATCCACGCTCCTTCCTTCATTTAATCGGGGACGGAGCGAGGCCAATACACGCGGCCGGTTCCCTCCGCGTTTTATTAGTGCCATAAACCTGCTTGCCCGGTAATGTGAGTGAAAATTAACCCTTTTCCTTTAGGCCTTCGAAACCCTTGGTCTCTGAAAAGGGGGGGAGGGGGAGGGGAGGAGGAGGAGGAGGAGGAGGAGATGGAGGAGGAGGGGGAGGTGGAGGAGGTGGAAGTGGAGGAGGAGGTGGAGGAAGAGGAGGTGGAGGAAGAGGAGGAGGAGGAAGAGGAGGTGGAGGAAGAGGAGGTGGAGGAAGAGGAGGTGGAGGAAGAGGAGGTGGAGGAAGAGGAGGTGGAGGAAGAGGAGGTGGAGGAAGAGGAGGTGGAGGAAGAGGAGGTGGAGGAAGAGGAGGTGGAGGAAGAGGAGGTGGAGTAAGAGGAGATGGAGGAAGAGGAGGTGGAGGAAGAGGAGGTGGAGGAAGAGGAGGTGGAGGAAGAGGAGGTGGAGGAAGAGGAGGAGGAGCAGGAGGAGGAGGAGCAGGGGGAGGAGGAGGAGGAGGAGGAGGAGGAGGAGGAGGAGGAGGAGGAGGAGCAGGAGGAAGAAGAAAAGGAGGAGGAAGAAAAGAAAGAGCAGGAGGAGGAGGAGGAGGAGGAGGAGGAGGAGAAGAAAGAGGAGGAGAAGAAAGAGAAGGAGAAGTAGGAGGTAAAGGAGGAGGAGGTGGTGGTGGAGTTAAAAGGAGAAGAATAATAGGAGGAGGAGGAGGAGGAGGAGGAGGAAGAAGACGAATAAAAGGAGGAGGAAGAAAAGAAAAGGAAGAGGATGAGGATGAGGAGGAGGAAGAAGAAGATGAGCAAGGAGAAGCAGAAGAAGAAGAAAGAGGAAAAGGAAGGGAGGAAGAAAGAAGAGGAACATGAGGAGAAGGAGAAGGAGAAGAAGCAAGAAGACGAAGGGAGGAAGAGAAAGGAAGCGAAGGGAAGGGAAAGGGGTGAGGGAAGGAGGTTAGGGATGGGCAAGACGGAAAGGCATGTGCTAGATCTTTCTTATTTTTATTACGAAGGGGCAAGGACCTGCTACCCCCTTTGCCCGGCAGAACCCCATTTCCCTTAACGTGTGTTGCCCAGGTCGGGTATCATTATTATCATTACTTTCTTTTCCTCCCCCTTTTTTTTTATCTTCGTCTTCCTCTTCCCCTTCGCCTTTTTTTCAAAATCATGACCTCTACCGAACCGTTTAGAGACCGTAGGACAACGTGGCTGACTACACGGCAAGGAAGCGAGTGTGTGTAAGAAGGTATGCGAGAGGATCGGGCGCTGTGGTGTAGCTTTTTATATTTTGTGGAACTGAGAGAGATGAATAAATGACGAGGTTTAGTGATGCATCGTATTCGATATAGGAATGGTGAGATAAATGCATTTGCATAGACATGA
>NC_061851.1:13237214-13242214 GCF_019202785.1 Penaeus chinensis | reverse complement strand
GAAATAAAAAAATCTTCAGTGATAGGCTCTTTCAAAAATGAAATTAAGAGAACCAAGCAGTTGTGAAAATCATAAGACACAAAATAATAGGCGAATATGAAAAAATAAAAAAATAAAAACACAAACAAAAAACAAAAAATAGAAAAGCGTAATGAACAGGAAAAAAAATCCAAAGGAAAAATCAAAATAATATGAAAATAAACGCAAAACTGTGGGAATATAAATTCCGCCCACCCAACCCCCTAAAAAAACGCAAGGAAGACAAAAGAAAACTTCAAAACAAAAGAAACGCAAAAATAAAAGAAAACGATAATCGCGCCGAAATAAAAGAAAACGAAAATCGCGCAGAAATAAAAGAAAACGAATCTCGCGCAAAAAAATGAAAAGAAAACGAATAAAAAAAAAAAAAAATCAAATCATACCCCCAACCGCTTGGGTTCCGGTTCCCAGCGACAAGTGCTAACTGGAATGCGCTTACACGGCTGAGAGAGAGAGAGAGGGACCGAGGCGGCTCAATACGTACTGAAACCTCGCCCGCTGCTGACCTAGCCTTTGAAAGCCTCCTGCACTCACGACCAGGTACAATGAGGCCCCAGTATACCGAGGGGCGTCGGGGAGGGCAGGGCGGGGACGGGAGGTTGGAGAAGGGGGTGAGGCTGGCTGGGGAGGTTTGGGAGGGTGTGTGGGCAGAGAAGGTGGTCGGGGCGTAGGTGGGGGACGGGATATGGGCAAAGAAGGCGGTCGGGGCGTAGGTGGGGGAGGGAGAGTAAGGATTTGGAACAAGGGGAGATGTGGGAGGGTAAATCCGAATCCGTCCCTCAAAGATGCAGTGGATACGATGCAAAACCTTAAGCAACTTCCTCTTTTCACATGAAAAACAATATGTGTAATAAAAAAATTAAAATAATTTGACTGAATCTGAGAAATACATTTGAAAGTTTCCACAGCCTTGCGAAGCGAAAAGTGGTGTGTATAAACAATAAACATATTGTAGAGTAATCAGGAATGTTTTGCTCGTAATTAAAAATCATACCAGCATATTAAGTATTTTAATGGTTTTCTATTGATTTTTACGTGTTTTATAGCGAGCATGATACAGCATGAAACAATGTATCAATGTGTTAAGGGTTTCGGGATGCTACAAAAAAAAAGCCTATACACACATACACATGTACATACATTCATGAATATATACACAAGTATACACACATACATACTTATATCCATACATACTTATATAAATTACATACATACACATATACCCACACACACACACACACACACACACACACACACACACACACACACACACACACACACACACACACACACACGCATAATCTACATGCATGCATACAACACTGTACATACAGACACAAAGACGGACTCACACACGCGACTGACTACATGGGCGAATATGCACTCACACACACGCAAACAAACAGGTCATACGCTGGCAAGATAAAAAAAGGCGATAAAAATGAAGTTGCAAAAACGATACACAAATATTCGTCGACGGGAAGATAAGGGTGGGGGGGTAGGTGAGGAGGGAGGGAGGTAGTTAGAGAAGGGGAAGGAGAGGGAAGGAGGGAAGAGAGAGAATGGGAGGGAGACGAAATGGAAGAAAAGGACGAGGAAAACAATGAGGATTAGAGAGAGAGAGAGAGAGAGAGAGAGAGAGAGAGAGAGAGAGAGAGAGAGAGAGAGAGAGAGATAAAGCATCAGTAAATGTCATTAACTCCATAATGTCTTCATCGATCCCTTACTACCTAAGGCTATATGATCGTAACCGATTAAAATCCATATAGCCTATATCCTACAAAAAAATCAAACAGCGTGAGAAATATTCGTGCATGTCAAGGATCCGTTTTTGCTTTCAATCATAATCAACAGGTATATGATTTATCCTTCGTGTCCATGGAATCAAACAGCCATCTTTCCGGGGAAGCAGTATCCGTCTTTATGGGATCACTCATTGAAAAGACTACGCAAACACACACACAAATGTATACATGTGCATAACCACATAAACACACACACACACACACACACACACACACACACACACACACACACATACACACACACAATAAATAAATAAATACAAAAAAAAAAGCATATAAACACAAACAAATCCCTGCAAACATACACAAACACAAAAAGCACCCATGCACTTAGCCCAGACAAACGCATGTACACAAACACACGCGGCGCAGGTCGGCAACAGAGAACATATGTTGCAGGTTCTGGATCTGCTGACCAAAGTTTGCATTGATCTGGTTGCTCGTGTTGACACAAGGACAATGAGGGACGAAAAAACTACAAACATTCGTGCGTATGTCTACCTATTTTTCTTCATTTCAAAACAAGGGAGTTTAACTGGTCGCGAGATTATGGCCCTTCCGACCAAATAACGACCAATTTGCGCTTGGAAAATATGCAAATAAACAAAAAGCCACTCGGTAACCCGGGGTGGTGGTACTTGTAATCTCGGCAGATATCAGGGGGAACTAAAGTGTTATCAAGGAGTCCTCGCACCTGGCCCGGGTTTTATGTGGTGGAGCGTGAGCGTACATTATGTGGCAATGACTTTTAGATACACTGCTTCCACTTGCCGGGTGGACTCGCTCCTGAGATCGAGATCAGGGATTTCTTTTTTTCTTTTTTCTTTTTTTCTTTCTTTTTTTTTTCTTTTTTCTTTTTTTTTTGTTGGAGGCAAAAGCCCCGGGCGATTTCTAAATGGCACCACCCGCCGCAATGCCCCTTTTGTACTGCATCACTCAAGGGGCGAGAGGAATCCAGCCGAGTTACGCCTCGTGTCCATGGACAAGCGGCATATAAGCGACGTGGCACCTCACGCCCTGTGCACTGTTCCCTCCAGACCTAAATCTTGGAGGCAAAAGTAACGCACCGACACTCCTACCCCCTCCCCTTCAAGGAAAAAAAAAAAAAGGTGATCACGCAAGAAACAAATACACATACAAATGACCCCTCATTAACACAGCTCTCCCTCACCCACCGCTGCCGTATAAACGTCCCTTATAAAACATACCACAATCTATAAACCAAGGGGCTAAAGAGACTATTTTGAATATCTCACTTCAAATCCGGCAATAGGCGTCCCAGTCAACAATCAACAAAGCCTCACATGACATACCAGTTTCTTTGCTACTGATCGATTCCAGAAAGGCTCGCCGGTGTCACAATGGTTCGCCTTCCCACCCGCCCCTTCGAGCAGGTCGACGCCGTCTTGCGGAGGTGAGCGCCGTGCCACATCTCATCGCTCAGGGGTTTGGTGCCAGTATGAATAAAACATGACTGGCGGACGTATAATGAACGCACTAAGATCTTTTTGGGGGTACTGTCAAGGGCAACGGATTCCAAATTTTTTAACGATTCTCCAGCAAAACTGTCGCGTCTAGAATTTACAGAGCATCTTGCGTTTTTATCTGGAAGAGAGAGACGCAGCATCCAGAAGGGGAGAGACGGAGGTTCTGTCGGCTGTGTTCCGCGATGCCCAAGGGAAAAAGGGTAGTACCAAATCGAGGGTAAGAAAATGCAAATACACATGCCACAAGTAGTTTACATTTCTTGTTGGCAAACCTTTGCAATAATTAACAGCAAATTGCATTGATTCCAGCCCGTAGGTTGCCCGACTTAACGAATGATAAGAATGTTGTTTTAATGAGGTTCAACCTCGGTATATATCTCTTTATGAATTTTAATTAACGAAAGCAAGTAAGGGCGACTATGACATTTTTTCCCTCGCATCCCCGCCAGTAAGGTATTGGCGCCTCTCATGTCCCTTGCAACAGAGATGGATGCAATGCACGCTTCCATTGATTGTCCTGTTGCACGTATAATGACACCTTGTTTGCAAACGAGAGTCGGTCAACTTTTTCACCCCTTATAGGATCCGAATTAAATTTCACAAACTCGCAAATCTCAAAGTTTGAGAAACACAATTTTTTCCCTCTTCACAGGTATGTTCCAATTTCGATTCTGTCTACCTGAATCCATTTATCTCTTTCTCTACCTTTCTAAAAATCTAATCATCAACCTAATTACACACACAAAAAATACACCATTCACCGGCACACAAGCATCTCCCGTTTTCTATAAGACTAATAGCTACACATTTGAATTGAAGATCTGCCTTGAAGATCGTCCATGAATATAACATAAAGTGTCTGCTGGTCCTCCAAACCACTCAGGTCGGGATCTTAAGAATCGCCGTAAAGAAAAATCACACGAGAAAAAAGAATCGAAACTCCTGTGTTGAGAAACTCCCTACACAACGACTACGGCTAATGCTCTTTGAAGATGTACGACTACTTAACGAATAATACGAGGAATAATAAACTAAAAGAAACAGTACAGGGGGGAAAAAATCACTCCTCCTTTAATAAAGGAGAATATATTCATCTATAATGCAAGTTTAGAAGGAAAAAACTTTCTTGTGAGGAGGAGAACTTGGATGCGTGGGCCATCTTCACATACCAAAGGGTTGGATCCCAATGAACTCTTGACCAATCAAAAGAGGGCCTCGTATGACTCGTTCCTTACAATTGGTTCTCTCTTTGTGGTACATAAATACAACAAAACCGCCTCAGTACCGCCACCGGTTCTCCCTGCGGGGTCGCCCGGGAACCGCTTTCTCCCGCTCGATCCGCGGTGGGCGTCGTGATCGCCGACTACTCCCGTGGGCTGTACTTCCCGCAACGTTCGGGCCAAAGGCGAACCAGCGCGAATCCGTAGTAAAGAGGTCGAGAAATACTACCCATGTGATTTCAAAGGCACCCAATACTACCCCCCCACCCCCTCTATCAACCTCCTCTCCCGCCCCCCACCCGAACCCCCCCACCCTTTTGCGGACTGAATTGCTCAGGTATTTTTTTATTGTGTTTTCAATGCCGACCAATGAAGGGCGATTGCCAGCTGAATTGCTCCCTTATTTTTTAAAGTTTCCGTCAATACCAATTGGTACTTGGAGGGTAGAT
>NC_061851.1:13227214-13232214 GCF_019202785.1 Penaeus chinensis | reverse complement strand
CTTGCATCACCTTGAGGAAGTGGGTTTTTTATCTTTGGTACGTGGAGATGCATTCCTTCCTGTTATTTGCAATGTTCATCTTACTCCTTATCCTCGTATCCTCTTATCACTTATCTTCTCCAATAGTTTAATGTTTTAAACAAATAAATGTGCTAGACAGCAAAAGCCATTTAGCACTACGGTATGTGGTGGGAGGTTTTTAAAGAAGTTATTTATTAGAACAAAATGTCTTCGATTTCAACGGTAGTAAACCCGTAGAGTAAGTCTTCGAATACCACACCTTGCCGCGAGTTTCCTTAAATCGCTTTAATAAAAAATCCAAATTTTTATATTTATCAATTATCATTACGGTTATTCATCTAATTTCTATATACCCCACTTACACCCTCGAAATTAAAAAATCATCGAAATCACGCATCCCCCCCCCCCCCCCCCCCCCAGAAACGATAAACCCAAAACACTGTAATAACACGTCCCGTTCAGATCTCACATTAGGTCTTCCATAGCGGGGGACTTATCAACCGCTGCGAGCCAACCACTCAACCAACGAACAACTTCGATTTCCTTCCTTTAACCCCCCTCATCTCTCTCTCATCTTTCTCATCTCTCTCTCTCTTTCTCTCTTTCTCTCTTCTCTCTCTCTCTCTCTCTTCTCTTCTCATTCTCATTCTCTTCTCCTCTCTCTCTCTCTCTCTCTCTTCTCTCTCTCAGTCTTCATCTTCACTTTCATTTTAATCTTCGTCTCCCACTCCCTCTACCTCCCCTCTCCCTTTCCAACTCTCTCCATCTCTCTATCCCAATCCCTTTCTCTCTCCTTCCAACCGGATCTTCAACTCGTTCTAAACATGTTTCGAAGCGAGACACGGATCTTACGGATGAGCGAGGCCCGGCGCAAGCGCAATCTCGCCGTCGAGTCGGGAAGAGCAATAGCAACGACCCGTCTATGTCACGACCAGCGGAATGGCGAAGATTGTGTAAAGCGGCGTCCACTGTAGGCCATTAGCGCTCAACCTTCAGATAAGGTACCCGCCGCCCTATGCCGACAGCGGATGCCGGGTAAGAAGGCCGGGTCGTTCCCTCACGAGGTCATTAGAGGGACTCGCGCCGTAACGAGACTACAGGCAGCGGGAGGTTTTTGGGGGGTCGAAGGGTAGGGGGACAAAGGGGGTTTAGAGAAGGGGTTGAGGGAGGTCGAAGAGTTGGAGGGAATGGGGGGAAGGGGGTAGGGGGCGATGGTGAGACAAATCCGCCTGTGTCTCTGTGTCCCGCACATGCGCTCGCGTCCGTAAGCAGAATAGCCGGTATGGGGAAAAAAGGCTCTCTCGCACAATCATTAATTAAAGCCTCGAGAGCAGGGAGAATAATCTTTAAGACGTGACGGAGTACCGCCCCTTCATAATCCCCCCCGTCTCCCCACTCCTCCCTCCTCACCCTCTCCCCCTTGCCATGCCCCCCCCCCCTCCTCCTCCCCCCCACTCTCCTACAACCTCAGAAGGAGAAGATGATGAAGCACGGTACTTCCAGGGTTATAATCTGACAGTTATGAGCCATACTGATATGCGGGCTGTGGCAACATACAATGGCGTAAGTGCTGACCTTTAGATGCACACACAAAAAGTGAGTTAGACGGTGCGCGAAGGGGGCAGGGGCGGGGAGGGGGAGGGGAGGAGGGAAGAAGGGGAGGGAGCACCAAACATCAGATACCGGGCTAGACATGAGCCCCCCCCCCCCCATCTCCTCCGCAACGAAGTGGTCCAACAACCCACCTTGCTTAGGCCTACGCTATCACTTCTTCCTGAATCAATAAAAGTGAAATACGGCAAATGCGACAAAAAGGGAGAAGAAGAAGAAAAAAAGATTGTGTACCTGGTATGTGCACCATTTCCTGACACGGGTATGTAGCTCTTTACCTGTCTACCATTCTTACAAGGTCTAACCTGGTCAACGCCGAGAGAACCGTCTGCTGGAACCTGTACCAGGTACCTTTTACACACGTTTCCGGAACATTCTAGTTTTTGTGGGCATGGAAGGAGGGAAGGAGAATGGGCATAAAAGAAGAGAAGGAGAAGAAGGAGAAAGGGGAGAGGAGGAGGAGATAGGAGTATAAGGAGGAGTGTGAGACACAAAGAGGGGAGGAGGAATAGAAGGGGGAAAGTAGTATAAAGAAGAAAAGGGGAGGAAAGGGAGGTAGACGGAAGAGAAGAAGAGCAAATGTGGGAAAGAGTAAGGTTAGAAGGGAGGGCAAGAAAAGGAAGAAGGGAGGCAAGGGAGAGAAGGATTGGGAGTTAGAAGGAAGCGGAGGGAAAGGAGGAAGGGGAGAAAGGGAGGCGGGGGAGGGAAGAAGTGAGGGTCAGAAAGAGGGGGAGGGAAGAAGTGAGGGTCAGAAAGAGGGGGAGGGAGAGGAGGAGGGGGGAAGGAAGGAGGTGATCATTGGAAATAGCGATGCATTACGTTGGTTTATGAGGACCACATTTCGGGCCCGCCTGACAGACGTGCATTTTTTTAACGACCTTCAATTTTGGTAATGACATTGTTTAGCCATATATTTTAGCCTCGGTACCGATATTATCCTCATATCATTATACATCACACTTCGTGGCATTGCCTACTCATCACATTCATAATTCAAGCGCCGTTTTCTGCCAAAAAGAAACACGACATCTCGACAAGGGAACACGGCGTCGCTCTCTGAACAACTGAAGATTTTTGGTTTCATGCAAGTTGACGAGATAGCAAAGCCACAGACAAATTAATATATACATACACATCTACAGACACACTACACAAACACTCACGCAGATCACATATACACACACAAATACAAATACAAATACATACATACATACATAGACACACACATACACACACATACATAGCCACATCGAAAACCAAAAACACATCGCACACAGCCACACAAGCACACAAAACCGGAAATAACCCCTCCCATTACCCCCCCTCGCCCCATCCCATCCCGGATAACTCTACCCCTCCTCCCCTCCCCTCCCCTCCCCTCCTCCTCCCCTCCTCCTCCTCCTCCTCCCCTCCTCCCCCACCCTTGCCCCTATAACCCTACCTCCCTCTTTTCCTCCCCCACCATAACCCTTATAACTCTATCCCCCTTTCCCCCCCACCCTACCTTGTATACCCCAACCTTCCCCTCCCCACCCACCTCCCTATCACCTTCCCCCCCCCCCTCGACCCACCCACCCACACGCCCTCCACTTCCCGCTGCATTAATCAAGTCCCCCCGACGAAGTACGAAAATACTGACGGTGCGGCGGGAGATGAGTGTGAGATCCTTCCCTCCGGCGACGTAGGAAATGCAGGTATTCGCCGAGGGTTTCCGGAGTCCCTCGATCGTCGGCCATCGGCGCTTTGTTTTGTCTACTCCTGCTTTTCTTCTTCTTCTCTTTCTTCTTGATTTCATTTTCATTTTAATCCTTATTTTTATTTCTATTGTTATTATCTTCTATAATTATTATTTATCATTGTTATAATTGTCATCAACATTATTATTTTTAGCATTATCATCATCATTTTCATTATCATTATCAACATCATTCTCATATCATCATCCTCATCATCAGTATTCTCATTATCCTTATTACCATTACCATTATTTTCGTTATTACCACTTTTAGCATTATTACCATTGTTATCATTATCATTATCATGATTTCTATCACTATTATATTTTTGATGCTAATGCTTCATGACGATGGCGATCGTTCTCATTTTTTTATATTTGCTAGCATTATGACTATTGATGATTATTACTACTACAACTACTATTAATCACTTTAACCACCATTATAAAGGATGAAATCAAAATATTCATAAACAACATTTATCTTGCTCCTTAACGATTCACTGAAGATAGGCCATTCGAAATTTTAGTCGCAGAGCGTGTGTCCCCGACCGACCGTCCGCCCTTTTTTGCTAAAATTCGGAGAGCAGAAGCCATATCGATTCAGTACCCTTTGTTCCAGAAAGTGTTTTAAAACAACAACGACGATTTTAGGAAAAAGAAAAAAGAATCGACTAGGTTTTTTTTCGCAATTGTTCGGTGATGATAATTTTCATTTCTATTATGATGTAATTAAAACAATAATGACAACACTTTAGTACGGACACTCTCTAATCAACAGTATTCACCTTATAATAACTTAATAACAATGGTATTGCGAAGGTGTTCTCTTTCTAGCTTGCTAAATCGGCTGCAGGAAATAACGTGCTGCACCTCGATTTACGAAGGATGGCAAGAACAAATTTGTTATTTCCTCTTGTCAAGAATTTGATTAAGAAGAGGCAAGACCACACAGATTGAATCGTATACAATACCGTTATATAAACAGAATTTCAGAATGGAAATTTCAAAAGAATCTATTGCACATAAATACATTAGATACACAAGCTTGTGCAGGCATAATTTTCCAAACGAGTACAGGTGCACAAACACACGCATGCGTGTGTACGTACACACACACACACAAATGGACAATAACACACACACACACACACACACACACACACACACACACACACACACACATACACACACACACACACACAAACTTTGGAGGACTTGAAAAACAGTTTTGTCCCTGTTCCCGACAAGATTTTCCTTTGTCATGATTACCCGCTCATGACACCGTAGGACACTACAAACTTCATGACTCTGCCGTCACTTCCGTACTGTCCAGGGGATCGTGGCAACGTGCTTTGACGTTAACGCGCGGTCACCATAAGGCCGAAATTGCAAAGCTGATACCGGTGATACTTGAATTGAATATTGAATCTCAAAATATTTTACTCTGAATGAAAACGTGCAGACGGGACTAAATTTACGCACTTCAGGGTAAACTAAGACACGACAACCCGACATCTTCCTACGACATATGGCATATACACGTAAGAACAAAAGAAAGGAAAAAGACAAAAAAAAGAAAAAGAAAAATAGAACGGTTAATATTTAAGATCATGCGCCGACGCACCTTCCT
>NC_061851.1:13219714-13222214 GCF_019202785.1 Penaeus chinensis | reverse complement strand
AGAGAGAGAGAGAGGGGGGGGGGGTGTAGGAGGGACGTAGGGAGCGAATGAAGGGAGAGAGGGAGAGAGGGAGAGAGGGAGAGAGGGAGAGAGGGAGAGTGGAAGAGAGGGAGGGAGGAGGGCAGGGAGGGAGGGAAACAGGGAGGGAGAAGGGATGAAGGGAAGACAGGCGACGAAGAGATGTATGGAAGAAGTGAGGAGGAGAGAAAGGAAAATGAAACAGACCAATAGTGACCAAATTAACCTTTTTTTTCAATCCAAGTACGAAACACACACACACACGACAATACAACCCACGCACAAATCCAAATATAAAACCAAACAAAAAGCAGTCACACGCAAAAAAAAAAAAAATAAAAAAATAATAATAATAATAAAAAAATAAAAAATGGTAATAATAAAAAAATAAAAATAAAAAGGATCCCCGGCGTAATAATTAATCAGCGAAATCTTCATTAAACAACTAAGAAAATACATTAACAATCCCTGGCCAAAAAAACCCGGCCTATCGCCCCCCTCAATCAGTGATGCCAGACAGGTAAAAGTTCCATAAAAACAACAATCATTACGGGATGACTGGGCCTCCCTGTATAAGGCGGCGCGTCATGGCAGACATTCCGCTTCGGCGAGAAAATTTATTACTGTCCGCGATGACGACGTCGTGTGTATGTGTGTGTGTGTGTGTGTGTGTGTGTGTGTGTGTGTGTGTGTGTGTGTGTGTGTGTGTGTGTGTGTGTGCGCTCTCGTGCGACGCTTTTATCCGCCTGTCTCCTGTTTCTAGTTTCTTGATCCTCGTGTTATGTCTGTCTGTCTCTGTCTTTATCTGTCTGTGTCTGCCTGTCTGTCTGCCTCCCTGTCTCTCACTCTCCGCTCCTCCTCAGTCCTTCTTATTCTTATTTTTGTTCCTCTCCTTCTCCCCCCCCCCCCCCCCCCCCCCCCCACCTCTCTCTCTCTCTCTCTCTCTCTCTCTCTCTCTCTCTCTCTCTCTCTCTCTCTCTCTCTCTCTCTCTCTCTCTCTCTCTCTCTCTCTCTCTCTCTCTCTCTCTCTCTCTCTCTCTCTCTCTCTCTCTCTCTTTCTTTCTTCTTCACCCTCCCCCCTCCCTCCCTCTCTCTCTCTCTTTATAATATGTGTGTGTGTGTGTGTGTGTGTATATATATATATATATATATATATATATACATGTATATGTATACATTTTATATACATATATACATATGTATGTATATTATATATATATATATATACACATATAGTTATATATATTCCCCCAATCCCCATTTCTCCAACTGCCCCCTCCCATCCCCCTCCCACCCCCACCACTCAATCAAGTACACAAGAAACCCCAATCACACGCTAAGTGTCCTAACTCCTCCGCCAAACAAACCCTCAGCATCCTAACCTCCCCGAGCCTAATCCTCCCCTCTTTCCCTCCCCCTTCTCCCCCTCTCCCTACCCCCTCCCCTCTATCGCCAATCGCAAGTCTCCCTCACCCCCTCTCCCCTCTCCCTCCCCCTTTCCCATCTTCCCTCTTTCGCCAATCGCAACCCCCCCTTCCTCCCATTCCCCCATTAGACCTTGATCCTTCCACCCCCTACCTATCCCCAACCTCTCCCCCCTTTGCCCGTTAGCTCCCCCTTTCACCCACCCCCGCCTCTCCCCAACCCCTCTCCCTTTACCCCCTCTTGCCCCTAACCTCATGCCCACCCTCGCCTCTCCCCAACCCCTCCCCCCTTTACCCCCTCTTGCCCCTTACCCTATGCCCACCCCCGCCTCTCCCCAACCCCTCCCCCTTTACCCTCTCTTGCCCCTAACCCTTTGCCCACCCCCGCCTCTCCCCAACCCCTCCCCCTTTACCCCCTCTTGCCCCCAACCCTTTGCCCACTCCCGCCTCTCCCCAACTTCACCCCCTTTACCCCCTCTTGCCCTTAACCCTATGCCCAGCCCCCGCCTCTCCCCAACCCCTCCCCCTTTACCCCCTCTTGCCCCTAACCCCTTGCCCCCCCCCCCCGATCCCCTCCACTCCCCACAACGCTCCCACAACCACGGGCTAAGTATACAACAAGAGCATCAGGACGAGATGAGCTATAAACCTCCAACGATAACATTCCGCCAAAACCAATAAATAAAGAAAAAAACAAACAAAAAAGGGAGTAAAAAAAAGAAAGAAAAATATGTATCAGAATAAAAAGAGAGAGAGAATTTACCAAACTAAAAAACAAACAAACAAGAAAAAAAATTAAAAAAAACGAAAAAAAAAGCATGAACTAAAAATTAATCTCACAAAGAGAACACTAAAAACACGAGAAGAAATAAAAATCCACATATATATAGCAAAGCCCTCCGTAGAGACAGCATCAGCCGCTTCTCCCGCATAGGCCTCCTTCACATACGGCATTGGTTGTTGACCCCGATTCATGCCTATAAAAACAAGCTCGATGGGTGAGGGGCGAAAATTCAGCTACAGGACATTAATTCTTTTTTTCTTACTCTCTTCCAGTA
>NC_061851.1:13212214-13214714 GCF_019202785.1 Penaeus chinensis | reverse complement strand
TAATACCACTACTATACTACTACTACTATTAATGTGGCCGTTGGTGCTATTACATTTTCTAGTTCTGCTATTACTGTTTTTACTATTAATACTCCCATTCTTACTGAAATACTTGTTAACACTATAAAAATGATCATAAATTGAATATCAGTAGCAATGCTTAAGATTTTTTTTTATTTTCCTAATTGTAATCTTTATTGATATCACTTACATCGCTCGAACACTGAAAACAGAAACAATGTCAATAAAAACGATAATGCTGAATAATAATGATGATCAAAAATAATAATGATAATGGCAACGGTAATGAGAAAAGTATTACAAATAATAATCATAACAAAACAACAACAATGATTATAATAATAACAATAAAACAATGATGATAACACCAACAATGATAATAACGGCTAAGAATCTCATATCATTCTATCCAACACATCATCATCGCCATCAAGTTATCTTTTTTTTTTTTTCGTTTGTTTTTTTTCTACTTCTCCCCGCCCTTCTTTTTTGCGGGGGGAGGGGGGTTGGACCCGCCACACTCATCATAATTCATCTAAGGCAAGCACAAGTAGAAGGGAAGGAGGAGGAGGGGGGGAGCTGGAGGAGATGGGGGGAGAAGGAGATGAAAGGTGGAGGAGGTGGAGGAGGAGGAGGAGGAGGAGGAGGAGGAGGAGGAGGGGGGAGGAGGAGGGGGAGGAAGAGGGGAGGAGGAGGGAGGAGGAGGGAGGAGGAGGGAGGAGGAGGAGGAGGAGGAGGAGGAGGGAGGAGATGGTAGGTGGAGGAGAATGAGATGGTAGGTGGAGGAGGAGGAGGAGGAGGGGGGAGGGAGGAGGAGGAGGAGGAGAGGGAGGAGGAGGAGGAGGAGGAGGAGGAGGAGGAGGAGGGAGGAGATGGAAGATGGAGGAGAAGGAGATGGTAGGTGGAGGAGGAGGAGGAGGAGGGGGGGAGGGAGGAGGAGGAAGGAGAGAGATGAGATAGTGGGGGAAACGGATAGGGGGGGTAAGAAGGGCCCGGGGGGGGGGAAGGAGGGGAGGAAGAAAGGGGCGAAACGGGAAGCGGGATATACAAGTCCGGAAGAAGAATCAGTAAATGAAAGATGGAAGTAGAGAAACGAGGAAAGGGGAAAAAAAAAAAAAAAAAGCGAGAGGCAGGAGGCGGGGCATCGAAGAAGGAGCACGGGAGGGCGAAGGGAGGGAAAGGCGAAGGATAAAGAGGCTGGAGGGAGAGAGATGTCCCCGCCCTTCGTTAGAGCAATAACGAAATTTCGTAAGACCCAGACAGCTACGACCGCCCCCCCCCCCCCTCTTCTTAATGCTTGCCGCTTTTACTTCCAATTTCTATAATCGAGAAACGCTGAGAAAAACAACGATAAGTGAATATAATAATAATGATAATGATTATATAGTAATTATCATAATAACAACATCAAAAAGAATAACAAAAATAATAATGGCGATAATAATAAAACAATAAGATGATAATGATAATTATAATAACTGTTACTATAATAAGATGATAATGATAATTATAATAATTGTTACTATCATCATCATTATCATTATTGTTATCATCATCATCATCATCATCACCATAATCATCATAATAACAATAACAACAATAATAAACAATAACAACAATAACAATAATAATAAAATTAATAACTACAACAGTAATAATAGTAGTCTAATAATGATAAAATGATAATAATAATAATAATAATAATAATAATAATAATTACAGAAAAAATTATAATGATAATAACGTCATTGTTATTGCTATAACTAATTCCTATGCTACTACTACTACTGCTACTACTAAAGATTGATGATGATGATGATGATGATGATGATGATGGTGGTAGTGGCGATAATGATAATGATAATAATAATGACAACAATAATAACAACAAGAACAACAAAATAATATTGTTGTCATTATCCTTGTATCATTATCATGATTATTATTTTCACTACCATTATTACCTTTATTAGTCTTTGTCATTACTATTTTTATTGCTACCATCATCATCATTAACATTATCATTATCATATATAATGCCATGAAACACAATAAGAAAGAAGCAAATAATCTTGCTTCCCTCAACACGCGAGTTGAATTCTTAAGCCAACTTATATACACCTAATCTTCGTAAGAAATAATAAAAAAGAGAAGAATATGGAGAGAAAAAAATCTCACAATTACTGGTTTGTCCCGTCACTAAAATACCTTTATCTAGATCCAATGGAACAGGTTTCGATAAAAATTTATTCTTAAGCCTATAGGCCCAACAGAGTTGCCAAGAGTCGCCGGACAATTCAACCGGAATTTATGCTCTTCGTCCCGAAAATTGACCGCGCAAAAAAATTCTCTAACATCCTCTACCAAACAAACACCCAAACAAATACATTTCTTTATTACAAACAATCGAGTGGGAGACAAGGCACGGAGGTTTAAACAAGCGAGCGAACCTCCAAGGTTGGGGCTCCAGGTGGGGGGG
>NC_061851.1:13202214-13204714 GCF_019202785.1 Penaeus chinensis | reverse complement strand
TGCGCTCTCGGCTTACTAATCATTGTACCAGATTTTATTGCCCCGCTGTGCCCTCTCCGTGTATAAGCCGGGAATGTATGACAGGCCTGGTAACCGGAGCTGCCTAAGCCTATTTCGAAGGGTTAAAGGAGAGGCTGGCAATGCTCCTTCAAACAACAGCAGTGATAACAAATTAATATTCTATATCGAAAAAAAACAAGAACATATGAAAAAGAAAAAAAAAAAGAAAGAATAAAGAAAGAAAGAAAAAAGAAAAAAGAAAAAGAAAGAGAGAAAAAAAGAAGAAAAAATATATAGATGCTCGTTACATATACATGTATTTATGTAAAGCGATCCACATGCCTAAATTTAGGCTCGATGATTCAGTTATGGAAAACGCAACTTTAACATCAACTAAATTTCAGGAACATCTGCCTACACCACGTTTCCCTCTTTAAAAGCGATTGTCATTTGTTCTCCAATCACGCCAATCGAATTATCCTAAAATAATAAAACTTTACCTCAAACCCATCCCATTACGCCAGGAATATTCATGTCTGGACGAACTCCTTAACTCATTAAGTACACCCATTAAATCATTAACAATGGATTTAACTTCCAAGACTCATGTTACCCGCGTAAAGTTGATCTTGAACGCTCGGTACTTCACTCCTCTAGGGATAAGTTCCCTTAGATTTCCGATAGATTTATTTGAATTGTTTTCTTTTTCCCGCAAATTACGTCAAATATTAGTTTTCAAGAATCCTTTACGGGGTACACATCTTTCGAAAGTCAAGAGCGTGTACTTGATTCGAAAATAATGAAAATCAGTTTGGGAATATATGCAGTGTGACTTCATAAGGACTAAATCAAAAGTACGGTGTAATTCGACAAGATGTATTTAAATAGTCCTCCCCCCCTCTGGTCACAAATCAACCCTCTACTGACGTGATTTTTTTTCTATATTTATCTATTATTATTTTCATATCTATATATTTTTTTACTCATCTCTTTATCCTAGCTAAAAGTCTACAGTTCACAGTGACAAAGAGAAAAAAATGAAATCGCCCCACTAATCATGTATAGTTGTCCGCTCTCATTCATATATATCTATATCTATATCTCATTCATATTTATCTATATCTATCCCTCATCCATATCAATATCTGTCTCTCACTCATAGCTATCTATGTATATATATCTCATTCATATCTATCTATCTCTCACTCATATTTTTCTATATCTATCTCTCATACATATTTATATATCAATATTTCTCTTTCACATCTATCTATATCTATCTCTCACTCACATCTACCTATCTCTATCTCTCATTCATATCTTTCCTACAAATCTACCTCGTTCTTGCGGAAGTAGGAGCTCCGAGGCCTCTGCACGTGACAGCTCGAATTAATTACTTCCCCTTGCATTTTTACAAAAGCCTCGCGTTATGTATTTGTCGCAGGCTTCTTTCTTAGCGCAAACACGCCATCAGATACATTCACACGCAAGGAGGCGAAAATAAAAACAGAGGGAGGAAAGGAGGGGAGTGGAAAATGATGAGAAAAGAAGATTAGAGAAAGAGAGAGAGAGAGAGGGTTATTGAATGGGAGAGGGGAAGGGGGATGGAGAGGAGGTAGAAGAGAGAGAGAGAGAGAGAGAGAGAGAGAGAGAGAGAGAGAGAGAGAGAGAGAGAGAGAGAGAGAGAGGAGAGAGAGAGAGAGAGAGAGAGAGAAAGAGAGAGAGAGAGGGAGGGGGGGAGGGAGGGAGGGAGGGAGGGAGGGGGAGTGAGAGGGAGGGAGGGGGGGGAGGGGGAGTGAGAGGGAGGGAGGGAGGGGGAGGGGGAGGGGAGGAAGAGGGAGAGGGAGAGGAGAGAGAGAAGAGAGAGAAAGAAAAAGAAAAATGAAAAAGAAAATAGAAAGAAAGAAAGAAAAAGGGAAACGAGAGAGAAACGAGAAAGGGAGAAAAAGAGAGCGAGAGAGACCCACATCCATACATCCATTACCCACGATAATACACGATCATACCTTACACACACGCACGCCACCTCCGCAGACTAAACCATCGCACGTTTACAGCACACAGTGAGTAGACACTTAACCAGCAACAAAACATACAACTCACACACCCCCAATTACAATGACGCAATCAGAATCAGGTGCCAACGACCCGACCCGAATCTAGTGAAGGCTGATTGATGTAACTGAAGGTGAATAATGGTACAGATGTATAATGACGTAAATATCAGATGCCTAAAAACTAAAAAAAAAAATTAAGAAAAGTAAAACAAAAAAAGTCATCCATCCACCCCAAAAAAAAAACATCGGATAGGCATACGAACATTTTTTTCTTCCCACCTAAGGAACAAGAGATGGCAACACTCGAAGATGGTTGTCGCGTTTGTCATTTCTGATTTCGTTAATGAGGGTTATTGTTTGTGGTACGTACATCACGGGAGACACAGAGAGGGAAGGATCGGTAATACAAAAAAATAAAAAGGTCTGGAATCCGCTGTTATAAT
>NC_061851.1:13189714-13192214 GCF_019202785.1 Penaeus chinensis | reverse complement strand
TTAAATACCATTGTGAATAATGCTAGGTCTAACGATTAAAATATGCCCTTGCTGAACACGAAACAACAAACCGCCAACAAATGTTAAGAAAAAATATATTCGCAACAAACTTTGCCACACAAAGTAACACTATCGCCCTATGATGATGACGATGATGGTGATGATGATGATGATGATGATGATGATGATGATGATGATGATGATGATGATGATGATGATGATGATGATGATGATGACGATGATGATGATGATGATGATGATGATGATGATGATGATGATGATGATGATGATAATGACGATGATAACCTATTTTTTTTCATGGACACCACCGCAGATCATAACCACGGTCCTTACATTAATACCAAAATAACCTTCCATTGACCTTCCGTGGACAGGCTCACTTCAAAACCTGTATCAGAACAGAGAGAGAGAGAGAGAGAGAGAGAGAGAGAGAGAGAGAGAGAGAGAGAGAGAGAGAGAGAGAGAGAGAGAGAGAGAGAGAGAGAGAGAGGAGACAGAAATCGAGAGAAGAGAGAAAGAAAAGAGGAGAGTGAAAGAGAGCTGACCGCCAGACAAGAGCAGTAATAACCAGTACATAACTCCCGCCGTGAGCACCAATGTGCGGCCAATTTCGGGCCAGCCCACGAGGCCGTCCGGGCAAGCGGCTTGACCCAGGGGCAACGGATGGCCTCCCAGGGCAATTACCAAGGGCTGGGGGTAACGGGGACTGGCCCAGGGGATTTCTGCCGATGGCCGACGGGAATGCTGAACCCTGTATGGCGGTGCGCAAGGTGATAGCGTCGTTGAGAAAAGGGAGAAAGAAGAAGCGGCAACAAGAAAGGGAGAGAGACAAAGAAGAGAGTAAGTTAAGCGACATCGATAATGGCGATGGAGATGATAACAGGATAAGTAGCGGTCGGTGAGAGAGAAAAATCGAACGAATATTGATCACTGATGAAGATGGAGGGTGGTAAACGACACCTTGGAGAGAGAGCAAAAAAGGAGAGAATGAAAGGAGACCCACACAACCATCGAAGATGAAGAACAAACACAATTTACAAAAAAAAAAAAAAAAAAGTTGAATCGTCCGACTAAATACACAACGCGATAAGGAAGTAAGTTTTAAAACGTCGGCGGTGATTAAGTGAATCCTGAGAGCTGTGACACATATGCTACAGGTCGCGGGAGATGCTGCAAAAAGTCAGCGGTTTTAGGGAAATGCGTTCGTCGTGGAGAGCTGAGAAAGGGCAGAGGGTGAAGGGGGGGGAGCGGAAGTTCAAATGTGGGAGGTTGCGATGTGCTGGAGGTTGTGGGAGAAACCACGCTATGTAATCTGTTGTCTGCTCTCTATGTGTTTAAGACATCATTAACATGGTATGTCATGTCATGTTATTGTATACTCTGCATTGCAGAGCAACAAATATTTAAATTGTTAAAGAAGGCGATATATATATATATATATATATATATATATATATGTATGTATGTATGAATATATATGTATATATATCGACAAGCTTTACTAATTTCATGAAAGGTAGCAAAATTGTTAAAACATAATGTTAAAGTTACGTGGATGTGTATTTGTCATGGCTGAGAAAGTTGCCATGCGTGTGAGAGACTCAAAGGCCAAAGCTTCAACATCAACTACTTGATATTTAGGCTTTACGACACATACACATCATGGCAACTGTGCCATCCATTAGTTTATAGTAATCTAACATAAAAATACTTAAAGGGAACTTAGACAAGCACTAGAATGTTAAAACATATAAACACATCTACGGCTGCTAATACCATTACCACTATCGCTGCTACCAAAGCCGTTGCTGCACTTGCTGCTGCTGCTACTGTGGTGGTTATTACTGCTACTGCTGCGGCTGTTACATCTACTGCTGCTGTTGCGAGAGATTCTGCTCCCTGCTGCGACAATACAGTCGATGCTGTTGAACATGCAAACGTCGTCATTCCTAATGTTGCATCCAACCAAAATGCAACAACGAAAGAAAACAAGAATTCTTTGACGAGAGCATCGGATCTCAATCCATGCCAATGCAGTGTTCAGTCCCTTTCCCAATTGACCTTTTCTCGTGGCCTTTCGCCGGCGGAGGAAGGAGCGTGAACGGTGCCTGTGCATGATCTGATCGAGTGAGTGAAGGAGGGAGAGGAAGGGGGCAAAGGAGGAAGATGGGGAAGAAGGAGGAAGGAGGAAGAGGGAAGGAAGGGGGAAAGGGAGGAGGAGGGAGAAGGAATGAGGGTGGGGAAGAAGGGAGATGGGGAAAGGAAGGAGGGGGTGAAGGAGGAAGATGGGGAAGATGGGGAAGAAGGAGAAAGGAGGAAGAGGGGAGGAAGGGGGAAAGGAGGAAGATGGGGAAAGGAAGGAGGAGGGAGAAGGAATGAGGGTGGGGAAGAAGGGAGATGGGGAGGGAAGGAGGGGGTAAAGGAGGAAGATAGGGAAGAAGGAAGTAGGAAAGGACGAAGATGGGGAAAGGAAGTAGGA
>NC_061851.1:13156681-13169181 GCF_019202785.1 Penaeus chinensis | reverse complement strand
ATTACACTCATCATCTTCCGAAATTCGCCGTAATCAAAGTTATCAATAATCATCATCATCCCGTTGCTAACTGCGTTGTCACTATCCTCTTCACGGCATTGCTATCCTCGTCAAGGATTCATTATCCTTGTCACTATCTTCACGTACGGCATTCAACCCTCGACTCTACCCAAAAGAAGTAATGGCTGAGTAGAGGATGACTTTCATATGTTAAGAGTAATTATCTCATTTTCATCCTTCCCTCCCTCTTACACTTGAAACAAATGGAAAGTGAAAATTACGTCTTTCACTGCTACCATCTGCTGAGGCGTCACTATCATCATAATCACAAATCTTTCGATCCTCTTCCTCTACCACTTTCAGCTCCATAGAAAATTAATTCTCAGTTACCATTGTCTTTATCATCATCACTATCACCACTACTATCACCCTCACCATAACAATTTCTTCCATTATTCACATCAACCTAATCTTTCTCATTGCAATTCTCCAAGCTCTACTTATAACTAACTTTGTAACACCTAAATCCTTTAAAACCTTACCCCTGCCCCTTTTCACCACTCTCTTCATCACTATCCTCATCATTATCCTCATCATGAAACATTTTTGGCAATTTCCCTCTTGTCTCTTCATTTCCCAAATCTTTTCAATCTTCACTTATACTTCACCTGCCTGTAGTAAAGTTTCCTGTGACCATACTTATCATTATCATTGTTCTCACCACCCTCGTCAGACCCCCAATCCCCAGCCTCATTCCTCACCACCATTAAAAGCTCTCCCTAATCACCCTTTTTGCCACCCTCATCACCACCGCCAACCTAATCCCCAGCCTTATTCCTCATCTCCACTAAAACCCATCCCAATCCCCCTTCATCACCAAAAGCTGTCCTCACCGACCTCCTAATCCCCAACCTCATCCCTCACTCCTCCGAAACACCCTCCCAATCACCCTGCTCACCACCCTCATCACCACGGCCTGTCCCTCCCCAATCCCCCAATCCCCAGCCTCATATCTCGGCCCAGTGACCACCTCCTCGGCCGCCAATCACGAACCAGACGGCCTCATCACCACCTTTCAGTCACCGTTGTACGAGGTTTCCCAACCATCACCACCACAACGGGGCTTTTCACTATCACTGTTTCTCTGTTTCGGTCACGTGATCTTTATTCCATGTTTTTTTGTGTGCATGTCCTTGTAGTTATTGTTTTTGTTTTGGTGGTTCCCCGGCGCTGTTTCGTTTATGTGATGTTTTTTAATCGTTTTTTTTTTTTTTTTTTTTTTGTCTTTGTTGTAAGTTGTTCTTGGTAATGGTTTTATTTGAATGTTTATTTTAATTGCTGTTGATATTCTTGTCTTAGTTTCGGTGTCTTTATTGTTCGCGTCGCGCCATTGTCGTTTTATGTCTTTACTCATAAGGAAAGCGTTATGCCTTCTCCCTCCCTTGCCCCTCTATTTTATATTGTGTTATAATGGTTCTGTCTCCATTATGCAAGTTGCTGCCCTCGGTTTGCCTCTCATTATCTACTTGTATATTAATTTCTCACTCTCTCTCTCTATCAATATATCTATCTGTCTGTTTCTCAATCTTTTTTCCCTTTCCCCCCTTCCTTCCTTATTTCCCTCCCTCCTTCCCTCTTTCGCACACACACAAAGACTCCCCCCCCCCTCCCCTCCCACGCGCCCAACGAGGCCTACCAGAGCAATCGCGTCGAATGGCATCATCATACCAGCCCAGTGCCATAACTAACCTCCATCTCTCCCATACTTACCATTACTTTCTTATCCTAAGTACGCCCTTTATCACCCCTCTACCTATCCCCCCTATCCGTTCCAACCTTCCCCTCGAGTAATTTACCCTCCTTGTTAATTCCCTCTTCTTTCTCTTTCCCCTTCACCTCCTCCTTCATCTCCTCCTCTTCCTCCCTCACCACCTCCTCTTTCTCTTTCCCCTCCACCTCCTCCTTCATCTCCTCCTCTTCCTCCCTCACCACCTCCTCTTTCTCTTTCCCCTTCACCTCCTCCTTCATCTCCTCCTCTTCCTCCCTCACCACCTTCTCTTTCTCCTTCTCTTCTTCGTCTTACACTTCCACTTCAATCTTCCTTCCTCCTCTTCCACTTTTTTACCCCCACCCTCTCGTCTCCACTCCTCCTACACCCCCATCTACATCCTCCTCCACCCTTCTTTGTCTTCTTCCTCAACTTCCAGTTCCACCTCCACCTCTAGACCCATCCACATCCTCCTCCACTGCCAAATCCACTTCCCTCCTCCACTCCCAAATCCACCTCCCTCCCCCCCCCCCCCTCCATCCTATCTCAATCGCCCCCTATTCTCCCCCCCCCCCCCCGCCCATGCGCGGAATAAGATCACCGTAGGTCTAAGAGAAGCGTGGCACACTTTGCCTACTCAGCGAGATCGACCCTCAGCCGCTCTTCATTGTGTCGGCGAACAAGCCAATCCCCGGTTTCTGTTCGTTAAGTTCAGCCCGATTCTCTATTTCTCTTTCTCTTTCTCTCTCTCTCTCTCTCTCTCTCTCTCTCTCTCTCTCTCTCTCTCTCTCTATTTTCTTCCTCTCTATCTCTCTCTCTCTCTCTCTCTCTCTCTCTGTATCTCTATATCTGACTCTTCTTCTTGATATATCCCCCTTTCTGTCTGTCTGTCTGTCTGTCTGTCTGTGTCTGTCTATCTGTTTGTCTGTCTGTCTGTCTGTCTATCTGTCTGTCTGTCTGTCTGTCTGTCTGTCTGTCTGTCTGTCTGTCTGTCTGTCTGTCTGTCTCTGTCTCTGTCTCTGTCTCTCTCTCTGTCTCTCTCTCTCTCTCTCTTCTTCTTGATATATCCCCCTTCCTGTCTGTCTGTCTGTTTGTGTCTGTCTACCTATCTGTCTGTCTGTCTGTCTGTCTGTCTGTCTGTCTGTCTGTCTGTCTGTCTGTCTATCTGTCTATCTGTCTCTATCTGTCTCTCTGTCTCTCTCTGTCTCTCTCTGTCTCTCTCTGTCTCTCTCTGTCTGTCTCTCTCTCTCTCTCTCTCTCTCTCTCTCTCTCTCTCTCTCTCTCTCTCTCTCTCTCTCTCTCTCTCTCTCTCTCTCTCTCTCCCTCCCTCTTTCTCTCTCTCATATCACCATTATTTTTCTTGCGCGCGCGTGTGCTGTGAAAGGGAGAAGAGATGGGCCAAGGGTTGAGGGGGGGGAGGGGAGTTGAGGTTGAGGCTCTGTCTTTAATGGGCTTAGCAGTGCCATTGGAAGCCGCAGATGCCTTTCAAACAAGTTGTGGTTATTACATTTGTGGCGATGAGCACTTTAACAATTACTGCCGGAGGAGAAGATGGAGAAGAAGCTGTGAGGGGGGAGGGGGTTAAGAGAGGGGAAGTAGGGAAAAAGGGGGAAGAGGAGGAAGGAAAAGGGAGGAGGGAGGGGGGAGACGAAAGAGGAGGAAGGGGGAAAGGAAGGGGGAGGTAATTGCAACAGTGAAGCTCTTATTCCGAGGAACATAATCATCGCTGATTCCGCAGATCAGGGCTCTCGAGGCAGCAAGTGAAAACGAGGCCTAAACCCTACTTGCACATCCTCCCCTTCTCTCCCCCATTCCCTACCCCCTCCATGCCTAACCCCCTCTGGCACTTCCCTTTTACCCCCCTCCTCCCATTCCCCATCTCCCCTTTTCTATGCCTCAAACTCCCATCGAGATTTAAAAAACAAAATGGACAAGAGAACTGGTTCAAAAACGGAAATTGTAGAGGGGAGTTTAGCCTCTCTCGCAACTCCCTCTTTCTCCCCCCCCCCCCTCCCACAACCTTCCCAAAGTCTCCCTCCCTTCACCCTCTTTTCCCCTCCTCTATCCCGCCCTATCCTCCCTCCTCCTCCTTCTCCCTCCTTCCTTCTCCTCCACGCCACCGTCCTCCCTTCCTCCCGTAACCCCGCGCTCCCTCCTCCCCCTCCTCTCCCAGGCTCCGACCCCCCCCCCCCCCCCCCCTAGATGGCAACGGTGGATGTAAGGACAGTACTGATTGGCCCGCGTGCCCTCCGCGCCTATCTGAAAGGTTGCCAATTTTGTGAGCTTCTCGGCTTTGATTTTTTCCCTCCCCGGAGCTGGTAACAATGGACTCTCGAACGGAAGGAGTTATTTTTGTGAGCCAACCCAATTTGCCGCCGATATTCAACTGTTATTTCTGTCGATCGTTCGCTCGCGGGTCGACATACGCGACGGAGTTCTTGAAGACGTCGAAACTCGGGTGTCGAGAGCGAAGGGAAGAATTAGAAAGAGCGAGGGAAAGTGAGAGAGAGAGAGAGAGAGAGAGAGAGAGAGAGAGAGAGAGAGAGAGAGAGAGAGAGAGAGAGAGAGAGAGAGAGAGAGAGAGAGAGGAGAGAGAGAGAGAGAGAGAGAGAGAGAGAGAGAGAGAAGACGACTAAGAGAACGAACAGAGAGAGAAAAAAAGAGAATGGGAGAAAGAGAGACAGAGAGAGGGCGAAAGAAAAAGAGAGCGGCGATGACGCTTGGTAATTAGCGACATTCCAAGATTGTTCCTCCGCCTACAGTCCAAGACGCAAAGGAGAGGCGCAAGTGTAAGATGATTACATAACGCCGAGGCAGATCGATTCCGCTAAACAACCCTCCCCTTCCCCTGCCCCTACCCCATCCACCATCCCTCAAACCCTCCCAGAACCCCATCCCCCATCCTCCTTACCCCCCACTCGAATCCTCATATCCTCACACCCCCCTCCTCGCCCTCCCCTTTACCCTCCCCCCCTCGCAACTTCCTTCCGCATCTCGCACGGCCCAAGGAAGGAGGACGGGGCGGCCGGGGAAGAAGGCGAGGGCGTGGGGAACGGAAGTAAAGGATGATAAGGGAGGGAGAAGAAGGAAGAGATAGAAAGAGGTGATGATGATGATGATGATGATGATGATGATGATGATGATGATGATGATGATGATGATGATGATGATGATGATGATGATGATGATGATGATGATACTGATGATGGCAACAGAAAGGGAAAGAAAGAGGAAAATAAAAAGAATCAGGATGGTATTGAAGGGATAAAATATATGAAGTACGATGTAAAAAACAAGATGTGATAATGGAAGACAAAGAGAATAAACAAGAAAAAGAGGAAACCTTGAAGAAAACTGCAGGAAAGACACAGCTGACATGGAGGCCTCTCTAAGCAGCAAAACGCGAGTCAAAATACTCAAGTTACCCCTTGCGACCGTAACACCCCTTCCCGTAGGACAGGTCGTTGATCTTTCCACCTTTTTCTCTTTGCTTTTCTTTCCTCTCTCTCTCTCTCTCTCTCTCTCTCTCTCTCTCTCTCTCTCTCTCTCTCTCTCTCTCTCTCTCTCTCTCTCTCTCTCTCTCTCTCTCCCTCTTGATTTCCCTCTATATATATTTCTTAATTTCCTTTTTTTCTCTCTCTCTGTTTCTCCCACTTCCTCTCCCTCTTCCCCTTTCTCTCTCTCTGTCTCTTACTCCCCTTTCACCCTCTTTCACTTCCCCCCCTCCGCTCTCTCCTTCCCTCTCCCTTTTCCCTTCCACCTCCCGTAAATTAACAATACCAATATCAGCGACATTTAAATACCTGGCCAGTCGCTTAGCATTGTTTATCCCCGATACAAGGAGATAAAACTCACCTGTCATTACTATCGACAACTTGCCTAATCTGATAATTATTTTACACCCCTGGGATAATTATGGCAGTTAATTGATGATAAATCGCTTAAAAGGGAAAGAAATGCGTGTTTTTGTGTTGGTTTCTGAAAAGTGAATGATGACAAAAAGCTTTGAGAGAGAGAGAGAGAGAGAGAGAGAGAGAGAGAGAGAGAGAGAGAGAGAGAGAGAGAGAGAGAGAGAGAGAGAGAGAGAGAGAGAGAGAGAGAGAGAGAGAGAGAGAGAGAGAGAGAGAGAGAGAGAGAGAGAGAGAGAGAGAGAAGAGAGAGAGAGAGAGAGAGAGAGAGAGAGAGAGAGAGAGAGAGAGAGAGAGAGAGAGAGAGAGAGAGAGAGAGAGAGAGAGAGAGGAAAAATGCGAGAGGCTGACAGACAGTGAGTAATAAAAATCGCTAGAGGAATATATCACAATGAAGAATCCACTAAAAAGGTAAATAATCATGCAAACAAACAAACAAACAATAATAAATTCACATACCCTTATCCGAAGGAATCCACAATAACGGGGTCGCATAGAAGCCCATCATTTGCATATTGTCATTGGGTGTTTTTTTTTTCTTTTTTCGTTTTCTTTTTTGAGCCTAAAGAGAGTCAAGTTATGAAAGGGCTCGTGTGTTTACATTACAGCGCCGAGAATACCAGTCGGGAGAAGCGTACGAACAATGGATCATTTCCTCCCCCCCTATTCCCCCCATTTCCCTCCCCTCCCTCTTCCCCCACTTCCACCGCTCCCATTCCCCCCATTTCCCACCCCTCCCTCTTCACCTCACTTCCCTCGTCTCTCAATCTCCCCATTTCTCTCTCCTCCCTTTTCCTCCCCAATTCCCTCCCTCCCTCCCCTCTCATTCCCCTCATTTTAATTCTCCTCTTTCCCCCTTACCCCCCCCCCCCACACACACTGCCCCAGCCTACGGTAAAGTCTTTACTAAAACTGCAAAATCAGGGTAAGGAGGGAAATCCCCATCACTCAGCTCCCCTTTCCCTCCTTTCTTCCTCTCGCTCTGCTCATCCTTTCCCCTCATCTTATTCCTCCATCACCACCTCCCCCTCTCCAAGTTACCATTCGCCTTCCTTTACCCCTCCTGCTGTCTCACCCCCTCCTCCTCCTCCTCCTTCTCCCCTTCCTCCTCCACTACCATCCTCTCCTCCTCCTCCTCCTCCTCCTCCTCCTTCACTCCCACCACCACCTCCACCACTACCACCTCCTCCCCCCCTTCCCACAGACGTAGCGAAAGTATAAAAAAAGAAAAAAAAGGGAAAAGTTTAGATAGTTGGATGAATATCTAATGAATATGAAAACCAATAGGCCGAGTGGGACGGGGAAGTTGCGGCCTGACTCGGTGATGGCGGAGGGGGAGAAACTGCGGACAGAAGAGTAATAGGACCGGTGAATATCGGAAGTATCGGACAGGTGAATGAAAGGGGAATAGGACAGGTGACTGAAAGAAGAATAGGACAGGAGACTGAAAGAAGAATAGGACAAGTGACTGAAAGAAGAATAGGACAGGTGAATGAAAGAAGAATAGGACAGGTGAATGAAAATAGAATAGGACAGGTGACGGAAAGAAGAATAGGACAGGTGACTGAAAGAAGAATAGGACCGGTGAATATCGAAAGTGTCGGACAGGTGAATGAAAGAAGAATAGGACAGGTGAATGAAAGTAGAATAGGACAGGTGACTGAAAGAAGAATAGGACCGGTGAATATCGAAAGTATCGGACAGAGGTGAATGAAAGAAAAATTGACAGGTGAATATCGGAAGTGTCGGACAGGTGAATGAAAGAAATATAGGTCAGGTGGATGAAAGAATAGGATAGGTGACTTAAAGAAGAATGGGACAGGTGAATGAAAGAAGAATAGGATAAGTGAATGAAACAATAAGCCAGGTGAATGAAAATATAGGAGATATGAATGTAATAATAAAAGGAAAGGTAAATGAAACAAGAATTAAAACAAGACAAGAAAAATGCGATATTTCATCGAGGAAGAGTAGCAGTGAAATGAAAGACGAGGGGGATGTGATAGATTGTTGATGCAGAGGGTAAGCGAAAAGGGAGATAAAGAGATCGATCGATAGATAGATAGACAGATAACCAGGAAAGAGAGAAAGAGAGAGAGAGAGAGAGAGAGAGAGAGAGAGAGAGAGAGAGAGAGAGAGAGAGAGAGAGAGAGAGAGAGAGAGAGAGAGAGAGAGAGAGAGAGAGAGAGAGAGAGAGAGAGAGAGAGAGAGAGAGAGAGAGAGAGAGAGAGAGAGACTGACATACTGATATACAGACATACAGACAGACAGACAAATAAACAGACAGACAAACATTCAGACAGGCAGATAGACAGACACAGAGCCAAAGCGAAATTAAAACCACAAACATAAAATGATAAAAAAAACGATTGATAAATGATGTAAGCACAAGCAGATAATGATGCAGGGTGTGGCGACAGAACATTAATTTCTCAGGCTTTATTGCGGCTGCAAAAGAGGCGAAGAAAACCCGCGGGAGGGAGGAATGGGGGGACGGGGAGGGGGAGAAGAAAGGGAGAAAGAAGAGGCACAGAGAGAGTGAGAGAAGACAGGGTAAGAGATAACAAAGTAAATTCACAGCAAGATATGAGATAAAAAAGCAAGGCACATTGTAAAAATTGGGCGAGGGGAGAGCCTGAAAGGAAAGAGACGGATAGAGAGAGTGAGATAAAAGTAATTAGGTAGTAATTAAGTAAGTCAGCCTACGGAGAGAAAAAAAAAAAAACAGGAGACATGACAAAAAAGGCGCTAGGTAGTGGGAGACAGAGAGAAAAGAAAGACAGCAAAGAAGGATATGAAAAGGTAAGCGATAAGAAAATTAGAAAGTTATTAAATAAATTTACGTTAAGATGAGAGAGAAAAGATATAAAAGACATGGCAAAAATGGCGCGAGGGAAGGGAAGACAAAGAAAGTTTAGGCATAGTGAAAATGGATAAGAGAAGATAAAAAGATAAGTAATTACGTAAGTGAGTGATTAAATAACTGAATAATGATTATTGTAAGATAAGACAGATAAAAAGAAAGAGACTGAGCAAAAGGAGGAAGAAAAAAAATAAGCGTAAAGAAAAGAAAAAGTATGAAGTATGATAAAAAGGAATAAAAGAAAAAGAGAGATAATGTAATAATATTAGAGAAGGAGAATGAAAAGAGGAAACAAGTCGTAGAACTATCAGAAAACAAAAGAAGCGAGGAAGGAGGAGATAAGGAAGTAAAAAAAGAAAAAAGAAAAGAAAAAGAAAAGGAAGTGGAGAGGAAGTACAAAAGGAAGAGGAAAAAAACATCACAAGGGGGAAGCGAAAAAGCTAAAGAGGAAGATAAGAAAGAGAAACAAGAGGAGCGAGTAGGTGCTACGTCTGAGAGATGTGGTAGGCCTGAGGGCAGAAGGGGTAATGGGAGGGGAAGGGAGGGGAGGGAAGACGTCGGGAGGGGGGGGGGGAGGCTGGTTGGACAATAGAAGACACAGCGAGAGGGCTGGAAAGTTCAAGACGGTCTGTGAACGTTTAGGAGGCTGAGGGAAGATGTTGAGCACTGCTGAGTAGGGAAAGGCAAGTCGCGCAAATCATTAGGTAAGGAAAATCAATTACTTAAGATTCAAAGAAAAATAAAATAATTCACTATCGCAAACGGTCCGAAATCAACAACAAACAACACAAGTAACTAAATAAACGCCGAAACCAAACGAAGCAAACTAATACCAAGAAGAGAGGCAAATGGCAAGACGAAGGAGAATAAGAATAAGGAGCAGGAGAAGGCGGAGACGCAGGGGCGTGGAGGGCAGAAGGAAGACGAGGCCTGGAGGTTCCCGACGGTAGAGGAGCGTCGTGCAATCACCAATCGATACTTCATGTGCCGAGCGGCTGTGCTAGACTGTAATTAAATTCAATTATCACTTTTAAAAATAGCCTCACGCTATAAACAACAGCCGTCGCCACACGCAGCGCGAGGCCAGCGTGCCCAGGAGACCGAAAAAGAAATTTGCAAATTCAATAAATCGAAATTAAAGACGGCAAAATGAATGTCCTCGTACTCTCGGCAGCCGGGCCAGCTAGTCCCCCACCCCTACCCCTCCCCCCTCCCCCCTCTCCCCCCCTTCCCTTGCCCGCCGGTTTCCCCTTTGTACGTCAATCAGCAATGAGCCCGTGGCCCCTTTGACGAGCCTGCCAGTGTTGGTGCATTCCCCCCTCCCCTCGCCTCCCTTCCCATCTCTCTCCCTCCCCGCACCCTCCCCATCCCGTAGCCTCTACCTCTCCCCCACTCCTCAGTTTCCCTTCCATCCTAGGGGCGATTCCCCTCGTCCCCTTATCTTCTGTCGAGCCTATCTCCTTATATCGCCCGTTCGTCCCCTCGTCGCCACGTTGCTCTGTGTAGGCCTTCTGCATCGGTGACGGGGCGTGTTCTCGCTGAGGGCGGGGCATTCGCCGTGCCCTTCTTCCTCCCCTGGGGCGTAGGGAAGCTGGGGGAGGAGAGAAAGGACGAGGGAGGAGAGGGAATCAGGGGGAAGGGTGCAAAGGGAGGGAGGGCAAGGGGAAAGAGGTGTAATGTTGTTTGAAAGGCCTCTGTGATGTGAGGGAGGTTTCAACTTAGGGCTGATATAATATTCATGCATCTGTCAACTGCCTCGTCACCTATGCAGGGCGTAGGTACATTGAAAGTGCATACATATGGTACATACAGCAGAAAGACACACACACACACACACACACACACACACACACACACACACACACACACACACACACACACACACACACACACACACACACACACACACACACACACACACACACACACACACACACACACACACACACACACACACACACACACACATATATATATATATATATATAGATAGATAGATAGATAGATATATAGAGATATAGATATAGATATAGATACACACACACACACACACACACATATATATATATATAATTGTGTGTGTGTGTGTGTGTGTGTGTGTGTGTGTGTATGTGTGTGTGTGTGTGTGTGTGTGTGTGTGTGTGTGTGTGTGTGTGTGTGTGTGTGTGTGTGTGTGTGTGTGTGTGTGTGTGTGTGTGTGTGTGTGTGTGTGTTTGTATGTATAAATGTATAAATATGTGTATAATGCCTGTACGTAATGTAACCTATGTCTACGGGTTTATTTGTCTCAGGGAGAGTGCGCGCGAGCAGACCCTGTGAGTCACGTGCACATAATGACCAGGTTTACATGGAATCGACGGCCGATGTAGACTCCCTAGAACTTATAGCATAATCGGACATACATACAATCATATACCTACACATATAAAGAACCTTGCCTACACGTACAAGCCTTTCCCAAAAACATGTATTTATGGACGAACACATTTGGCCATCAACTGCGCTCATTTTTATCGAAAGCTGAGTTAATGGTCGCTTCCGGTATGGAATGGTGTGAGGGGAGATCCCAGCAACATTCTGGTACTTTGACCTTACTAAAGGACCCTTCTTTTCTGAGTTTTTTTTTTTTTTTTTTAATCTGATGTACTACGCACGCGTGGGTGTATATGCGCGCGTGTCTGTGCGTGCTTATGTGTGTGTGTGTGTGTGTGTGTGTGTGTGTGTGTGTGTGTGTGTGTGTGTGTGTGTGTGTGTGTGTGTGTGTGTGTGTGTGTGTGTGTGTGTGTGTGGGTGGGTGATTGAGTGTATGTGTGTGAGTGTATATATATATGTGTGTATGTGCGTGAGTAATCTGGTGCATGTTTTATATTTCTGTGTATATTTTGATGCACATTTGACCGTGCGTGCATGTGTATTCACCGTATGTCTCCGAGTGTGTGCATGTGCCTACGAGTACCGCCTCGAGGCCAAGTAGGTCTTTCGCTACACATTACTCGTGGACACGCCTCCCCCGCCGCACCCCCATTTCTCTCCCCACTCCGCTTCCCTCCCTTTTCGCCGCGTCATCCCACGCAAGACATTTTACGCAGGTCTTGGCAGAGTCAGATGATAAAACCGAGGTAAAGAAGGTTGAAGGGAAGAGAAGGGGGGGAGAGGAGGAGATGGGGAGGGGAGAGAGAGAGTTGAGAAGGAGGGGGGGATAGGGGAGGAGTTTGAAAAAAGAAAAGGATGGAGAATGGAGGGGGGCTGGGAATGGGGAGGGAATGGGGGTGCTGAGCTGTCGCGATGGCGCAAAAAAATATAAGGAAAAGGGAGAAAATAGATAGTAAGTTACGCGACTGCCGTTCTCTACGTGGTAGGTCGGTGTCCTTTACGAGCGTATTACGATCTTGGGATTTCGCTCGCTCAGCACGCTCGCCTGTGAGCTACGGGCGCGGCCGAGGAGACTCCACGCCGCTCCGTTTATGCTCCGTGACGGCTAATTCCCGTCTCATTCTTAATGGCGTTATCGAAAAAATCGGCCCGGCTCCCTCCCCCTGCTCCCCTTCCCTTCCAACCTATTTTTTATCTCTGTCACATTCGATGGCTTCATCAGCAACGCGATTTTACGGCCGAAAGTCCGGATGACGTACGGATACGGGAAGGTGTGTGTGCGTGTGTGTGTGCGTTCACTGTGCGAGGTGCACAGCCGGCGCATGAAGAGGGGGGAGGGAGGGGAAGGGGAAGGGTGTAAGAAGGGTTCCGCCGTGCAATGAGGGGTTGCGTGACGCCAGGGTTAGGCCTAGACCTCGTTTTCTACGTTGGGAAATACATACGGTAGTTTCGCATACGCTGTGAGGCACGAGCCGCCCCTCGCATTCGCCTCCGAAACTTGCGCAATGCGAAGTGGCGGGCGTTGGCGCACGGCAATTGGCAGGATATAAAGAGCGGAGGCGGCGCAGGGGCGTGCGCGTCTCAGAAA
>NC_061851.1:13144181-13151681 GCF_019202785.1 Penaeus chinensis | reverse complement strand
GTATTCCGTACTCTTGCATGTGTTAGCGCGCGCGTGTGTATAAGAATAGCTAAACGGAAGATAAAGTGAGGAATCGATGAAAAGATGAGAAGACAAGCGCCATCTTGAGGCGAGTAACGTGGCATTAAGGGCTGCATGGCCTTAAAAAGTATGTATTTAAACTGCACGGATGAATAATGTATCTCCGGCGATGCGATTCATTTGACGCGAGGAAGGCTCATCTTCTGTGTTTTTTTAGGTGAATGAATCTTTTTAATGCATATAATTACGATCATTTTTAGAATATTTGAAAACGATTTAATCGCAGCATAATTATCAGCTAATTACCATACCTGAGACGGTTGACTTTATTAATGTGCATTTACACATGATAGATATCACAAAAATGTATTTTTTCGATAGTTATTTTCCATTGATATATTAAGAATGTAAAGTACTGCCTTGAATCGCGCGCGCGCGCGTGTGTGTATGTGTGTGTGTGTGTGTGTGTGTGTGTGTGTGTGTGTGTGTGTGTGTGTGTGTGTGTGTGTGTGTGTGTGTGTGTGTGTGTGTGTGTGTGTGAGTGTATGTTTATGTTTGTGTAACCATGTGTGTATGTAATTGTACGTTCGTGTGTGTGTATTTCCGCTTCTTTTCAGAAATGGTACTTTACATCAGTAATGACTTAATTACATTACAACCATCCAGAGCATATATGCCATATATACACACATGTTCCTTTGAATAATGAAAAGTCTTCAGATATCTAATCTTATTAACTTTTTTATGCTTTTTTTGCTTTGTTCTAAAGGTCACATTCTTCACATATCGCGTTTTCTTGTATTTACCACTTTCCATCCTTTTATTCATCTACATGCCTCGATTTTCTTCCCCGCTGTTCTGAAAGGCCGCGAATTTTCGAGGGAGGGGAAAAAATCGTTTCGGTAACGAGACCTAACGGTAATTCTCGTAACGCAGATTTACAACGCAGCCAGCGTGACCTCAAACTAGGGGAAAAAATCCTGCAAGACCTAGGAGGGAAAAACAGTAGGAACATGGGGGGGAAAATCGTAAGGTCCAAGGCTGGGTAGGTTGTGTGAGGGGAAAAAGGAAAAAAAAAAACGAACGGGAAACCAAATAAAGTTGAGGAAGCTTGTACTCTCCGACAATGTAGGGAACTCTGCCAACAGTCCAGGTCAATAACACTGAGTCATGACCCTTCTGCCAACACTGTCTGCCAGCATACACCTTCCCTTTCCCCCCTATATTTTTTCACCCTCTTTCTCCCCCTCTTTTTTTCGTCCTTCCTCATTCTACCTTCCCCTTTTCCCTCCGCTCGTAAAACAGAGTGCCAATCAAAATCTGTTACGCAGTTCCATTTCTTATCTGACAACGGTACACTGACAACACTAATCTGGACGCTGACCTTACCAACCGCTTCCAACATTATTCCCACGGCAAATCCCTCACCCTTCCCTTAATCCTCCTTTTTATCCTTCCAACACATGGATGGCACCACTTGCAAGCTAAGGGTGGCACTCCGCAACCCCTTCTCTCTCGGGTTTCCCCCCTTTCCTCCTCTTGTCTGCGGTGACATCAGTGAGAAGACCGCAATAACCATCGCCTCACACGTCACCTGCCAACACATTTGATTGACACCCTCGACGTCAATGGTCAGCCTCGACCCGCCGGGAATCGTCACATTTTCCTGACAACATTTCGGCCTGGCTGACTATTGCATCATCAAGACCTTTGACTCCTGACTGATAAATACATTCTGCCCGATGTTACAACTAAAACATTCATCCATCACCGAATCTGACGGCGGGGAACTGACAACATTAACTAGTCCCCCTTGCCACCACCAACGACGCGTTGCCCCGTCCTCTCCGCGTGTAAAAGTGACAACACCTGCCAACACGGGCGGACATGCCATTCCAGAAGCCTGACACGTTTTTGGCTACGCTGACAAGCCACGAAACGAAACCAGCGCGACTGGCAACACTGGCGGGCAACGCTGGAATGGTAACAGTTATAGGGTACTAGAGAGTTAAAATATGTGTTGTAAACGGCTGACCAAAGGTGATAAAGAATAAAGAAAAGCCTAAAAGAAAAAATATATATGGAGGGTAGACATAGACACGAGGACGAGGGGGAGAGGGAGGGGGAGGAAGAGCGCCGTTGAGCCGGGGAAAACGCGAAAGTTTTTGACTTCCGTGAAAAATAGGTCGTGAAGGATGGCATAGGCATAGCCATCACGTCGCCCCGCCCACGTCCCATCCCCCGCTCCCCCCTCTCCATTTGAAGATTTCTATGCTTCGTCTGGTTCTTAGGCGCACCTAACCCCTTCCCTCTTACCACCCCTCCCCTCTCCCCCACCCCCCGCTGCAATCCCCTTCATGTCAACCTCGTTAGGCGAGTTTACGCAAGGGTTGCATGTCCCAGCTTACCCACGGGCGTGATTAGGCGCAGACACATACGGATTTTGCAACAGCGAACGCCAGCCTATACGCAAAAGCCGGCGTACGCGCGCGCACTTACGCGTGTGAAAACAATACAATCCTCACTACGCGGGATCAATAAGTTAGTAGCATTGCTCTCCCCACCTGCTCTCCCTCCCTCCTTCCCTCCCTCCTTCCTCTCTCTTACTCTCCCTCCTTCCTTGCCACCTTCGCCTCCTTGCCTCCTCCTCCTACCTCCCCAACCCTTCACGTCTTGCCCCATCCCCGCTTCGGCCTTCCCCCTTTCCTCCTCCTTCACCACCCCCAATCCTCCTCTCTAACCCCTTCAGGCGCCTCCCGTTCCTCACACACTCGTCTTATAGGACAAAATCGTGATTCATTAGCGGGCATCCTGTGCGTGTAGAGGGAGGGGGGGGGAGGAATTGGAGGAGAAGGAGAAGAGTAAGAGGCAAGGAAGTGAAGTAAAGGGAGTAAGTGAGTGAGAGAGTGAGAGAATGAATGCGTGGAAGTGAGTAGGTGGGCGGGCGGGTGGGTTTTGGGTGGGTGAGTGAGTGAATGCGCGACCGGACGACAGAGTCAATAAGTGAATAAGTTAGTGATTGAGCGAGAGGTTACGTGAGTGAGAGAGTAAATGAGAAAGAGGGAAAGAGATGGAGGCATAGGATCTAGCAGAGAGGCTATAGGGAGAGGGGAAAAGGAGAGAGGGAGCAGGGAGAGGGTGATGGCAAGAAGGGAAGAAGGGAGCGAGGCCTGTGAACTAGTTAGAGGGAATAAATCCAGGGCGAGGCGAAGGCTCCGGGAAATATAAAACGCGCTTTAATCCGCGGACTCTCGGAATCTTGCCAAATAAAAATAGCCAGTACCGCTGGCAAGGACGCTCGCTGGGTGACACGGGGGAGAAGGGTGGGGAGGGGAGTAGAGAAAGGAGGGCGAGAAGGGAGGGGAGAGGGGATATAAAGGAGGGGAGAAGTAGGGGGAGGGGGCAGATAAAGGCGGGAGAGAAAGAGAAGGGAATCGAAAAAGGAGGGGGAAAGGGAAGGGAAGGGGAGTAGAGGAGGGGGAGAAAGGACGTGAGGGGAAGAAGACGAAAAAAAGGAAAGCAAGAAAGTAGGGGGAAGAGAAGGAAGATTGAGAAGTGGGAGTGAGAGAGATGGAGGGAAAGAGAGAAGGTATAGGCGGAAGAAGAGGTAGGCAAGGCAGAGGTAGGAGGGAAAGAGGGAGAAGGGGTGGGGGGAAGGGGAAGGGATGACGAAGAAGAGGAGGAGGAGGAAAGGAAAAAAATCGGGCGTAAATTCGTTCGGAAAATGGCAGGAGGATTTCGTAGGTGGCCGCGAGTGTATACTGGCGGAAAAGGGGCAATGATTTTTGGCCCCTTTTTCTCATCTTCTCTCTCTCTCTCTCTCTCTCTCTCTCTCTCTCTCTCTCTCTCTCTCTCTCTCTCTCTCTCTCTCTCTCTCTCTCTCTCTCTCACACACACACACACGCACACACACACACACACACACACACTTATCTCTTTATTTCTATTATCTATTTCTCATTTCTCTCCTCCCCCTCTTCCCTATCCCCTCTCTCTCTTACTATGTATACGTATGTTTTTTTTTCTTCGTGATATGAGAAATAGAATTAAAATGTTTCTTTTGAGGAGATATCAAAGATCAAATCAATATGAGAAAAAAACACACATGAGGACGAAGACGTGGATGCAATATGTTTTCCATATATGAATAAATGCATAAAATACACACACATAAAGACACACACATATCTACATCTGTATCTATATCTATCTGTTTACTCATATATATCTCATCTATCCATCTACCTATCTACCGACCTATCTATCTGTCTATCTCCCTACCTACCTATCTATCTACCAATTTATCTATCTATCTATCCAACTATATATAATCAAAGAAAAATCAGCGCTTTCCATCAGCATTATTAGCTATAAAAAAAAGGAAAGAGACAGAGAGAGAGGAAAAAAATACGACGAAGACGAACAACCTAAAGATGTAATCTGTTTTAGAGCCCACAATGGCATGGCTCCTCTTCACTAACTTCTCGCAACAAGCCATGGGAAGTCTGTGAGCAAGATTAAAAGGAGGAATATTAGTCTCCTCGTAGAAGGATTGGGAGAGCAAGAGAGAGGTGGAGTGTGGGGGAGGGGGAGGGCGGTGGAGGGGAGAGGGGGGAGGGGGAGGGCGATGGAGGGGAGAGGGGGGAGGGGGAGGGGGAGGGTGAAGGAGAAAGGGAAAGGGAGAGGGCGATGGAGAGGGAGATGGTGAGGGTGAAGGAGAGGGAGGGGGAGAGAAAATGACAGACAGAGATAAAGAGAAATAGAGGGAGAGAGAGAGAGAGAGAGAGAGAGAGAGAGAGAGAGAGAGAGAGAGAGAGAGAGAGAGAGAGAGAGAGAGAGAGAGAGAGAGAGAGAGAGAGAGAGAGAGAGAGAGAGAGAGAGAGAGAGAGAAAGAGAGAAAGAGAAAGAGTAAGTAAGGAGAAAAGAGAGAGCGAGCGAGAGAGAGAGAGAGAGAGAGCGAAAGAGAGAGAAGGCGAGAAAAAAAGAACAAAACAAACAAACGGGAAGACGGATACACAAACAACAGCAAAGAGACAATACAGACAGACCGAAAGAGAATAAGAGGGAAAGGGTTACACGGCAACAGCCCCCAACGGTGGACGACAGGAAGGAGGAATAATGATAGGAGTAACGATGATGGTTTTTCATTAATTCGACATATTTTATGTAGAGATCGGAAATGTAAGGTTCGCTAAATCAGCATTTTCTATCATTAGATAAATATGATTTATTTCCACTACACAGTAATAATGGTAGCAATTGTATGATTGGTATTATCATTACCAAGAGGGAGAGAGAGAAAGATAGAAGGAGAGAGAGAGAGAGAGAGAGAGAGAGAGAGAGAGAGAGAGAGAGAGAGAGAGAGAGAGAGAGAGAGAGAGAGAGAGAGAGAGAGAGAGAGAGAGAGAGACCCCATTCCTTGGGAGACTTGCCAGGAAGGAGCCTTGACAGTACTCCTGCAATGGGTGCTCGCTATCGATCCGGTCCAGGCCAGCCGGCACAAAAAATCACAGATCTCGTCGGGCAGACCTGTGTCTTGAAGACCGGCCTGATTGTGGGTGCGGGAGGAGGGGGCGTAGGAGGAGCAGGAGCAAGAGGAAGGAGGAGAAAGTGATGGAGGATGAAGAAGGGGAGGAGGGAGAAGGGGTGGAAATGGAGCATGGGAAAAGAGGAGTTGGAGAGTGTGGGTGAAGATTGAAGAGGAGAGGGAGGAGCAGAAGGGGGAAGAAGGAGGGAGGGAGGGAAGGCGGAGGAGGAGGAGGAGGAGGAGGAGGAGGAGGAGGAAGAGGAAGAGGAAGAGGAAGAGGAAGAGGAAGAGGAAGAGGAAGAGGAAGAAGAAGAGGAAGAAGAAGAAGAAAAAGAGGAGAAAGAGAATGGGCAGAAGGAAGAAAAGGGGAGGAGAGAGAGAATGAGGGAGAAGAGCAACATGAGGAGTAGGAGCATGATGATGAAAAAAAGAAGGGATGGAGATTGAGGATGAGAGGAGAAAGAAACAGAGGAAATGAAAAAAAAGGAAAAAACAGGGTTAAGAAGGTAAGAGGAAGAGAACAAAACAGAGAAAAAAAGAGTAGATAGAAATGAAGCATAAGGAATTTTGGAACCAATACGAAAGAAGTGAAAGGTTTAAATGCGAGGTAGAGGACAAGAGAGCATTGATGGAAAACATGAAATTCATAGCGAAAACAACAATACACACAATAAAGGGATAGATACACACACGAACACACACTATAAAGGAACAGATAACCACCCACACACAACCTACAATAACAAATACATACACGCAGTTCGACAAGCAATACAGGAATAAACATACACACAATATATGAGTAACGTAGATAAAGCCTTCATTTGCAATAAATAGATCCAAAGAGAGGAACCAAGAGGAAAATCAAGAGGCAACCCCCCCCCCCCCAAGAGACGAATGAGACGTCAATAACAGTAAAGGAAAACGATGAAAAAGAGGAACCAATAGATGGATTACGGAAACGATGAGGCCAGCGATAACGAGCGATAAATCGAAAAATAAGCGATAGGAGGAAAGAACACACAAATAAGAGAAAAGGGGATAAAAAAACATGCAAGTGGAAGGGTTGAGGGGAAGAGGGAGAGGGAGAGTAATAAAGGGGGGACGTGAGAGAGAGAGAGAGAGAGAGAGAGAGAGAGAGAGAGAGAGAGAGAGAGAGAGAGAGAGAGAGAGAGAGAGAGAGAGAGAGAGAGAGAGAGAGAGAGGGAGAGAGAGAGCGATAAAGAGATAAGAGCAGCTCTTCTTGTCACAGACTCAGCAGAAAACAGCAGATCAAAGAGAAAATGAAACCTTTACAAATAATTGTCAAATCTAGACTGGAAATAGAAAAACTGAAAGAAAAACACAAACACGCGAAGGCAAACGAACATCCCTCGTCCCACACAAACACAAAGGCCCCAGTCTTCTACTCGACACACGCATACGTTAACACAAACAGACACATAAACACTAAATAAAGAAAATGGTTTTGATTCCCAATTGTTTTTTTTTTTTTTTTTTTTTTTTTTTTTTAACAGTACCCGTATCATTACTTTTTCTGGAATCAAAATTAATAATTTGAAATGTGACATTTGCCAAGTTTGAAGCAAAAAAAAATACAAAAAAAAGGGCTTAGGAAATCCGTACGAATAAGAATTAAAAAGGATACGAGAAAAAGATACAAGGTAAGGAAGATGAACAATGTATGAAAGAAGAAATGGAAGAACAAAAAAACAGGTATAAGAAAATAACAAGATAAAAAAACAAAGGGAGTAAGGAGAGAAATAGAGAATAGAGGGAACGTAAGAGAGAAAGTAGGAAGAAGAAAATAAGAGCAGGACAAATGAGAAAGGGTAAAGTAAACGGTCGACATTGGGGAGGGAAGGAGGTTGAGGAGGTTGAGGAGGAGGGGGAGGAGGAGGAGCAGGAGGAGGAGGAGGAGCAGGAGGAGGAGGAGGAGCAGGAGGAGGAGG
>NC_061851.1:13121681-13141681 GCF_019202785.1 Penaeus chinensis | reverse complement strand
CTCCCCCTTCCTTTCACGCCTTTTTGTGTTTTTTCCCCGGGGACAATTTGGGACATTATTTAACGCAGTTTTTTTTTTGGGGTCGGTGGGGAGTGTTAATTAACGGGGGAATTCGGCGAAACCAAACTTCTCTTTGAGGGTTTGAATGAATTTTCGGGGAAGTAAATAAATTTGCCCCTCGTTGAAAAACAAATTTTAAATTTAAAGGGTTTTGGGGGAAAAATGATGGAACACGAGGCTTCATTCGCCGTCTTCGTGCCATGCGTCTCGGTGTATCACGAAGGCTTCCAGCTGTTGCCCCCCCCCCCCTCTCAGTACCAGCTGTTAACCCCCCACCCTCTCAGTACACTGCTCCCCCCCTCTCAGTACAGCTGCTCCCCCACCCCCTTCTGTACCTTTCCTGTTCCCCCACACCTTTTTGGGACACCACCCTTTTAAACCCCTCTAGTGGGAACGCTGATAAGCCTTAATTTGGGGTTTTTACCAGGGGGCGGGTTTGGCCCACGGAGAATCTTTTGTCATGGGGTTAAAGTGGCTTTAGGGGAAAGATACAATTTTTTTGGGGCAGATTTTAATTTTTCTTTTCTATAAACCCCGTTTGAATTTTATGCATTAGCCCATCTTAATTACAGAAAAAACTCACACCCCAATGAAATAAAAATGGTTGCAATTAAAAAGGATATTTTTAAGAAAAAACCCTTTATTGCATTTTTGGGGTTGTGCAACAAGAAGCCTGATTACCCCCCCCCCCCACACACACCCCCCTCCCCCCTTTCAAACTCGAAATGGGGAAAACTGGGAAAAAGGTCAAAACGAGAAAAGAAAAAAAACAAGATGATTAAAAGTGTGTTTAAAGCTAAATGTCAGACGGGAAATTTGAAAAGGGACCGGGGAGGTAGGGGGAAAAGAACGAGAAAGGGAAAATAGGGGGTGCATTTGGGGTCGAGTATTTAAATCTAAAGGTTAATATTTTTCCTTTAAGGACTAAAATTAAAACTCCTTTTTAAAAAAGTTTTGGGGCAACGGTCCCAAAAAGGTTTGGGCAAAATAGTTTTTTGGGCTATAGTTTTAACCAATTTTACACGTAAATTTCGCCACAAAAAAATACTTTACTTTTATACGAATAAGAAAAGAAATAAAATAATATCATTATTAATATATATATATATTTTATTATATATAAAATTATAAAATTATATATTTATTTTACACACAAAAACCCCAAACACACACCCCACACACTTAAAAAAAAATATTATTTTATATTTTTTTTGTTGGGGTGTGTTTTTTGGTGTTTGTTGTGTGTGGGGTGTGTTTGGGGGGCTCGTGTTTTTTATTGGTGATGAAAAACAAACACAAATACAACCAAAACAACCCCTTTCGCGTCTTTGATTTGTCGATGATCAATTCACTGTGTTGATAACGCGGGATGGGAGCGGGAATTCGGAAGGTGACGTGGGAACACTTTTTTTCCTATTTTCATTGTTTATTTTTATAATGTTTCGGCCAAATAAACTTTATGCAATAATTAATTATGTACGTATCTGAAGACACCGCCACGTGCAACTCAACAACTTGACCTTTAGCTTCAAATGTTTGAGTATCGATGAAAATACATTATATATTCTTTTTTATCTCAGGTTTGGGGAAAACTATTATTTTGAGTTTATCGTTTTCATCACCATATTCGAAATACATGCTCATGTATATGCGTGTGTTTTGCTTGTGTTTTCAAGAACTTTTCTGTGTTTCTTTGTTTGTTTTCTTTTTGTGCGTGTGCGAAAGTGCCAAATAAACAACGGTTAAGTATAATTTCTTTCCTTTCTTTTCCAGACCTCAAGATCTCCTTAGATGACCGAGTAGGAGTTAGTGGAATGTGGTGAGTGGATACCGTAGAGTTTTATCTGTAATTGCAAGTCGGATGCCGAAATTTGCTTATGTCGCCCACGAGAGCCACAAAGGCGGAAGATAAGAGTCCGATCACGCAACAGCAACAGAAGATGTTGCAGATTTGTAAATCATCCGCGTGTTTTAATGGCAATACTAAAGATGATCATAAAAAATGAGGTTTTGGTGATAAAAATTAATATAATCATCAGTATATGCTCATCATGCAGCTGCTGATGATGTTGGTGAATAGTGACAATGACAGTGATGATGGTTATGATGGTAGTCATGATGACAATAATGATTATGATGATACTATTACAACTGATAATCATAACAAAATGATAATAATAGAAATAAAAACAATAACAGCAACAACAGACACAATAATAATAATAATAACAATAATAATAATGATAATGATAATAATAATAACAATTATATTAATAATAAGTTTTAATATTAACAACAACAGCAACAGCAATGCTATATATTGCCACAAAGACTGATAAATTCACCAGGCATCCTGTCAACTCACGATCTATCACTAACCATCAAAATGCAAACAAATCGTTGAGATCAATGCCGTATCGACATAGCTCCGTGTTATCCATTGTTTACCCTCTCTCATGTAGTGGCGCGAGTCCGGGGTGGATAAGATCATCATGATTTCGGATGAGTAAGAATATGAATATCAAATATCGGTTTTGCTTCTCTGTCTCTGTCTGTCTATATGCCTGTCTGTCTGTCTGTCTGTCTGTCTGTCTGTCTGTCTGTCTGTCTGTCTGTCTGTCTGTCTGTCTGGCTGTCTAGCTGTGTGTTTGTGTGTGTGCATATATATTTATATATATATAATATATATATATATATAATATATATATGTATATATATATGTATGTATATGTGTGTGTGTGTGTGTGTGTGTGTGTGTGTGTGTGTGTGTGTGTGTGTGTGTGTGTGTGTGTGTGTATATATATATATATAAATATATATATACATATATATATATATATATACATATATACATGTGTGTGTGTGTGTGTTTGTGTGTGTGTGTGTGTATGTGTGTGTGTGTGTGTGTGTGTGTGTGTGTGTGTGTGTGTGTGTGTGTGTGTGTGTGTGTGTGTGTGTGTGTGTGTGTGTGTGTGTGTGTGTGTGTGTGTGTGTGTGTGTGTGTGTGTGTGTGTGTGTGTGCGTGTGTGTATGTGTATGTGTGTGTGTGTGTGTGTGTGTGTGTGTGTGTGTGTGTGTGTGTGTGTGTGTAGATTGACAGATAGATAGAATGAGAGAGAGAGATACATACATGTATGTGTATGTATCACACACACACACACACACACACACACACACACACACACACACACACACACACACACACACACACACACACACACACACACACACACACTAATAGGGTTTCACCTAAAAATCTGCTTAATATCTTGGTCATGACTTAAGATAGTCCAGCCAGAACATATGTTCATACGTGATATAGGTCAAGATAAATCTTTTCTCCTTTTTTTAAACTTTTCTTTAAAGGTTACGCGATAAGACTGTGAATTTAAAGTCAGGTAAGCACATCATAGCTATCACCGACATTTTCTCGCCGTGAATTATCGAAGTCATCCGTCAGCGTTCAGAATTCCCTCTCTCTGTTGCTCTGCCAATCTCATTTTTTTCAATCGTGTCGTTACCTTTTTCTTTTTCCCTTTTTTTCCCTTTCAGAACCATTAATTCTTACTGTTTCCTAGTTTTAACTCCCTTACACTCTCTATTTTTTTTCTTTCTGTTCTACACTCCCTCCTCCCTTCCATCTTTTAATTTTATGCCTTCATCCATTCTCTCCCTCACTAACAAACTTTCCAAAAACTTTTTATTTTCATTTGAAATAACAAAAACACACAGCTTCAGCTCATACAATAAAGACCTTCCTCTCAGACTATTACCTATTCATGAACATTTCAGGAGTTTGGATATTTATTTTGTTGAAACAGGTACCAAGTTTTAGCGTCGGCAAAAGGGGGCCCACCAATATGTCTAGGGAAGCTGCCGAGTCACGATGCTGAATTTACTCTCGTCTGCCAATGGCGATTTCTGTCTATCTCCCCTACTTCTTGTCTTTTTCTCTTTCTGTTTCTCATACTCTTACTCTTGCGCTCTCTTCCCCCCCCCCCCCTCTATCTCTCTCTCATTTACATACATATATATACACATATAGAAAAATAGTTATAGATAGACAGAAAGATAAATAACTAGATGGTTACACAGATCGACAAATAGATACATAGACAGATAGATAGACGAACAAATACACAGACAGAGACAGGCCCAAAGATATAATCATAAATGATTTATCATTAATGCGCAAAACTCCGCCCACTCTCGAAAACCATAAATAAAAAAAATGAAATACGGGGACTGAAGAGATAAGGAAATAATAACTGCATTTGGGTTTCGGAAAAAAATGAACTTGTACCGTGTATGAAATCAAATCGAATTATCATACAGACAATTTCCCGAGAGGCGTAGATGGCAAAGACGACGAGAGGCTGGGACCGGTAAGGGGATTTAAACTCAATTCTATGGACCCTTAAACTTCCCCGTTCCACTTAGCCCTCTCACTTCCCCAGATACCCTTCGCTCTCTCCCTTTTCTCTTGATTTCCTTTCTTTCTGGACTGCTCTCTTTCTCTTTAATTCCCTCTTTCTTCCTTCTTGCCCTCTCATCCGTTTGTCTGTCTGTCTGCCTGTCTCTCTCTCTCTCTCTCCGTTTCGTTTTTTTCCTCGGTTTCTCCTTTTTACTTGTTTTATCTCTTTCTCCCTTTCTGTTCCTTTCTAATTGTCTCTTTGTGTCCCTATCATTCGTTTACTCATTCCATTTCAGTTTGTCTTCTACTGTCCGTCCGTCCGTCCGTCTGTCAGTCTGTCTGTCAATTTTTACTCCTCTCTGCCTGTCTGTCTGTCTGTCTGTCTATTTGTCTGTCTGTCTGTCTGTCTGTCTATCTGTCTGTGTCTGTCTGTCTGTCTGCATGTTTGTCCGCCTGTCTGACTGTCTGTTTCTCTGTCCGTCTACCTGTCTACATTTTTCTTATTATTAAGAACATTGGAAAAGGCTAAGAATTATGATGATGATTACGTACATAAAATAGGAGAATTATCATAATCATAACAATAAGAACAGACACAAGTACAACAGCAACAATATTGATAACACCAACGACCGTGATTACGATCATGGCAAAGATAAATATAATAAATATATAATCAAAACTTCTGATACTGATAGTAATGTTAGATAAGATCATAACAGCACTGACTAAACGAAACTGAAGTGAAAAGACCGACTCAAAACAATAAAGAAAAGTCCGTTTTTTGTTGTTAGGTTAGCAACTTTTCATCTCTTTGTTAACAATTATATTTTTTCTCCCAGCTGCATCATTATGCGGTATTTCACTTCAATTTTGAGTAAGCGACGATATAAATATTTAGTTATTGATATATATGCACACCCAAAACCATCAAACACAATTTTTTAAACCTATTTAAAAGTGGATGCAGTAAAATCCCGGTTTTGAAATTTCGATTTTCCAGAGTACCGTAACCGTTTTTCATCAAAATCTGCACCATGTAAAATATCCTAAATATACAAATATCATAAGACAGCATTGAAACGATAAGTTACTTACCTCTCCTCGCCATAGAAGTAATTTTCAAGCCTAAAAATACGAGTCTTTGAAGGAGCAAAACAGCGACAACGTGACTGCTCGACACACGACTTGTGACGTCATACTATCAAGATGATATATGCTGTAATTCACTTATTCCGATAGAGACTCTGTAAAATATATATATAAATAAAATACATAGATGGACATGGAATTATAAGATTAAGAAATAATTGCACGATATACGACAATTCTTTGATAAATGTGTCGATATGGAATTACCAAAGGTCATACATCTTTATGATCTTGCGAGTCTAAAACTGATAAATTATAATTACAAAACCAAATTTGATTTGCTTTTGCCTCACGACTAGTATACATTGTGATGGGATTGACCATATGGTGAGCTCTGACTTGAAAAGAATGGAGTCTTAGCCGTATAATTGTCATTATTGTGCAGTACGGCTGATGAATCATCGCATTTCAAAACAATAGTTCATCCGTTACTGATTTTTTTGTCCAACACAAATTAGTTTTACATATTCAGTGAACATAATGAAACTCTATGATTTCACTCCAATTATTAGAATGTATAGTCGAATGAGACATTTTCAGGTATCTTTTAGGCAAGCGCCTGACATGTTTTGAAGTATTTAAAGAAAGAATGACGTCATTACTAGGCTTCGTTTTGAATGTGTGTGTGTTGTTTTTGCTAAACCAGCATTGAATGGGACATGTGTGCATCTTTAAGTGTATTTTTGTTTGTATTGTGCGTGTGGCGTGTGCATGGATGTGTAGGTTTATGTTAGTGTTTGTGCGTGTTCGTGTGTGTAGATGTGTACGCGCGCGCGTATGTGTGTGCATGTGTGTGTGCGTGTGTGTGTATGTGCGTGCGTGTGTGTGTGTGTGTGTGTGTGTGTGTGTGTGTGTGTGTGTGTGTGTGTGTGTGCGTGCGTGCGTGCGTGCGTGCATGCGTGCGTGCGTGCGTGCGTGCATGCGTGCGTGCGTGCGTATGTGCGTGTGTGTGTGTGTGTGTGTGTGTGTGTATGTACGTGTGTGTGTGTGTGTGTGTGTGTGTGTGTGTGTGTGTGTGTGTGTGTGTGTGTGCGTGTGTGTGTGTGTGTCCATGGCTGCTGTATGTACAGTATGTATGCATTATATGTGTGTGTGTGTGTGTGTGTGTGTGTGTGTGTGTGTGTGTGTCCGTGGCTGCTGTATGTACAGTACGTATGCATTATATATGTACCTACGCCCTGCATAGGTGAAGTGTGTGTGTTATGTGTGTGCGCACGTGAGTAAGTATGTTGCAGTTTACTTGTGATATGTGTGATAGTTCTAGGAATACACTCCTCAGTGTAAAACAGCAGGTATTCAAACTAATCTATATTTCGTTACAGTCGCAATGCTGACACGCCACCAACAAATCCCTATATTTTCCCTCCATCAACCTCCTTCCTTCCCTTCACCTTTCTCCCCCGCTTTACCCCCCTCTTCCCACCTCTATCCACCCCAACTCCTCTTCCCCCCACCTCCCTGTCCACCCCTCTTCCCTTTCTTCCCCCCCCCTACCCCACCCCTATCATCTTAACAAACGGAGGTTTCATGTTCGCGTGAACGCTAGAGAACCTGCAATACACACACACACACGAATCCACGGAAGAGAGAGACTGAACATTAATTATCGCAAAGACACGCAGCCGAGGCAAGAGAAGAAGGTTAGCATCTTGAGGATCTTGACCAACCTCACCGCTCGCTTTCATCTTCGGCTTTGGTTAGCGATTCAGTTCTCTGAGCTCTCTCTCTCTCCATCGATCGTTGAATACTCGTGTTTACATGCTATATTAATTCTTCTTTCAAAATAATATCAAAACGGGATAAGACATATGCGCGAGTTATACAAGAAAATGTAAAATCCGGTTTCGAGAAACGAATCAGGAGCGAGAGAGGAACAACACAAGAGAGCGTGAATGTGAAGCCCATTGTACACGGGCTTTGTACAACCTCGGGACCAATTTAACGGTGTAAACAGTTCGCTAACCCACCAGTGTCGGAGGAGCCCCGATGAAGGCATTAATATCGGCGCTCAAATGCCGTTGCAAGGAACGATAAAGAGGCGAAAATGAATTACGTAAATTGGGGAAATCCTTTGCCGAGCGCCTCTCTCTCCTCTCTCTCTCTCTCTCTCTCCCAAAACGCGATTTCTCGGGAGCCGATATCGTCAGTCGGCTTCCATAATTATTCCAGATTGCTCGGCCGCCCCTGCCAAGCCTCGGCCGCGCTGGTACATGAGAAGGGAAAAGTTCTGTGTTCCAAGTGGCTTAAGAAGAATCATGTGAACAACAGCAGGAGTGAAGAGAAGAAATAAGGAGCAATTAGAAGCTACAAAAGAAAAGGGAAGGAAAAAAAAAGGTCGGTATGGAAAGGCGCAAAGAGAGCGAGAGAGCGAGCGCGAGAGAGAGATAGCCTGCAGGACACACATAAAAAATTGGCCTCCACGTGGGAGCCTCAGCGCGCGTGTTTGCTAGAGAGAGAGATGGGCGGGGAGAGGGTGAAGGGTGAGGGAGAGTGGGAGGGTGAGAGGGAGGGGGTGGGAGGAGTAAACGAAGGAGAGAGTTGCGCGCGGACTGCGGTGGTTCGTTTCAGTCCCGGCCTAGCCCGGTTCTGGAGCACAAAGGATCGATTCTTGTGAGGAGAGGTAAGCCCTTCTTCCCTTAGCTGTGATTTAGGCTTCTGTGCAAAGACATTGGCCGTGTGTTGTGTTGTTGTGATACCCGCTTCAAACCCGATCAGGGGTTGTAGTCTGAACCGCAGAGTGTTATTCTTAAGAGAGTGTTTTTGAAGTTCCGAACTTTCTTGGAAAACACGACGAGGAAGGGAAGAGGTCTACGGCACTGGGCGACCGCGTGCGCTGTTGCCACGTTTCCTTACACCTTCCCTGCAATGTCAAGTGCAGGAGTCAACTGCTCGCTTGACGCCCATTCATTCTCTCTAATGGCCAATAAACTACCCTGGCCAACCGCATAATGCCAGTATTTAGTTACCCAAGACCTATTCACGCACCTCGTCGGGCATTTGACGGAAAAGAGCCCAATGAGTGACAAATTGCTCGTATTTCAATAAATTGATCGTGGTGATTGGTAGGGAGGAGGACTGAGCGTACTGGCGAGTATGGAGGTAGGCTGGCCAACACCGCCTCCCTGTAACCCCATAGCTTGTCGGGAGCCCACCGACTTTTTTTTTCCTCGGGTCTTCTTCGCGACTGTCTTACCTTATCCGGATACCATGACGGCGGAAGGTGAATTATTGCGAGATTAGCCGTGAACGTGGTTTTGTTTATGTTTTCTTTAATTCCCCCTTTTTCCCCCCATCTCTCCCCCTTTCCCTGACAGCATCCGTCTTCTTGCGAATTGGCTAAATCGCACACCGAAGACACAATTGTTATGTGTAGCTTACGTTTTTTAGCGCATCATCTTAATAAGTGTAATGCGATTACATCCCCCCCCCCCCTCCTTCAATCGCCTTTACCTCAAAAGAAAGTCGAAAAATACATATATATTCTCATAAAATTTCACCCAAAACCTTTTAAAATTATTGGCTTGTGCTGTTCCCAAGAGAATCGCTTTTTCCAGTGCTGTGTCATCCCTCAATTTGCGGAGATTGTTTTTCCATCTTGAAATGTAAGAAAATAACAGTTGATGAAAATATAAAAGCAGTGAAATAATCGAAGACATAGAAGTGTCGAGAGAAACGCGCAGTTGAATTATTCAGATGATGAATGAAATATAAATTAGAAGACCGTTGTTAAAGTGAATCCAGGATATTTTTTTCAAAGTCGGACTCAACCCGGCAGAAATAAGATTAGATTGTTTATTTCATCCAAAAGTTTCGAGCACAAATTGTGATTTTCGTCCCTATGTAAATCTATTAAAATCAGACATACATGGGCCAATGTTACGTAGCATTGAAATCGGTACGCAGTGAAATATATATATATATAAATATATATATTTATATATTTATATATATATCGCATTAGTTGATTAAGTTAAATACATATGAATGTATATCAATGATAAAAAATCATATCCACAAACTAAAATACAGAACATCCAGAGTCGCCTCGTTACCCTGTTATAGGGATGTAAAAATGTATCAAAATACCGTTACGCTATTTTTTCGTCGAACACAGCAAGTCCGAGTCAATGAGAATAGAGCGGCACCAAAGCAAAGTCAAACGGATCTCTCGTTAACCGTATGCCAAAATCCGTTTTTATGAGGGACTTTTTTTTTATTAATATTCGTAAATAGTATGTTTGAACAGTATGTTATATGTTTACGTAATGTAGCGTAGTCAGGTCTAGTCTGTAGACTAAGCGTAGGCCTAATCATGATTGTGGAGCGTATCGCAGAGTCCGATTGAAGGAGAGAATACTAGGTAAAGAAACAGTGTTGATAAAAGGCATGTATTAATCGTTATTTGGTAGTTATTATAGGCCTATATTCAGATACCCCCCCCCCCCCCTGTACTTGTTCAAAGGGATATTTAAAGTTAGTCGTGGAATTACAAGCGAAATGCCCCCCACCCCCGCCCCGTTATCATGAAGAAGATATACAAAATTTTTGTTGTGCCACAGATTTTGTGCACGATACGTTAGCCATTTGCATAATCCACTCTCTCACGGCCCGCGATACCCAAGCTTCGTGTCTCCCTTTTCGCGAGCAATCCTTGGCGTTATGCTGTGATCGCCCCTCACTATAACGTCCTGACACGCCCCTCGCACGTACAAAGTCGCTAGCTGAGCGTGAAGTTGTTACACACACTGTTATTTCCCTGTATCGGGGTCCGGCACGGAGATATTGAAAATCTACGGGCTTGTCCGACCTTGTTTGGCGAAATTTCTGGCTGGGGGAGAGGGATATCTCGCCCTTATGCCACTAGGCTCGAGGGGTGAGAATCCCTCCCTCTCCCACTCGAGATATATGTTTTGTTTCACATTATCATCCTGAATCGTGTTATTGTAAGTTGGAATGTTTATTTCAGCCTAAAATGAAAGGGAGTTGCCCTCTCTCTGTGTCTCTTCCTCTCTTCTCTCTCTCTCTCATGCTGGTATTATTTGTTTTCCTTTGGACGATCCTTTCGCTCTTTATCTGCCTTATCAGTCAACAGCTCTCGACTGACACCTGACTGAGATCATTGACAACGACGAGGCCTGTCAATCGTACAGTTAAATGCTTTTCCGTTTCGCCTGTTGTCAATATCAAGTTCGTTAACACGCTTTATGAGGCTTATCGCCGATATTGCAGGTCTGTATTGAATCTTTTTATTGAATATAATTTATTAATTACCAGTTTTTTTTTCCTTTTTTATTTGCCTGCATAATACGCATCGCATGGCCCTCGAACTCGCGGTGCGATGGAGATACGATCTCATCATTAGAGTTCTTTAAAAAGCAAATGATAAACACGCACGCTCACACACACGCACACGCACGCACACACATGCACACGCACATGTACACATAAATGCACACACGCACACGCACATGCACACACAAACATGCACATGCACACACGCACACGCACGCACGCACATGTACACATAAATGTACACACACACACACACACACACACACACACACACACACACACACACACACACACACACACACACACGCACACACACGCACACACACGCACATGCACACACGGACACGCACATGCACACACGTACACACGCACACACGCACACTCACACTCACACTCACACTCACACTCACACTCACACTCACTCATATATTTATGTACTATACTGTATATATGTATGTATATATTTATATATATATATATTTATGTATATATATATATATATTTATACACATGTATCTTTATATATGTACATACATACATACATATAAGTGCATATATATATATATATATATATATATATATATATATATATATATTATCTGTGTGTGTGCGTGTGTTTGTGTGTGTAAACACACACAACAGCACACACACACACACACACACACACACACACACACACACACACACACACACACACACACACACACACACACACACACACACACATACACACATACACACACACATACACACACACACACACACACACACACACACACACACACACACACACACACACACACACACACACACACACACGCACATATACATACACACACATATATATATATATATATATATATATATATATATATATATATATACATATATTTATATATATATTTTTATATATATATATATATATATATATATATATATATATATATTTATATACACACACACACACACACACACACACACACACACACACACACACACACATATATATATATATATATATATGAATTACTAAGGATATTTCTGCAAATAATATTTTTAATAATCGGAAAAATGTACCGGTACTGTCGCCGATAATTGTCGCGTAACCAAAATATTCCTCGTAAACATATTTACAAAATCTAAATCATCGCTTCTCATTCATAGCATTTGTGATGGTCTCATCTCTTCCCCCTTCCCCCTTTTCACTTCCCCTTCTTCCCTTGCCATTCCCTTTCCTTCTCTTCCTTCCTTCATCGGTCCCTTCTGTCCCTTTATTCTTCTTCATTTCCCTTTCCATTCTCCTTCGTCCTTCTCAATTCCCCATCCGTTGCTCCCTTTTCCTCCCTCCCTTTTCCTTCCTCGTCTCCCGATTCATCCCGCTTTCTAATTCGTCATTTCGGGATCGGATTCCTTTGCAACTAAATCGGAATGCCGCTAACCCCCCCCCCCCCAATCCCCCACCCCCCAAAAAAAAGGATGGGAAATAACAAATAACAAATAAGTTCATACGACAAAATTTGCGGATTTTTAAAAATGTATTTGGTTACATCGTGTACCCCCTACCTTTCTCCCAACAATAGGCCTACGATTTGACTCAAGTTAGTTAAAAAAAACAGTTAATGTCACAGAACAAGTAATATAATACAAGCTATCCATTACTCGTGCATATTGGATAACCCATCCTTAAATAAATCATATGAATTAATAAGGCAATGAATAAATCCTGTCATATCAGAGGACATAAAGTTCACGCTACTTGGGTATACATAGACAAAGTGAATATTCACACCACAACTACCAAAGCCTTGGGCCTTTGCCCTCTGGTATGTCACGCTTCCTCCCTCTCTGCCTCCTCTCTGCCCATCTATCGCTCCATTACCCTTCCTCCTATCCTTTTTTTTCCAGTACTAGCACTCTTCCCTCTATCCATCTACGTTTCCATCACTCTGCTTTCTCTTCTCTTCATCCTCTTTCTCTTTCTCTTTCTCTTCTCTCCCACCAACACGTTTCCATCCCTCCCTCTACCATTCCCCTAACGCTCCATCCCCTCTCCCACCAGCACCCTTCCATCCGTCCATCTACTCTTCCATCCGTCCATCTACCCTTCTATCCTTCTTCGCCACCCATCTATCCCTCCCCCCCCCCTCTTCCGTCCCTTCATCCAGCCAACATACCTCCACCATCTGGCCCTCTATCCCCACATTTCACCCTCCCCTCCACCTTCCCTCCCCCTCCGTGGCCCCTGACCCTCCCTGGCCGGCTAGACAGTCCAAAAAGGTCGTGGTGGACCTTTGGATCCATAGGCCTAAGGGGCGATCAGTAGGCTGTTTGCTCCTTCGCTGATTGATGTTTTGTTTATCTCGATGTTGGAGTTGATTGCTCTTGCATGCCTTGATTGTCGAAATGAACAGTGGATACATTTTTAAAACTTTCTTTTAGTCGTAATACTAAAGCAGAGAGAAGATGCAGTTACGGGAGCCAGAGACTTGCGTAGCTATGCACAAGCGGGGTGCCGCTGCTAGTCCTGAAGATATATATTTTTTCCCTCGCTTTTTACACCATTCCTTTGATCCCTGATATTAGTATTTGCTGAAATATGAATTCACGATGCATCGACAGTCACATCTGGTAAAGATAGCTCCTCCTTTCTTTCTTTCTTCCTTTTTCAAATATCCGTCTCGAAGCGTTTTGAAAATTTGGGATGGATTAAAGGTGACGGCACAGAAGGCAGTCGCGCACATGCTGTCAAGTGGAATTGCTTTAATGCTCATAGCATTCCACTTTATCGTATTTCATTCTATTTTATAGATACTATCGTTTCCGGGCGAGGTTCGTTTTCTTTTAATTGCCATTTTTTCTTTTTTTTTAATCTATATATTGTAAATTTATGCATTCGGTTGATGATGGTCAGTTTTATTCAAGAAATTAAAAAGTAATTAAATGTTTTGCTCTTTGGTCCTCGTTGATGATGGAAAGCTTCGATTCAAACAAGCAATGCGATTTTTTCCTGTCCCGTTGCTTTAAATAGAAAATGGCGACGGTTGTGCTTTTGTGCTGGCGGGAGTTCGAGACACTAAGGATAATTAAAACCGTAAAAAAAATATCCGGTATATTGGGATCGGGAAAGAGTAAAGGAAAATCGCACTTCAGCTGTTTTTTTCCGCCGTCTCTCTCTCTCTCGCTCTCTCTCTCTCAGCGGAGTATGATCCCGCCCGTTAGTTGCCATGTTTGCATTTTCCGCCGCCATGCAGTTGCAGTCCTTCGAGAAGCTCTCTCAAACGTCGCGTCCTCGAGAGCAAGCGATCACAAGACATCGGGTCGGCCGGATGGAGGCGTCAATACCTGGAGCATCCCGGAGGCTGCATCATCATCTCCCGGTGACGCGGGAGGAGAAGGAGAGGGATCTTTTGGAGGATTCGCACATGTGGAGAAGGAGGAGGAGGAGGAGGAGGAGAAGGAGGAGGAGGAGGAGGAGGAGGAGGAGGAGGAGGAGGAGGAGGAGGAGGAGGAGGAGGAGGGCGGAGGCAAGAGCGTGGGCGCCTGGGATGGGCGGGAGAGCCATCGGATGCCCCAGATGCTGTTGCTGCCCTGGTCGAAAAAAAGACAAAAAATGCAAGAGAAATAAAACGGGTATGACGGATCGCTCAGATGAATCTTCCCTTCCGCAGAAACGTTTCTGGCGGATGGAGCAAATATATATATATATATATATATATATATATATATATATATATATTTACACACAAATATTTGTTTTTTTGGGGGTGGGGGTATTATTCGTTTTCAGACTGTAACTAAGCCCCAACTGTATATAAAGGATAATATATAGGTATAAGAACCCGGCAAGATTTGAGGACTATTATCATACCCGAATTTTGCAGCTGGATTAAATCGAGATTGATATTTACCAGTAAAATCTAGCTTATCATTATGTCGATTGTAAATTCTATCATCATATTTAGTGCCATGTTTGCGCCTGTCAAGCACTAATCTTCGTAATAGCGGGGCAGTGCGAGGCGCCAATGTTTATGGGTGTTTGCGAATCAAGAATATAAGGTTTTCATTGTTTTTTAACTATAGAGAGAATATATTATTATCGTAACATGTTGGTAAATTTCTCAGACTAGGCCTATATTAATTGCGTATTGTATTCTACCGTCTTTAAAACTGTGTTTAGTATAGTATTGATATGTAGTTAAGCATATTCTCATATTTCGACCATATAAATTACTGTTGGTATTTTGCCATCTGCATGCGGGAATTACATCGCAACAATGATTAGATTATAAATTGGATTATACAATTTGCGTTTTACCTCCTCTATGGAAGGAATATATTATAGTAATGAGGTATTGATAATCATATTAGCTAGGGCAGATGGACAAACATACTTTCAAACACAGGTATTTTACTTGCTTCTTAATGCAAAATCCAACGCACACGAATTAGAGGGAACGACCATATATCATTTGTCGCCAGTGTGTTGCAGTTTTGGCTCTAGTGTCGAAAATAATTAAGATGTTAGATCATTATCAGCCTAGGTCGGGATAGTCATATAATGAATCTCACAGCGAAAACAAAGCTAGCGACCCCCCCCCCCTTACCCCCTACCCCAGCGTCGAAAAAAAAAAAGATAAACGAAAAAAAAAAGATAATTTCGCGGGAAGCTTTGTGATAGGCTGGCGAGGATGACCACGTGACCTGGCCCCGCCCACTGCCTAAGACTTGCCAATCAATGAATCTCTAGCCAAGGACCTCGACCGCAAAGTGAATCCTGAACCAGCAAATTATCTCAGCGATGTCAAACCACACTATTCGTATCTTTGATTTCCGATGCCGAGTGGGGACTTCGGCGAGGGCTGCATCTTAGCAAATGCATCCCTCCAGCCGATAGATTTTGCCAAATAATACGTCGATCATTAGAAACATTTAAAATCGAGATAGATTTATAGATATAATCCCTAAAACAAATTATTAATCGTACCTCATTATCATCTCCAAAGCGAACCTGTCACTTACACACACACGCCAGCAAATGAAATCGATTTTCGGAACCAACGTAATATTTTTCAGACACGGTTCTCAGTGCCACGGCGTAGGCCCGGATGAGCACCGCGTGGGGCGAGCAGCGACCATCCATCGCAGGGAGGGAGGGAAAAGGGGTAGGGAGGGAGGGAGGGAAACGGGGGGAGAGAGGGAGGGAGGGAAACAGGGGGAGAGAGGGAGGGAGGGAAACGGGGGTGAGAGATGGAGGAAGGGAAACAGGGGTAGGGAGGGAGGGAGGGAAACGGGGGGAGAGAGGGAGGGAGGGAAACAGGGGGAGAGAGGGAGGGAGGGAAACGGGGGGAGAGAGGGAGGGAGGGAAACAGGGGGAGAGAGGTAAGGAGGGAAAGAGAGAGAGAAAGAAAGAATTGAAAGAGAGAGAGAGAGAGAAAAAAAAGAGAGAATTGAGAGAGAGAGAGAGAGAGAGAGAGAGAGAGAGAGAGAGAGAGAGAGAGAGAGAGAGAGAGAGAGAGAGAGAGAGAGAGAGAGCGAGAGAGAATTGAGAGAGAGAGACTCATTATGAGAGACGAGAGGGGAGAAAGATAAAAGAGAAAAACAGTAAGAGAGAAATAATGAAATAAAGAGAAAGATATTCGAAGAAAGAGAGACACGGGAAAGAAGGAGAGCAGAAAGAAAGAAAGACGAAAAGAGATAGAGAAGGAGAGAGAGTGGGTAATCACACAGTATTAATCAGTTGTCTCTCCTATCTGGCTGTACTGTTTATCTCCGTCGCTTGCACCAAGGGATTTTAATGCATGCGGTTGTTGTTGTTGTTTCATCACGTCAAGACAATAGCGTATACTATTTTATTATCTTATTTTCTCTTTATTTCCATTTTCTCTTTATTCAATTACGGCTTTTCCCTTTTTTGTATTTGTATTTACGTGTTTTTTTTTTCTATTTCTTTCACTTATTTCCTTTATCTGTTGTCCACGTTTCTATCTTGCTTACTCTTCCTTCAGTTACAACCCTTCGTAATCTTGCATGTCTACCTAGTCATTTGTCTTGCTAATCGCTCTAGTAGCCCCTTATGTCTGTCCGTAGATATATCCAGTCCACACGGAATTTATCTACCCATTAATATACCTACCCATTTGGGTTACCACTATATTCACTCGCAAGTCCATGTGACCATTCGTATTTGCTATAAATCTACCTCAATTCTGTCTGTCAAACAATATTCAAGAATGCCCATAGACAGATTCGTCTACGCATTCACGCATACCAACATGCCTGTTTCATCTTCCTCTGCCTTTTCTTCCTTGTCTTCTTCCTCTATTATGTTTTGTCTTCTCTTCCTCCTCCTTGTCTTTTTCTTCTTACTACGCCTCCTTTTCCTTCTCTTTCTCTCCCTCCTCCTCCTTCTTCTTCTTCTCCTCCTCCTCCTCCTCCTCCTCCTCCTCCTCCTCCTCCTCCTCCTCCTCCTCCTCCTCCTCCTCCTCCTCCTCTTTTTCATTTTCCTCCCCCTCTCCCCCCTCTCCCTGATGGTATCTGCAATAATAAAACTAATTATCATTATCATCGACATTATTACTGTTATCATTATCATTATCATTATTATTATCATTATTATTATTCCTCCGTCTTCTCCTCCTCCTCTTCCTTTCTTCTCTCTCCCTCCTCCTCCCTCCTAGCTCTCCGCCACCGCCGCCTAGATCATGCATGATGATAATTGTGTCATGCGCCATTACGGGCCGCGTGCATGACAACCGCCTCGTGGCCGGCGTCCTCCCGGTCGGCGAGGCCAGCAAGCCGGGTTGGTGCGGCGACCCGAAATGACCCGTCAAACATAATGGCTAATCAGGAGGCTAATTAACGCGTCGAACAAGCGGGATGCACTTCCCGATGCAAAAGTAATTTCATGATTACCCTGTCCCAGATTGTGGCTGTCACTCATGCTGTTTGTCTGATTAACGCGTGGTCGAAATGAAATTACAACTGATTTCTTGAAAATGTCATTCGAAACTTACTCATTATTCAGCCTCGACCCGGTAATGCAATAATCGTCCCGGGCGCCCGTGTGTCACCGGTCAGATAACATGTTTATTATGTATGTGCTCTCCGGACCCGCTTGAATGGGACGAACTCGGCCGGAGGAGGCGCTTCAGGCAGGGGGGGGGGGGGGGAGGACAGGAAGAGGGGAAGGGCAGGAGGGGGTCATATGAAGTGAGGAAGGGTGAGAGAGGAAAGGACAGTAAGGGGTTAGAAGGAAGGAGAGGTGGTGCTTGAGCCGGTTGGAACCTCCTTCTGACTAGTTACAAATGCTCGGAGGACTTCTACGAGAGTGCAAATTTTTCATACATATGTGTACTCGTATGGACGGGGATATGAAAATCAACGGAAACATACACATCTGCTTTACGTGTGCACAAGCATTTGCGTATGTAATTTTTTTTTATACTCACGTACATACAAATAAACGCAAACGCACACAGAGACATATAATATGCATTCATTGTTTCACCCACTTACAAACAGAAGCATTCATATATTTAAATTCATTTACTCACTCCCTCATTTATAAACACAACCTTTTACCGCCTCTTCAACAACTGAAACATCTGCTTTGATATTTTCCTTTCTATTGTTTCTTTGTGCATTGTTCCTGGACAAGCATTTCCACCATTTATTTCGTTTTTTTTGTTTTTTTGTTTTTTTTGCGGGAGGGGAGGAGCTAAGGCGTGAAGGGGAGGGGCGTTGTCGCTTAAAAAAACGGTTTCCATCCTCTCGTTATGTGTCTTCTATATAGCGTCTTATCGATGGCAGAAGTTTGCAAAGTTCTAACGGGAATTTTGAGCCTTTTGATCAAGATACAGTGAAGTGGAACACCTTTTTATGTTCTCGTTCTCCTCTCTCTCTCTCTCTCTCTCTCTCTCTCTCTCTCTCTCTCTCTCTCTCTCTCTCTCTCTCTCTCTCTCTCTCTCTCTCTCTCTCTCTCTCTCTCTCCCTCCCTCTCTCCCTCTCTCTCTCTCTCTCTCTCTCTCTCTCTCTCTCTCTCTCTCTCTCTCTCTCTCTCTCTCTCTCTCTCTCTCTCTCTCTCTTTTCACTCTCTCTCTCTCGCTCTCTCACACACACACACACACACACACACACACACACACACACACACACACACACACACGAACACACACATACACACACGCGCGCGTGCGCGTACACACATTCAAATCTTACTGTGACTCACGCTCCTTTCCTCCCTTACTTTCTTCAGGATCTAAAGCCGTGTATTTCGAATTCTGTAAATTTACTGCATGATATTAAGAGGCTAACGCAAAAGGGTGGGCTGAAGGGGCGGGGGGAGACAAAAGACGGGAGGGAAACGCACAAATAACAAGTTTACATCATGCTAGCGACTATTGAGGGGTATATGACAATCCTGTCTTTTGTTTCTGGTCAGTCGTCGTTTGTCCCGAAGAGGAGGTAATCTTAGCGCTTTCAGCTTTCCCGGAAGATAATGTTAACCCCTGCACGCCTCTGCCTATCTACCTGTCTATTGGATTTACCTACCCATCCATCGCGCCCCGAGTTTGTACTGAGACACAAGTTGTTAAGCCACTAATAACTCAACACGCAAGTAAAGTTGCAATAAAAACAACAATGATAGAGAAATGCACGCAATTGCAATTTCAGTGTGTAAATCTGATTGGTCGAGCCGAGTAACCAATGAGAAACGCGGTACACGATGCCTTCTATGCGAGTCATTTTTATCACCCATCAACAAAACATAAACAAAGGCATTTATTGTAGTTTTATATTATTTACAGGTGATTATCAAACCCTGTCATTCAGTCAACAGTATTATCATTAAACAATTTCCATAGATTATAAAGCCACTAATGGGTTTGTCAGATTATCAGACAAAAGGAGTTTAATTCGTAAGGTCGGTTGACGATCAAATCGCTCGGTGATTGCCTCAAAAAGGAAGGGTTTTTTTTTTTCCTTTTTGGAGGGGGGGGGGGGGGGTAAACGGTTCTGTACCATTTATTTTTGGATCCATCTTTCTGGTGATTTATTGTTTATATTGTCGTTTTTTACTTAT
>NC_061851.1:13104181-13106681 GCF_019202785.1 Penaeus chinensis | reverse complement strand
TCTGCCCCGACCCCTCTTCCTCCTCCCCCAGCTCCCCCCCCCCCCCATCTGCCCCTTCCCGCATATCAACCTTCATTTTGAGAAATCGTCGAGAGTTGCTATTAATGAGCAGGACGTGACTGCGCGTCCCCCCACCAGGCCACGAGGCGGCAGTCATACGAGGCCCACCAACTGGGTCTCCAAAACATCAGTTCAAACAATAGATTCTCATTTGCGGGCCACAATGGTCGCTACATTGCCTCCCGCCGCCCGCGCTCCATCGCGGGCCTCGCGTATGCCGCTGGTGGGTTGGCTAGGATAATACATTGTTTTATTGATTGGCGCCCGTCTGAGTCTCGCATCCCGGGCCGCGGTCCCTCATTAGGGCGGGCCCAGCCACGCCAGCGTCAGTAAGAGCAACAACGGCCCGCCCCTCAGCCGCGGTGCCACGACTCCATGCGAGACGCCCAGCTGCGGCCGCGACGCAGGTGCCAGCGGTGGGTCACTTCGCTTCGCTCACCTGTGCACCTGTTCATTTGTTCTTTTTGTAGGGTGTTTTCACCCCTTCACTTCACTGCCCATCGTAAATTAGTGTCTTTCTTATCTTTTTTTTTTTTTTCATTTTTTTTTTTTTTTTTTTTTTTTACAATTTTCCTGTGGCATGTGTTCCCCGTTAGTCTTTCCGCCTCCAGGACTATTTCTCACCTGCCTGTCTGCTGTGAAGGTTGGAGTCCGTAGATTTTCCCGCGTAGTGATTGATTTCGAGTGTGGCGTGGTTGTTCACTTCGTAGTGTGCCATTTACGAATTTCGCGTTCTTGATTTCATTTTCTCTTTCTCTTATTTTTTCGCCCTTTTATGATAAGATGTTAATTGTATTAATTTGTCTATTTTATGTATTTGTTCAGATTTATGTTTTATTAATAAGTTCGTCGTCTGTCGTTTGTGACTTGATGAAGTGGAACGATTTCTTGCACGGAATGAGTGACCTCTTTTTTCATGTGTTCGTTTCCCTCCTCGCCATTCACTCCCCGAACTTCATTAACATCCCACTCCTCGCCATCTTTATTAGCTGTTAAAAATACACTTAATATTTAATTGATGTTTATCGCGTTATTATCTCCAGACCGGAAGATTTCTTTCCGCGGAGGAGGAAGGTAAACAAAACCTTCCAGAATCTTCCACATTCCCTTTCATGTGTGCGGCCATTAAAACGAGTGTTCGGAAGCGCATATTTCACGCTTCAGGAATACCCGGATGGTGGTGTGTCGACCCGGAGTTACTCCACGAAGGTTTGAGACTAATAGAGCGAAATCAGGTAAACGTTGTCTCGCCGACCCAAAAATTCTCCTAATAATGTTTTAAGAGGGCAATATTTCATAGCCAATTAGTATGCTCGTCGCTGTAACTCATGATGTTAATGGCGACTTGACCTCAGCATAAAGTTAAATACGCTCTGCGCGGGATCCATAACTGAATAATAATGATCCGGATAAATCTTCATCAGCCCGGGACAAACCCAGAGGCTGTCTGCACTTCCTGTCTCACAATTCATCAGCCAACATCTCCGTAATTATCAAGGAGGGAAGCGGAGGGAAGCTGGGTCGCGTCCCGCCGGCGAGCCAGATTAAAACGCTCCGATTCCGGCAGTACCGACGACGACTTGACGACTGTAAAGAAAAAAGAAGAAAAAAATCAATAATGGTGCGCCTGTAGACCCTTCATTATCAGTACCGCTCTCCGACCCTCCCTCCCTCCCCACCTTCCCTTCTCCCCCCCCTCTTTCCTCTCTTTACCCTCCCCCTGCCCCTCCTCCCTTCACTAGCCCTTCTCCCCTCCCTTTCCTCTCCTCCCTCCCCCTTCAGCTGTCTCTCCGTGCCCCGGGAGCCTTGCCAGCCCCCGGTCGCTCGGGCGTAAAACTGTGATTTGCCTTTCCGTCTTCCCGTCTTTCCGTCTCTCTGTCTTTCTCTTCTCTTATCGCTCTGAGGAACGTCCATTCGGGACTCGCTCTTTCGTGTCGCTTGTTCGGCCGTGTTATAGTGTGATCACGTGTTGTGTGTGTTTTTCTTTTTCTTTTCCTTTTTCACTTTTTTTATTGTGTTTTGTCTTCGTCGATGAGAAGACCTGTGCGTAAACGAGAGACAATAGGCTCCGAACGCCGCCATAGAACACAGAACTTCGCACCGTAAGCGAAAAAAAAGAACCGCGCTCGGCTGTGACTGTCAGCAAATCTCTCGAGTGGCGACGCCCCAACTGGGCCAGGTCCTGCCAGGGAGGGGGCGAGAGCGGAGAAGGGGCGAAGGAGGGCCCTCGACTTGCCGCTTCGTGCCGGAACACACCTCCCCGTCTCTACCGCTTGCCGTATTCTACATTTGCATTCATCTACTTGATCTACCAGTGAGGTAAACAACCCCCTAAGCAAGAAGGGAGAAAACCCGGCATCGTCCGTAAAAACGAATTCTCGTAACTTTCCCTCTCTTTTTCCCCTGGCCGGAAGCTCGACGAACTCCCAGCGATGAAAAC
>NC_061851.1:13091681-13096681 GCF_019202785.1 Penaeus chinensis | reverse complement strand
GCGAGCCAGGGCTTAATACTTTCATTGCTCTGGCGGCTCTGTCCATCACCGCCGCACACTGTCTTCTTCAACTTGCAACATTCGTCTTTGTCAAGAGTCTGTTGTGGTATTTTAGCGTTTTATTTACTTATTTTTCCTTTGTGTCTTTTTTTTCTCTCTCTTTTTTTGGTGGGGGATGAAGGAGCAGGTATCGAAGTCTTAACTTTATTTTTTTGTGATTGTATATTTGTTTATTTTTGCTTATATATGTATATTCATTCGTTCTTTTAAGGAAGAAGGGGAACGAGAGTCTGACTTTATTTTTTTTCCTAAATGGACATCTTGACCCGACTATATTTATGTATTAGCATTTTTATATGTTTGTTTTTTGGCATAGGAAGTGACTGACCTCAATTTAATTCCTATACACGGTCGTCACAACGGCGTGTCAGACATGACAGCAAAGCCATAAAATTGTATTTAATTAAAAGACAGAACAACACTGCGGCTTGCTGTACCGTTTCGCCCGAGGGTTGCCAACGTTCTAGATAGGGCACTATATTTTTCCCCTTTTTTTCTTTTTTTTCCGTTGGTGGTGAGCGCGTGGGTGCCATTGTCTGGTTGTGCCGACCTGACATTTCCATGCGCTTCTCTCCCAGTGCCATTATACTGAAACAATGGAGGGTCCTCAATGGCCCACCTGACACACGCATACCCTTCGCCGTCACCACGCGCCCCTTCCGTGCGCTAACCGCCTCCTTCTTCCTCCGTCGCCCTCCTCCTTCTTCGTCTCCTTCGGGTTTTTCAATTTCTTCTTTATGTCTTTATTATATGCTGTTTATTTTTGTTGTTATTGTTCATATTTTGTTGTTGTTGTTGTTGTTGTTGGTATACTTCTTCTCTGCCTCCTCCGCCTCCGTCTCCTCCTCTACCTCCTCCTCTTACCCCTCCTCCTCCCCCCTTCTACCCCTCCTCCTCTTCCTCCCCCTCCTCCTCCTCCTCCTCCTCCTCCTCCTCCTCCTCCTCCTCCTCCTCCTCCTCCTCCTCCTCCTCCTCCTCCTCCTCCTCCTCCTCCTCCTCCTCCTCCTCTTCTTCCTCCTCCTCCTCCTCCTCCTCCTCCTCCTCCTCCTCTTCCTCCTCCTCTTCCTCTTCCTCCTCCTCCTCCCTCCTTATCCTCCTCATCCTCATCCTCCTCTTACTCCTCCTATTTTCCGTCCTCCTTCTCCTCCTCCTCCTCTTCCTCCTCCCCCTCCTCCTCCTCCTCCCCTTCCTCCTCCTCTTCCTCTTCCTCCTCCTCCTCCCTCCTCCTCCTCCCTCCTTATCCTCCTCATCCTCATCCTCCTCTTATTCCTCCTATTTTCCCTCCTCCTCCTCCTCCTCCTCTTCCTCCTTCTCCAATTTTCCTCCTTCTCCTCCTCCTCCTCCCCTCCCCCTCCACCTGCCCCCCTCACCCTCCACCTCCAATTTTCTTCTTCTCCTCCTCCTCCTCCTTCTCCTCCTCCTCCTCCTCCTCCTCCTCCTCCTCCTCCTCCTTCTCCTCCTTCTCCTCCTTCTCCTCCTCCTCCCCCTCCTCCTCCTCCCCCTCTTCCCCCTCCTCCTCCTCCTCCTCCTCCTCTTCCTCCTCCTCCTCCTCCTCCTCCTCTTCCTATCTACTCCTCCTCCTCCTATCTCCTCCTCCACCGCCACCTCCTCCTCCTCCTCCTCCTCCTCCTCCTCCTCCTCCTCCTCCTCCTCCTCCTCCCCTCCCCTCCCCCTCCTCCTCCTCCTCCTCCTCTTCCTATCTCCTCCTCCACCGCCACCTCAAGAATCTCTTCCCAAGAATGATATCCCTTCTTACTATCTTATCATCGCTCGTCACTACTCCAACGCATCTTGAGCGACCTGCAAACTGCCTCACTTCAGTACTTGCAAAATAGCCTCCTTTTCGCGACGATTCTGTCCTTTTTTTTTTTTTTTTTTTTGTTCTTGGAATTAATACTTGAGTTTTTAATGGTCTTTCTTTCTTTTGGTTTCGATTTAAGGTGATATTGGCAATAACGTTGTTGACTCAAAAACTACGTTGCAGCGTAATTATTTTCGTTAAGGAAGAAGATAAAAAAAATACGGCAAATCAGGACATCATCTCTATTTTTTTTTTTTTTAAACGAAATTCATCACAACTTTGCCATAGTTATCCTTTTCCTAGAGTCCGTGGCGTCATCACTAAAGTCGCTTACGTCACCACCTCCGCCTGTGACAGTCAGTCCAATCATCACTACAGCGAGCAAGTTGGCAAGTTGTCCGTTGATGTTGCAAGTTGCAAGTTTGAGAAGGAATGAAGCCAGGGAGAAGGGGGAGGGAGGGAAGAGTGGTAAGGTAGGAATAGGAGAATAGGGAGTAAAGGAAGGTACGAATAAAGGAAGGAACGAATGGAGATTAGAGATGAGAATGATAGGGAGTTAGAGAAAGGACAAATAAAGAGGAGAGTAATGGGGATAGGAATTGAAATAATTGGGGGTATGGGGATTTGAGTATGGAGGGATAGAATGGATAGGGGGAGGGTAGAGATACGAGCAAGGGGGTTAGGGAAAGGGATATCTGGGGGGGGGGGGCTAAGGGGGGAACCCTTGAGGCCGGCGGTGCAGTAGTTACGTTAGGTTTGGGGCAATCCCTGAGGACCAAGAACCTGACCTGGGAGGAAGGGGGGAGGGGGAAGGGGAGGGAGGGGGGCAGAGGGAGGCAACATTGCTTAAGACTTACAGCAAAATATCCGCAGCGGGTTCGGTGCAGGCCTCAAGGGGTGAGCGCGAGATGGGGGTGGGGGAGGAGTAGGGGGAGGGGTGGAGATGTGGATGTAGCATAGAGGGTCAAGAGGGACGTGTTTGTGTGTGTGTGTGTTGTGTGTATGTGTTTGTGTGTGTGTGCGTGAGTGAGTGAGTGTTTGTACGTGTATGTATGTATTTGTGTATATCTGTATATATGCATACATACACGCTAACACACACACATACACGCACCCACACAGAAGTCCCCCCGCCCCCGCCCCTCCATCTTACCCCCTCCCTTTCTCCCAAGATAAGGTTCTCGCACGTGTAAGAAAGGCCAGTTGTTCAAGAGAGATAAATTAATCCACCGACTCGTTAGTTTATTTATGGTCGCGTGACCTCCACGAGAGTCGGAGGATCAAAGTACAATTATCGCTTAGCATTTGGTACTGACGTTCACGAAGGTCGTCCTCGGCGTTTGATCTTTAAGACATCTTCCAGTCTGGAGGGTTTTTTTTTCTTCCTTTCCTTTGCTTTTCTTATTTCTTCTTCTTCTTCTTCTTCTTCTTCTTCTTCCTCTGCTTCTTCTTCTTCTTCTTCCTCTTCTTCTTCTTCTTCTTCGTCTTCGGTTTTGCCTTTTTTAGTTGTTTTTTATTTATATATATTTTTGGGGGTATCTGTTTGATCATTTTTTTTTATTGATTTATTTTGTTTTCGTTTTTTCTTTTCTCTTTTTTTTTACTTAACGTTGTCTTTTATGTTTTCCTCTTTTATTTTGTCATTCGTTGATCTTTATCTTTTTTTGTCTATATTTTTTTATCTCTTCCTCACCTTGCACCATTTCTCGTTAATTTATTGTTTGTTTTCGTTTCTCGGTTTCTTATTTTGGTCTCTGTCCGGAGGCGTTCATATTTAAGACGTCTCCTAGTCATCGTTTGGTTCTTTCTTCATTTTCTGCTTTCCTTTTTTCGGCTTGTTCTGTTTTCGTGTTTACGTTTTTCCCTGCATTCGTATTTTTTTTAATTACTGGGATCGTTTGTCCCTTTCGTTTTCCTATTTTAGAATTTTCATTGATTAATTAATATATATATATTATATTCGTTATTTTAATTTTCATCGTGTTATATATGTTTTTTTTTTTTATTTAATTTAACGTCCTCCACCATTTCTTTTCTTTCATTCATTATTCATTTACATTTTACATTCTTCTTCCCTTCGTCTTACCTTATTTTGACCCCGGCGCTGATTGCTGACCTCTGCTGACCTCTCCGCTGCCGCCAACGGAGAAGCCAGCATGCGTGAACGTGAGATAAATCATCGACCATTTACCCTTTGTATAAAATCTTGAGTCACGCTGTCTGTCTTAAGTCGTAGATCTCATCATATAGTCTTCCCCACTTTTTTTAACTTCTTGTTTTTCTTTTCTTTTTTTTAACTTTTTTCTTTTTTATTATGCAGGGTTTCTTTTTTCTATGTTTTATGTATTTTTTTGTTCGTTTTTTTTTTTTTTTTTGTACTTTTTTTTTTTCTCTTTAAGAGGTTTGTGTTCGCCCATTCGACACTTAATTGTCATTTATCTCCTCATCGTTTTGTTCCTTGACCCAGGAAAAAAAAAGAAAAGAAAAAAAAAATGGTTGTGCGTGTGAATATACATATTTTTTCTCTTCTTAAATCATGAGTTGTTTTGCCTCAGTCTTTCCGTCTTTCCCAAGATTCCAAAAACCGCGCCATTTTGTTCCCTAATTTACGTGTCACTCCCTTCTTCACCATTTGGAAACCTGCACTAGACATCTTATTCAAAACATTTTTTTCTTTTTTTTTTTTCTAAATCTCCCTTCAGACCACCTCTTCCTTCCTTCCCTTCTCATGCCATCACGAAAACACGTCTTGACTCACCCTAAGAAAAATGCAAAGAAGAATTCAGGTGAACAATCAGAAATGTTAAAAAGCGAAAAATTGAAAAGGGAGAGTGAGAAGGAGAAAGAGCGAGAGAGAGAGAGAGAGAGAGAGAGAGAGAGAGAGAGAGAGAGAGAGAGAGAGAGAGAGAGAGAGAGAGAGAGAGAGAGAGAGAGAGAGGGGGGGAGAGGGAGGGAGAGGGAGGGAGAGGGAGAGGGAGAGGGAGAGGGAAGAGAGAGAGAGAGAGAGAGAGAGAGAGAGAGAGAGAGAGAGAGAGAGAGAGAGAGAGAGAGAGAGAGAGAGAGAGAGAGAGAGAGAGAGAGAGAAGAAAGAGAGAGAGAGAGAAGGGAAAGAAAGAGAGGGGGGTAAGGTGAGGGAGAG
>NC_061851.1:13064181-13086681 GCF_019202785.1 Penaeus chinensis | reverse complement strand
GCAATTCATAGGGGAAAGGGATGGGGGGAGTGGATAGTTCATGGGAAAGAGGGAGGGAGTGGTTACGTCATGCAGGGAGAGACTTAAGGAGGAAGGGGTAGCAAGGAGCAGATTGTAGAGTAAGACACAATCTATGGGTAGGCAGAAAATGGGACTTGGGACAGGGAGGAAGGCAAGGAAAGACTTAGGTAGAGGGGTAAGGAGGATAGGGAGTGGATGGAAGGGAGGGGGGGAGGGGGAAGGATAGTGGAGCAAGGAAAAGAAGGGTACAGGGTAGAGGGTAGGGGTAGGGGTAGGGGAGATCCCGTGAGATACCCGCCCCTTCAGCTGGGAGTTAAATGCATCATTATCTGCGGCCAGGGTCATTATGGTGCGGCTCTCATTATAATGAATCATTAGCAAGACGAGTTATTACTTCGGTGCCAGTGCCGCCATTGAGGAAGTGGCTCTGCTGTTGCATGGCCGCGAGACTGCATGCTCGTTTTTATTCCCTTTCATTCGTTTATCTATCTTATCTTTGATTTATATTTAGCGATAAGATAGGGATGATTAACTAGTGTTCGTGAGGATTATTTAGCAGTCTTTAATTAATTGTGGTGATGAGTTATCATGATCTTAACGACCATTATTAACATTTACTTGCTAATATTTATGATGATGATGATAGCGACGTTGTGATGATTATAAACCTTTATAAATTCGTGTTTGTGATGAACGATGGTGATGATGTTTTTGTGATGATCATTAACCGTTATCCACTAAAGTTTGTGATGATTAGTGACGATATCATTAAGGATAAGAATGCTTGATTGTAATGTCTGTTATTATTTCCATTTGAGCGCTTTTATTACCAAGCAATAATTGATAGCAATAACAGACAAAGTAATTACATAGTACAGCTACTTATTTTAATGATAATGATGTTTTTAGGTCGACAATGATGGCAGTGTTGTTTATATCAGCATATAATGATATCGACTGTAAATCTAAAAGTGTGATTCATAATGATAATGATGATAATGATGATGGTAACAATAAGAAGTAAGAATGACAATAATGATCGATGATGATAGTTGCGATAAGAAAATAGCCATGACACTAATGACAGATATAATGTTAACAATGGTAATGATAATAATGCTGGTCATTATTATTATCATCCTTATTAGCATCATCCTCCCCATCCTTATTATTCGCATATTTTGACCCTCACCATTACACCTGTACTGGGTTATGTACTTTTTTTCTTTTTTTTTTGACAATTATGCTAACACGACAGTAATAATCGTATAACGACCGGCTTGTCATTCAGACGAAGCCAGGCTTGTGTTTAGCTTTATGGTCACCTTTTTTTAATGTGAGAAATTTGTAATCACAATGAGTTAATTAAATGAGATGGTAGTATGGTTTGATATAATTAGCTCAGAATTGTCTAATGCAGCGTGCTAAACAAATGTTCATTTATTTCATTTGGTAATTCCACAATTAAATGCAAGAGTCAATGCATCAAATTAATTTATAATGATAGGAATTAGTCTAAATCAAATTTATATACACATCCGATGTCAATGTTAAATAATTTGAAGAGAATGCTGGCGATCTAATAAGAGAACTGTCGATATGCGAAATGCGTAGGGAAATAACTGCGGTGATTTAGGGAAGAACGGGGAGAGAGTGAGAATTTCGGGGAATGTTTGAGGCAGTGTAGGGGAAAATACGACCGTGTGCTGAGGTATAAGGGGAAAATATGGAAATGTGGAAATGAGTGAAATGTAGAATTAGGGAAACTGAGAAAGTAAGAGGAGAAATAAGCCCATGTTGAAATCGCAAAGGGGAGAAATACAAGCATGCTTAGACAACTTAGGGGAAAATCTGACCAATATAAGACAATATGCCGGAAAAATCCCGGAATATTGAATCTCTGTAGAGGGGAAATGCGCGGTTCTTAATACTATTACCGGGAAAAGTATGGGTTTATTCAAAAGAGAATATAGAAAATGTTGAAATTCGGACACAGCATGTTGATATAGAAAAAAAGGAAAAACGCGGAAATACAAAAAATAATAAGATTTTACAGCCATATGAAGGTAGTAAAGGAAAAGTAAAGAGAGAGAGGGAGAGAGAGAGAGCTAGAGCTAGAGCTAGTGACGTAATTTCGGACCATAAAAAGAAAGTATAGTAATAAAGAATTTGTCCACACCAAGAACTATAAACAAAAAGGAAGATAACGAAACAAACAACCATACCATATGAATAAATCAATAAGTAATTTTTTTTCCCGGAACATCTTAAAGAACTTAAAAGAACCTCGAGACCTCCTTTTCGCCAAAGGGTAACGCACAACGAACGTAAGGCAACATGAGTTCATTATGAGAAATATTTTATAAAATGTGAATGAAGGCGAATGATTTTATAACACAAGATATGCCATTAACGTTTCCACAGACAAATCTTGAATAGAATTATGCTTTGCTAAAAAAAAGTATGAATGAGATTGAATATTGTAACATATTGCAGTGTTACAAATAGAGAACGTTCAATTAACTTCAGAAATATGTTCCTTTTGACACACATACCATAAAAATAAATGCTGAAAAATAGGACGAAGAGAAAGTGTAGCTAATAGATCGTTCGTTATCAGAATAACGTTTCTCGTATGTTGAAAATAAGTTCCTTATGTATGCGAATAACGTTTGTTTTTAGAGTGAATACACGTTCCATATGTTTCTGAATATCGTTTGCTTTTTACGGTGAAAACACATTTGCTTTGTATTAGAAAGATGACCATCAATAATAGACGTTCTTGTTACTTTAGAATTACGTTTCTCTTAAAAAGACATTCCTCTTGCTGTGGCATAATCTATCTCTCACATTTAAACTGTTGTTTTCCATAATCGTAATACCATTCTTCTTACGCTCTCCCCTTTCTTCAAAAATCGGTTAACACTAAAATTCTGTTCCTCTACGTTCCTCTCTCAGCACGCAAAGGCCGTTCGCATTTCAGTTTCGTTCAATCCGTTGTTTCTCCGTCAGTGACGTTCCGCTTCAGTAATTAGGTGTCAGCGTTGATGATAAGCAATTGACATATTCGATATTATCTCTATTGGACATAATCAGCTTCTCTTTTTTCCCTTTTTTCTTTTTTTTTTACCGGGAAATTATCGGGATGAGAGAGAGAAAAAAGGTAAAATTGGCTATGACATCATGCTCGGCGCACGCTACATTAACAGTAAAATCGCGGTGATAAAACGCCATGATCGCTCAGTGCATGAGATCGCGCGGCCGCCAGCCACATGGCACACAGCAGGTGACCTCATGGCACCGATGTCGGCCCCATGGAACGCAAGGGAACACTCACGACCTACGACTTCCGCGTCTGACTAAGAGAGAGGACCTAACCCTAGACCAAAGGGGAACCCAACCAGAGATGAACCAAAAAAGAGAACCTACCTAAAGAACCAAGAGAGAAAACCCTAACCTAAACGAGCCAGAAGAGAACCTAACCGAAGATGAACCAGAGAGTGAACCTAATTAATGAACCGAAGAACCAAAAGAGAGCGTAACTCATGAACCGAAGATGAACCAGACCCGCATAGACACCAGAATCCGCGCAATGTCGGCATCAACAAGAGCACCCGGATTAAACTGATAGTAGATAAACCAAGCCGGAATTAGTGAGCTCGCCGTACCAACAAGACCCGGGTCGCGCTTTCGATGTCGTGCTGGTCGGCAGTCGCCTAAATTGCCCGATAAAGCACATGTGTTATCGTGATATAACGCGTCGTTAAAATCTATATTATATGTGTATCATCTAATTTTCTATAAAGTTAGCCATCAGTAACTTTTAATACGGTCGTAATTCTCCTTGCTTCTGCCAGAACGTAATTGGCTGACCGTTATTCCTGGCAAGTTTGATAAGTTCAATATTTTCGCTTTTTTCCCCACGTGTCTTCTAATAGTGTATAAACCCAAATAATTGTCTCGTGTTTGTATTATTATGTCATTTGTGAAGTAATTTCGTAAATGAGCAAGTCCGTGATCGTGCAGTATAAACATAGCTTTAATAATGCTTAATGTGAGTAATAAAATTCATGTATTTTTCAGCATTTTCTTAATTGCAGAGTCGCTAATATCTACCATTAGTGTCATTAGATTACCGACAAAACTCGAGAGTTAATGAGGATATTAAATATGTATTTGTCGCGTCCCTTTCACCCTCCCCCTCCCCTTACCCTTCCCTTCCTTACTTCCAGGCTATCCCTGTGCCCCCTACCCCAACCCTTCGCCTGTCACTCCTCCCTGTAGCCCCTCCCCCCCCCCCTCCCCACCCAAGGCCGCCCCTGCCACTCATCTCCTACCCTTCCCCCCTATCCCTGCCCCCCCTATCCCTGGGTCTAGCATCACCGCTGTTACTATTCACGCGTAGGCTACACCCTCCTCCCATCCTCCTCCCACTCCCCTCTTTCCCCTCTTCCTCCTCCCCTCCCCCCTACGGCTCAGCCTAATCCTTCCTTTTTCACTTAGTTGTTCTCTTTCTTGGTGTTTATTTTCCTCTTCCTCTTGCCTGCATATTTACTAGTTCAGCTTTCTCCTTTCTTCAAATAGAATAGACAATCGGATAGACAGACAAAGTAATATCCAATCAGACAAACACAATCATATCTAGTCAAACAAAATAATATCCAATCAAACAGACAAACAAAAGAATATCTAGTCAAAGAAAACCAGTCAAACAGACTTAAAAGATGTCAGACAGACAGACACACAAACGACCAGACAATCAGTGAACCAGATCCTAGACAGTCTGCGTGTACGAGTGTAAACACGTGCTGTATCGTGCCATTTAAGATATGATGCATATCTAAAAAAAAAATGTTTGCATGACAGGCCTATTTTGCCTTGTGCTTTGTCAGATCAGCTTAATTTGTAATTTATTTGTTCATTACGGTTTATCATCCAACCAAAAAAAAATCTGCAGGGAAGACGATAAACACGTCAGCAAGTTGAGATCAAACATCTAAGATTGTACGTTCGATGATAATGAAAATGTAAGGGCGTGTGTGTGTGTGTGTGTGTGTGTGTGTGTGTGTGTGTGTGTGTGTGTGTGTGTGTGTGTGTGTGTGTGTGTGTGTGTGTGTGTGTGTGTGTGTGTGTGAGTGCATACAGCTGTATGTTCTGTATTCAGATACTTGTAACCATGAACATAGAGAGAGAGAGGGAGGGAGAGAGAGAGAGAGAGAGAGAGAGAGAGAGAGAGAGAGAGAGAGAGAGAGAGAGAGAGAGAGAGAGAGAGAGAGAGAGAGAGAGGAGAGAGGAGAGAGGGAGAGCAAGAGAGAGAGCGAGAGAGAGCGAGAGAGAGCGAGAGAGAGAGAGAGAGAGAGAGAGAGAGAGAGAGAGAGAGAGAGAGAGAGAGAGAGAGAGAGAGAGAGAGAGAGAGAGAGAGAGAGAGAGAGAGAGAGAGAGCGCCATAGACGTAAAGAGAAAGAGAGAAATATCAATTATCAATTAACGTTAACGACGGCCACTAACAACGCCTTCATCCACGCGCACCGCTTCCCGCCGCCGCCTCCGCCGCCACACCGCGGTCGAATCACCTCAACTACCCAATCTGCGGCAGTTACCTCATTACCAATATACTACGGCTCGGATCAAACATTATGTCCCGAGCGAAAATTATCTTCTCCTCTCCTCTCTTCTCTCTCTAAAAGCGAGGCTTTTCTCCTTCTCTCCTTCTCTCCCCCAGTCTCTTTCTCTTGCATTCTCTCTATCGCTTTTCTTTATTTTCTGTCTCTTTCTGTCGCTCCTATTCATCTCTCTCTCTATTGCTCTTTTCCATCTCTCTGTCTCTCTCTGTCTCTCTCTCTCTCTCTCTCTCTCTCTCTCTCTCTCTCTCTCTCTCTCTCTCTCTCTCTCTCTCTCTCTCTCTCTCTCTCTCTCTCTCTCTCTTAGTGTGTGTGTGTGTGTGTATGTGTATATATGTGTATATATGTATGTGTGTATATATACATACATACATATATATATACATATATATATATATATATATATATATATATATATATGCACACGCACTTGTATATGTATATATATACATATATATAAACACGTACATGTCTATATGTATATTATATATTTATATTATATATATTATATATATTATTATGTATATTATATATATATATATATATATATATATATATATTTATATGTATATGTATATATACATACATATATATATGCACATACACCCACATTTGCATATTCCTTTTCTTCGATTTTCTTCCCTCTTTCCTTGTCTTGTCTGTGCCTCTTCTCATCCATCCATCCTTTCTTCGTCCTCTTCTAGCGCGTCGGTTCTGGTATGACGTTAAACTTATTGATTAATTGTAACAGCATCATTGCCCGATCGATGGCATAGGTTTTCGGCTCTCTTCCTCCTCTTCCTCCTCCTCCTTCTCCTCCTCTCCTCCTCCCCTTGATTGTCTTGCTCCCTCCCTCCCCCTCTCCTTCCTCCTCATCTCCCTCACCCCCCCCCCCCTCTTTTTTCGGACCATTATTAATGAAGTTGTGTGCCTCTGTCCCGCGTCCGTGGTTGCAATGTTTTTTTGTTTATTTTTCAAAAGTGTTTTTTTGTGTTTTTATGATTTTTTTTTAGACTTTATCTATCTTCGTTAAAAAAAAAGAAATCATCGTCTTTAAAATATTGTCATATTCCACGTTGCAAAGTTTTCGGATTTCGATGGATCTATAAACAGATGTCATTTTTCCCTCTCTTGCTTTGTTTCTTAGTTTTCTCACATTCGAGAGTATAATTACCATCGTGTCTTTCACACAATGTTTCGTTAAAGATCCCCCACTATGCCTACTCCTCCCCCCGGAGTGTTAAATAAGTCATGATCTTTGCTGCGTAGGTTAACACGGCTGCATTTATTCATCCGCTCATCTTTTGTTTTTTTAATGACCTTCGTCGATCCATCTAGTGACTATTAACATTCATTATAGTTCTGATGCTCATTCAGTATTAATTTGGAGCTCTGCGTCATCCCGACCTTTTAATAAAAAAACGAAATGGGAGGGGAAATATTCATTAACATTTCTCGAGGTTCAAGACACATAAAAATGAAAAATTAAAAAAGCGAAAATTACAGGAATTTAAAAAAAAGGAAAGGAATAAAAGAACCAGCGACAAATGTGCAAGGCATTTGTCTCATGAAATAGCAAAGAGCTGATTGCACGGGTCAGCAGCATCAGAGGGAGAGGGAGAGAGCAGCTGCATGACATCCCCCTCAGGCACTGTTTCTGCATGACTTCGTAAATGGCCTACCAGCAGCTCGCATGGCTTCGGGGAATGTGTATAATGCAAAGAGAATACAATGCAAACATGGCCGCGGTTAGTAGGAATCTGGTTGAGCATAATGTCTTTATTACGGGATCCAGAGTTAGTTTATTCTTCATCGGGTCCCACATAAGCCTCTTGGATATTTTACTGCAGTAGCTATCAAAGGATTAGGTGTCGTTTTATTTTTATATATACATTTTTTAATATTATTTTTTGCTTATCTTTTCTCTTAAAGGCTGTTTTAAAGGGTTTAAGCCCAAGTGTAAGTCCATTATTGATGCGTCGGGATCCTAATGGTTCAGTTGTTGAGTCACGTGACCCGACCCGCGAGATTTGGCGGGAAAATCGTCGACTGCTACTACAGGCTCAAAGTATTTTCATTTCCTGATTATTTTTGTTTTTCTTTTTCTCTCTGTGTCTCCCTCTATTTTACGCCATGATTCCATCTCCCATTTTTGCAGAGCAATCCATTGAGCGGGAGAATAACAAGGGTTAATCACTGAAAGGCATTTGTCGATCGTTACTTAATTATGGGGGGCCAAAATGCTTAATGCAAAAATTCCTAATTATCAATGAGGGTACGCGGCAAAATTAGATCATTCTTGGAAAAATGTCAATATTTAGTTGATAACCAATCAGAAAATAGTTTAAACGTAATCGCCGTGGTAAAACCCTGTCCATACGATCATTCGTGATGCACTTAATTAGAAATATAATCTTTTAAAACCTTTCAATCGCGTCTTTACTTTGTGATGTCCGAATCGATAGGGAATCCTGCGCCGCCCCGCTAGAACCTTCCAAAAAATAACAGAAAATGAAAGAAAAAAAGAATAGCCTAAGTCGAAGGAGGGCGTCCATTGTTGACTCATTCTCAGAAAAGCAGATCAAGTACACTCTCGAGGCAGTAACGATGACATGTGGCAATACTCGGAGCCGGAGCGCGATCCCTCCTCTATGGCTTTGAGGGGGTGGGCAGTGGGACGGGGGGAGTAGGGGTGCAGGTTAGAGAGAGAGAGGGGGGGGGAGGGAAGGTGGGAGGGAGATTGAAACAGAGAGAGAGGGAGAGGGAGCGGGGGAGGGAAAGAGAGATGGAGAAGGGGGGGTAGAGAGAGAGAGAGAGAGAGAGAGAGAGAGAGAGAGAGAAAGGGAGGAAGGGAAAGAAAGAGAGAGAGAGAGCGAAAAGATGAGAATGTTTACTGATGTTAAGGTAAGTAATACATTAGAATAATTCACCGGCATGGCAATTGGAAGACAGAGCACCCGAAAAGACAGATTTAGTTCGACTTCCCATTTTACACTATGCTTCGTTCAGCGACCTCCGGTGGGAGCAAGAAGTGGAGAGAAGGAAGCAGCAGATACTTCTAAATTAGGATAATTAACCGTACTTGGCACCTCGGCGACGGCCACAATGACAGGAGACGAACATGAAGAACAGAAGGAGGCTCAGAAGGAGGGGCAGGAGGCACGGGGGTTTTAGGCCTAGCTCTTGCCACTCCGAGAACCCCTGAGCCTTGGTCGTACCCGGCCCCAAATGTCGATAGTGCAGCTTATTTTACCTCTATACATCAATATCAAGTGTCCAGGGCTCTTCAGTGTGAGTCAGTGGTTATTAGGGCCGTGTGTGAGCCTGTGTACGAGTGCTTGTGTGTTTGCTTGTTAGTTTGTTTGCTTGTGCGATATAGTATTTGCTTAATGTCTATACAGAGATTTGTATAGAATTGTATAAAATTATAAATAACATACTCCACACATTTTTAAATTCTCGTACTTGCTGTAATTACAGTCCAAGATTAAATTAAGAGAGAAGCGCACACACCAAGAAAAAACAATGTTGTTGTTTAACAGCTTTATATAGCCGCAGCCCCCCCCCCCCTCTTTTCTACCCTCTCCCCTTGAACCCTCCTCCCTCGGACTCACTAAAGGTGTTCGCCCTCCTTGCACACGACCTCAACATAGGCAATCACTGCTCCCCTTCCCTCGCTTACCTTGCACTCCGGTGTTTCCTGCCCATTTACCCTCACTCCTCCCCCTCCCTCCCTCACACGATCCCTTCCTCCCTTCTCCCTCCTCTTCATTCTGCTACTCTACTCTCCATACTCTCTTCACCTCGTGTCCCCTCCCTTCCTTTCCCCTCTCTCCCCTCCCCTCTCCCCTCTCTCCCTTCCTTCCCACCCTGCCTCTCTCTCCTCCCTCTCCCTCCCACTCCCCTCCCTCCTATCCCCTCCTATCCCCTTTCTCACCTCCTTTCCCCCCTCCCCCTCCCTCCCACCCACTTAGGGCTCTGAGCGAGAGGGGGTCCTTCACTGTCCCCTGCTTAAGGCTCTCTCTCTTGACACACCCTTCCTTCCTTCATCTCCTTCTCCTCCCCTCCCTCCGTCCCTCCCTCCCTCCCTCCCTCCCTCCCTCCCTCCCTCACTTCCCCTTCTTACTGTGTGATCTCTTAATATCACTTGTACTTCTTTTGATCTTTTTTCTTCTCTTTCTTCTCTTTTCTCTGATTTATATTGCTATTGTTCTTTTTATTTTATGTTATCCCCTTTTATTAGACTTGTGATCCTTTTTTCACTTCGTTTTCGTTCTCGTTTTCTCACTCCCACCTCCCTTCCCGCGCTCCTTCGCATCTCCCCTCACTCCAACACATTGTTGCTTTTTCCTCCTTATTCCCCTCACATCTCTCCCATTTCCTCTTCTCTTTTATCCCTCTTTTCATATCCTGTTTTCCGCCCCTTTATCAGCTCCTCTTTCCTTTTCCTTCCACTTTCATCAGTCATTTTCAACCTCGGCCTTTCCCCTCATCGTCCCCTCACAACTACGGGCTTTCCTTTCACCCTTTGCCTCTCCCCTCATTCGTTAACGGAAGTCTTTATCGTCTTTATCTTGTATTTATCCTCCACCTCGTGTTCTGTCGGGAATGACCTTCCACATTATCATTATTATTTGATTATCCTCTTTTGTGCGTGATTTATTTTACTTCCGTTCTTCCATCTTTTGTTATTTAGTTTTTGTTTTCTACTTTTCCTGTTTTATTTATCGTTTTTTGTGTGTTCATTTTCCCCTCTAGGTTACCCACTCTCGTTTATTTGTTTATTTGAGTTTTCTTCTTTTCCTTATCATATTACTATCGTCATCTACGTAAGAGATGAATACTCCTCTCTTCCTCCCTCCTTCCTTCCTTCTTCCTCCTTCCTTCCTTTCCGACTCCCTTCCGCTTCCTTCCCTTCCTTTACTCTCTCCCATCCCTTCCCCCCATTCTGCTTCCTTTCCCTCCCCGACCCCCCTACCCCCGCCCCTTTCCCAGACACCCCCTCTCCCCTCCTCCACCCCCTGCCCCTTTCCCAGTCACCGCTCCCCCACACCCACCCCCTCCCTCTCCACCAACAGCAGCAGCAGCACGGCACTGCAGGTGAAACCATTATTATTGCAGTGCGCGGTGCAGCCTGACCTTCGCAGTAACCAAGCCAGCGTACTGCCGTTCACACAACTTCAGGGGAGACTCAAATGTTATTCCGAATTTTCGATGTTCCTATAAAGGTTATGGAACTTTGTGCGAAGAAAATGGCATCTGAAATGTAAGCGGGTTGTTTCTCGTTTTTTTGTGGTTTCTCATTCTCGTTCGCTTATTCTGTCTGTCTCTCTCTCTCTCTCTCTCTCTCTCTCTCTCTCTCTCTCTCTCTCTCTCTCTCTCTCTCTCTCTCTCTCTCTCTCTCTCTCTCTCTCTCTATCTCTCTCTGCGCGCGCGCGCGTGTGTGTGCGTGTGCGTGTGAGTGTACGTGTGTATGTATGGTCTCAATCTATACTTATCTATCGCTTTCTGTCTATCCATTTGCCTCTTTCTCTTTTTCTCGCATACAGACTCGCAAACTGCATTGGGTGTTTTCGCTATTTTGAGCGTGATAGTTAAGTCAGCATCGTAGAGCTGCGTTTCTCATTTCCGTGTGTGTGTGTGTGTGTGTGTGTGTGTGTGTGTGTGTGTGTGTGTGTGTGTGTGCGTGTTTGTGTGTGCGTGCATGAGTGCGTGCGTGTGCGATTGCATGTGTACGTGACTGTATGTGTCGAGTGTTGTGTGCATGTGCGTGCGTGTGTGACTGTTCATGTGAATAATTGTTTTCCATTAATGGAAAACTACAATTTATGTGAGCAGTTTAGGAGTTGATGAAAAACAATAATTATTTTTAAAAAGCAATGATGATAGTACATAATAATAACTTTACGCAAAAGATGAATAATTATACCGATTAGCGCTGGTGATACCCACGCACATCCAAAATAAAAAATAAGAACTAGAAAAGGAGGAATGAACGAATAACAGCGAAAGAAAGAATGAAAGAAGGGCCTTGATTCTCCCGTCCCATCACGGCAGCAGAAAGACTGACAGAGTGTGATAGCATGACTTTTTTTCTCTCCTGATTACACGAGAGAGGCAATATGAATGGAGTGGCATTTAAAAAAGGGCAGTTGACCGAGTTAATACGATTTTTGAAAAATGAATGATGTTCTTTTTATTTTTTTACGTGGTATAGCTATCTGTTAATAATGACGAGTGGTGCGTTGTGATTATGTAAAACCCGTAAGTTCCCTATAACGACCATTATGTCCGTGGCATTTTGCTGTAGAAGCTTAACATGGGATTGTCAGATAGCAGTGTACTTCATGACATTTACATGTGCGTTAGGAAAGTTTCCACGTTTAGTTAATGTTGTAATTATAAAATCGTTTTTACAGAGAAAGAGAGATGCAGACGTGGATGTGTAATTCAATAAAGTTTTGTTTAGTGTCTATAAAGGGTTGTAAAAGGAAAACATAAACAAATACACACTGAAAATAGTTAGATAATTAACAGTCAAAAGATCACGCCTAGCTTACACTCTCGCCAATCAAAAAGCTCATTACCATCCACGTAATTACACGCGTTGGCAACTCAGCACCCAATAACAACACAGCTGTAACAAACACACGCTAACAAGAACAGATGAATCCGGCGCTAAACCCGAGGTAATACCGAAGAGGGAGTGATAAAGACGGGGGAGGTGGGGAGGAGGGAGGAGGAAGAAGCGAAGGAGAGGGAGGGAGAGAGGAGCAAAATGAAGAGAGGAGGAGAAGGAGAGAGGAATATAAGGAAAAGAAAAAAAGAGAGATAGAGGAATAAAAGTAGGAGGGAGCAGAGAGGAATGAACGTAGGGAGAGATAGAGTAGAGAGCATGATAAAAGAAGGAGAGAGGGGGGAGGCAGAGAGAAATAACTTTGCGGGGAGGCCTGTCCGTCCGCGTAGACATTACGGACGAAATGAATGGTGGAAGTTTTCCCTTCGGACGGCACTTGAGGTCGGGGCGAGGGATCAGATCCTGACGCATGGGAGCAAAGAGGGGATGTGAGCCGTTGGGGGGTCGTGGGGTCGTTTGTGGGGAGAAGGGAGGGGAAGGGGAGCTTATTTAAAGAGAGGGGGGTGAGGGGAGCTCTTGAGATGAGAGGCAAAAGAAATGTAAGGAAGTAGACAGACAGAAGAGAGGAGAAAGGGAAAAGGTGGCGGAAAAAAGAGAAAATTAACGCGTGTGCCTGCGCCTGTACGTGTGTGTTGACGTTTGTGTGCGAATTGATGTGTATGCATGCATGCATCTGCATCCGTGTGTTTCGCACGCGCATACCCATCTTGCATATTTATGTTTTCGCATTTGCATGATCATGTAAAAAATGCATGATGAATGCGCGTGACGTCAATACAGCCTCATACATCACGCTCGGGATAAAATTCCGTAAATAACGACGAGGCACTTATTATCGGAAAGAAAACGGGATTTCTTGAAGAGTTTCGGTAGAAAGGGAAGCAAAGATAAGCCCCAACTTCTGTATAAAAGGAAGGCATTGATGAGGAGGTTTGAATTACGTGATCAGTGATAAGCCTAAAGTGATTTGAGTCCCTGCTTGGCAAAGATGGAGGGAGGGGGGGATGGGAGAGGGGGAGAGAGGGGGAAAGGGAATATGATAATTCGATGTTACTTCTTTCCCTTCTTATACATTTTCGTTTTTTTCTTATTACTTTCTTAATCACTTTCTTTTGTGTTGCTTTACCCTGGTAAATATTGTTCTTTATTACTTATTATTTTGCGAGGTATATATTTATCGTGGAGGAGGCAGTCAACGGAAACGAAGAAAACGAGAAAAATGGTGACACGTGAAAGAAAACGAAATGTAAAATGATTTGAATTGATATGCATATTATGCTAAACAAGAGAGAAAAGAGACATAATGATGGCGTTAATAACGATGATTATGATAATAATCACAATGCAAATTATAACTGTCGTTATATAATATATATTATTGATTATAATCGTATTAATAATATAAAAATATCAGCAACATCACCTTTATCATTACCATCATTATTATCATTATTATTATCATTGTTCTCCTCCTCCCATACCTCCACCTTCATCTCGTCCTCCTCTTTATCCTCCTCCTCCCCCTCCTTCTCTTCATCCCCCTCCTCCTCTTCCACTTACTCTTCCTTCTCTTCCACCTCCTCTTCCTCCTTTTCCTCCTCCTCCTCCTCCTCCTCCTCCTCCTGCTCCTCCTCCTCCTCCTCTCCCTCCTCCTCCTCCTCCTCTTCCTCTTCCTCTTCCTCCTCCTCCTCCTCCTCCTCCTTCTCCTCCTCCTTCTCCTCCTCCTCCTCCTCCTCCTCCTCCTCCTCCTCCTCCTCCTCCTCCTCCTCCTCCTCCTCCTCCTCCTCCTCCTCCTCCTCCTCCTCCTCCTCCTCCTCCTCCTCCTCCTCCTCCTCCTCCTCCTCCTCCTCCCCCTCCCCAGACACGCCTCCCGAGCAGAAACGACATAGGCTCGATCCCGGGCCACTCAAGACTTAAACCGGATGAATCGATAGAGTAAGGAATCGGAGTGTAGGCCGAACCGCTTATTTTTCCCCTTTTATTTTATTTTCTTGTTTTTAAAATTTTGGCGGGTGTTTTTTTTTAATTTTGATTTGTGTCATATTGTTCTCGTTATTATTATCATCATTATTTATATTAGTGTTATCATTATTATGTGTTTTTTTTTTTTGTAATGTTACTGCTGATGGGAATTATCTTAACAACGATACTCTATCATTACAGCAATGACGATATTATCATAGATAGTAATACTAATTACGTAATTGAGTGATGATTGTAATGATAATAAATATTTTTCATGTTAAGAAGAAATAGTACGGAAACTTATGTGAAAAAAACAGATCATTAATTACGCATTACCTCATAAATATCCCCTCCCCCCCCCCCTCCTCGAACACAACCAGGCAGGAAGATAAGAGGAAGGGTAATTGATAACCAAAAGAACAGGGGATGAAGAGGATAAATCTGTGGATAGAGAGAGGAGAGATAAGAGGGATGTGTTGGAGAAGATGATTGGCAAATGGGTGATAAATTGAGTGGTCAATGGAGGAATGAGAATAACAACATGACGAATGATTGATGTGCAGAGAAGAGGGCGAAGAGCGATGATGGTGATGAAGAGGAGGGGGGAGATGAAGGAAGGGGAGGAGGAGGAGGAGGAGGAGGAGGAGGAGGAGGAGGAGGAGGAGGAGGAGGAGGAGGAGGAGGAGGAGGAGGAGGAGGAGAAGGAGGAGGAGGAGGAGGAGGAGGAGGAGGAGGAGGAGGAGGAGGAGGAGGAGGAGGAGGGGGAGGACGAAGAAAATACGAAGTAATGTAGTTAAACAAGGTCAAGTAATAAGAGAGATGAAACAAACTCAGATAGAAAGATAATACGTAAAATAGAATTAGAAGAGAGAAGAAATGGAATCATCGGAGGCGTTGAAAAAGGAGAGAGAGAAAAAAATGAAGAAGACTTGAGAAGAAATGAAATAATAGCAGATTAAAAAGTAAGAGCGACACGCAATTTAGTTTTAAAAAGGAGTAGAGAGAAAACAAAGACAAGACGAATGAGCAAATAAGAAAAACAAGTAAAGTGAAGTAGAGGAGAGGGAGCAATGAAGTAAAGAAGGAGGATAATTAGAAAACGGAGAAAGAAGAGGAGGATAATTAGAAGATGGAGAAAGACAAGGAGATGGAGGAAAAAGGAGAAGAAGGAGATGAAAGAAAGATGAAAGATGAGGAAGTGGAGGAAGTAAAGGAAGGAGAAAGAAGAAGAGCAAGAGGAAAAGAAAGGAGAAAGAGAAGGAGGAAAAAGAAGGAGAAACAAGAGGAGGAGGAGGAGGGTGAGGAAGAAGAGGAGGAGATCTTTGGGCGGAGGAAGACCCCTGGGGGGGAGGAGGCGGCCCCTTGCCATCCACCATTGATTTTTTTCCGATAATGACTGTAGAGCGAACTTACTGAGGCCTGGGGTAATGACCTGGCTGGTGACGGCCCCTCCCTCCTTTCCCTCCTGCTTCCCTTCTTTGCTCGTCCTCTCTCGTCCCTCCAGTTCCCGCTCTTCCCTCCTCCCCGCATCTACCCTTCCCCTTCTCCTGTCTTCCTTTCTCTTCCTTTCTCATTCTTCCAGGTTTTGCCCTCCCTTCTCTTCCTTTCTTGTCTTCTCTTATCCTTCCATTTTCTGCCCTTCCCTTCCTCCCGTTTCCCTCCCTCTTTCCCCTCACTTTCCCTCCTTTGCCGTTCTTTCCGATTCCTTTCTTCGTTTAACCCCTATTGACCCTGTTCTTATTACCATTCATCATCTCTTCATACCTTTTTTCCTCTTTCTTTTCTTTTTATTTTAACCATATCGTTCCCGCATCTTATCTGGCTGTCTGTCTGTCTTCTGACTGCCTGTCGACTCTCTCTCTCTCTCTCTCTCTCTCTCTCTCTCTCTCTCTCTCTCTCTCTCTCTCTCTCTCTCTCTCTCTCTCTCTCTCTCTCTCTCTCTCTCTCTCCCAACCTCTCTCTCTCCCTCCATATTAGTCACTATGGGTTGAGGTCATGGAGAATGAGCAAGGGGGAAGGGGGGGAGGGGGAAGCTAAGGGGAATAGAGTAGATATTTTACTTAACAATCTACGAAAATTTCGTTCTGGGTTCCATATGGTGACGTCATAAATTCCGGCCTGGTTCTGTAACGTCATGAATTTCGTCTTTGGTCTTAAACAGTGGCGCCGTAACACTGGGCTTCTTTTCCTCGTATGTGGAATGAAGATTATTTGATTTGTTGGTGTTTTAATAACTATCTCTCTCTTTCTATCTCTCTCTCTCTCTCCTTCTCTCTCTCTTTGTCTCTCTCTCTCTCTCTCTCTCTCTCTCCCTCTCTCTCTCTTTGTCTCTCTCTCTATCTCTCTCTCTCTCTCTCTCTCTCTCTCTCTCTCTCTCTCTCTCTCTCTCTCTCTCTCTCTCTCTCTCTCTCTCTCTCTCTCTCTCTCTCTCTTCTCTCTCTTTCCATCTCCCTCTCCCCAATCTCTCCTACCTTTCCTTCTCCCTCTTCACTCCCTACAACATCCATTTCGCTAATAATCCGCACCCTTCCAGCTCTCCCTTCCCTCCATATGCAAGCCCCTAAACTAACTCCAGCGATTTTACAGCCAAGAACCTCCCGCAGTGCCAGGTGTCACCAGAAGCGATTATAATGGCACCCTAGTGCTGTACGCACTTGTCTTGGTTCTCTCTCTGTCTCTGTCACTCTCTCTCTCTCTCTCTCTCTCTCTCTCTCTCTCTCTCTCTCTCTCTCTCTCTCTCTCTCTCTCTCTCTCTCTCTCTCTCTCTCTCTCTCTCTCTCTCTCCCCTCTCTCTCTCTCTCTCTCTCTCTCTTTCCTGTTGCCTCCTTATACACCCGTAGTTCACTGTGTCTCCCCGGTGTCTTTTATTGCCGGCCACGAACACTCGGCCGCCATTATTATTATCATTATCATGAGAAGATATCATTGTCACCGCCTTCCGGTTCTGAATATGATTATTAGAATCCACTGACCTCATCTCTTTGATTTCCCCCTTTCTCACTATAGCTATCTATCTATCTATTTGTCTGTCTGTCTACCTGTCTATTTGTCTCTATATTTTCCTTTGATTGGTGATGGGGCTTGTGTTCGAATGTAATATGTTATGAATATTGTCTGTGACTGTGACGACTAACGGTTCCAGCGATAAAAAGGTTAACCTACAACTATGGCGTATTTTTTTTTTTTTTTTTTTTTTTACGCCTTTTGCGTATTTGAACGTTTATTCATGAAAAGCAGCGGGTACGAAGTCAAGGACGGAAATGTTCCCGCAGGATCATCTTCCGGACAAAAGGGAAGTTACATCACCCTACCTCACTTCAGTGCGCCACTTGCCTTCTAGTGGGCGGGGCCTGGGGGAGGAGCCTTGCAATAGAGGGAGGAGGAGGAAAGAGGAGGAGGAGGAGGAGGAGGAGGAGGAGGAGGAGGAGGAGGAGGAGGAGGAGGAGGAGGAGGAGGAGGAGGAGGAGGAGGAGGAGGAGGAGGAGGAGGAGGAGGAGGAGGAGGAAGAGGAGGAAGAGGAGGAAGAGGAGGAGGAGGAGGAGGAGGAGGAGGAGGGAGGAAGGGGATACGTAGGAGAGAAGAGTGTTAAAACCCCCATTTTCTTTTCTAATGGACGTACGGAGTTCAGGCTATACTACGGAAAATTAATCCTCGTCATGTGACCCGCGACGCAGGACGGCCGTTGTGCGTGTACTGCCGCGGTGACATCCTGCCGACGCGGTCCCGGAGGCGCCTCTCGTGCAGGACGCTGGCACTGAGAGGATTGAGCATTCATCGTGAATCTTAAGATGAATTGATCGACGGAGGGAAATGTCTCGGGGCACCGGCGTGACCGACGATATTACGAGGGATTTTTAATATACTCGTTTATCTCATGCTTCTGAAGACCTGGCTGACAGAGCTGAAGGAAGAATTGCGATTAATCAGTGAATGAATGAGTGAATTATCAAGATTCATGATTCGCTTTGTGTAGGAATACGTAAAATTAGAGCAAATAACTGTTCTATGCATAGTCATTAATAATAATTGACCCACGATAAGTCTCCCGCGTGGACGTTATTCGGCAAACGAATGTAAAATTATTTTCGACGATGATATTTTAAAAATAATTACACCATCAGAGATATCTTTGTTGTTGTTTATCTTGGTCAGTCCCTGGGTTCGTGTCAGCGAAATCAGCACCAACTGCGCGACGGTTCCTGAGGGTAGAATGACGGGCTTTGATCAGCGGCGAAGAGAGACAAGGGCTGCGTTATATGCAAAGCTTCGCCTATGGGCGGCCGAATTATCCTTTGCCAAAGGGGCTTTTCGCGGGGACATCCACCAAGGTTTCCTTGTCAGCAAGTGTCAGCCGGCTGTGCATCACGTCGCGGGTGTCAGCTCGTGGGAGACGCTTAATGGATTGTTGAGGCATTTCAAGACTGAGGCTTTAGGACTGCTGACCTTCTCCTGGTCTTTGAAGCTGTCATGTCAGGGGACACGCATCACAGGCATGTCTTCGGGCGTCGTCACACTCGTCACTTGCCCGCTGGTGCTGTGACGTGACAGTGTCGTGGCAGCGTTGAGCGATTTAGCTTTCCCTTAAAGCCCTGCGTTTTTCCCTCTAATGATTGCGCCGCTGATTCTTTCTCCTTTTATGGGAATCGCATTTGGATTACGCTCTTAGCCGGGATTCGAGGTACTCCGTTTTCGAAATCCGTTTTCTGTTCTCGGGTCCAGACGCCGAGATCTCCGCCTGTGACGGGCGAGGGCACGTGCCATCAGTACCTTTTTAATTCTGGCGGAGTAGCGAGGACATCAAGGCCGCTGACTCTAGGACCGCACACACGCGCGCGGGGGCTGCATCTTGCCTTCATGCCCAGATGACACTCCCTCGCAACACCAAAGGGAGGGAGGAAGGGGACAGCGGCGTAGTGAAGGGGGTCAAGACAATACAGGCGCATTAGTGGTTACCTTTGCCTCTTAGTGCTGATTAAATGTATGAGTCGCCTCCTGCAGGTGCAAATAAGGGTCTGTAGGGGAGGTATTAGAGAGAGAGAGAGAGAGAGAGAGAGAGAGAGAGAGAGAGAGAGAGAGAGAGAGAGAGAGAGAGAGAGAGAGAGAGAGAGAGAGAGAGAATGATGAGGGGGGGGGGGGAGAAGGAGAGAAAAAAGGGGAAAAAGAGAGAGAGAGAGAGAGATAGAGAGAGAGAGAGAAGAAGAAAAGAAGAAAAAAAAGGAAATGTAAAAGAACAGCGAAAGGTTCAAAGAAAACTTAAATATACGCCGAAATAACCAGACAGTTTGTTAGACAAAAACAAACGCAAATAAAAGCGGGTACCGCCCGTCTGCAACAGAGACACAGACAGGTAATAAAACCGCGGCAGCATTAGACGACAAACAACTTTCCGGCACTCGTTGTCTGGCGAGGTCAAGGGATGACCTGGCCGCGCCGTCTCGTCATTCGTGTCATGTCGTGGGTTCATGCGTCTGGTGTCGTGAGTCACGTTCAACACGAGTTCAAACTGCGCACTGCGTTTTTCTGTCCTTAATTAGTACAGTCATTATGGCTTGTGAATAAGCTTATTACCTGAGGTTATGCCTCCATGATGAAGGAATGGCCCACGTCATGCGAACTCACAAAGGGAAATTTCGACATCATGATTTCTGCTCTTATGCAAGACTCGGCCAGGAAGGCTCCCGTGCACAGGAGTCTGCAATGCCTTGGATTTGTATATATGTATTTACTTATATGACTTACTTATGCACACACACACATACACATACACACACACACACACACACACACACACACACACACACACACACACACACACACACACACACACACACACACACACACATAAAACAGACAATGAATAGCTATTATGCAATACATATGGATATGGTGCACATGCTTATTTATTCACATCCATTGGCCTGTATAATTTCTCCAATAGACAGGCATAAACCTCTCTTTCGTCAATGAAAATCGGAATCCTTCGGTTGAATTTTCAAACAGCATCAAACGAGGACGATCCGAAAACCAAACACTTATTAAAGTGCATGAAAGGAGCATCTTCGATCTTCCGTCCTCTTTTCAAAACTTTATTTACATGTACATATTATTACGTCTATATATTGTTTGACGACCGGGCTACGACAGATCACTTCACCGTACTTTGGCGAAGTGAAGCCAGCCCGGCGATGCGAGGGAGGCGATCGACGCGGGATGAAGCGAGCAGCCCCTGGAGACCTCGGTGGCTGAGACCGTCCCATCCCAGCCGGGCCGAAGGGAGACCATCCCGCGGCCGCCGTATAAATGAGAGATGCCACATGTCACCGGGGGAATAATTCATGTCCTCTCCCTCTCTCCCATTCCTCTCTCCCTATCTCTCTCCCCCTCCTTCTCCCTCTCGCCCTTCCCCTAACTGTCCACCAAGACGGACAAATAATCCATTATTGATCGTGCCGTGATTGAAATTGTCATCTGTAATTGCCCGCACGTCATGCAAGGGGACGGCCTCGGAATTAAAGGATTGCTCTTCAAGCCTCCCGACATGCGAGGGCCCGGGCGAGGCGGCGGCGGCGGCGGAAGCAGGTGGGGGAGGCGAAGGCGGAGGCGGCTGTGGCGGGTCATTCCGACTTTAAAGACGCGAGCGAGGGCGCCGCATTTAAACGAACGGGATCTCCGGCGGGAAAAGGTCGAATAAGGTCAGGTATACGCGCGTGGCGGGAGGGAAGGGGAGATGGACAGGGGCGAAAAGGAGGAAGGAAGAAAGAGGAGAAGGACGATTAGAACAGCGTAGAAGAAGAGGGAGAGAGGAAAAAACGTAAGCTATACTTTCGTGGGAGAAGGGAGAGAGGGAATTGAATAGGGGTGAAAAGGAGAGACGAACGAGGAGGGGAATTGGGACAACAGAGAGGAAATGAGAGAAAACAGAAATTAAGGTCAGCTATACGGGCGCGGCGGGAAGGGGGAAGGTGGCTCTGGGCAAGAGAGATGGACAAAGGAGAGAGCGAGGGAGAAGTAGGAAGAGTAAAAAGAAGAGGGAAAGGAAAAACGAGAAGGAAAAAAGAAAAAGAAGAAGGGACAGGAGAAGATAAAGAATGAGAAGATAAAGAAGAAGAAAATTATCAAGAAATAAGAATAAGGAAGAGGAGGGGGACGCAAACGAAGACGAAGAGAAAGAAAAAAAGAAGAAAATATGTAAGAGGAGATGGAGAAGAAATCGGAGAAAGAAAAGGAACAGTAGGGACAGATTAGGAGCAGATGGAAGCCGAAAAGGCGGAGAGAGAATAAAAAAAAAAAAAGATTTTTCGTGAGCCTACTAATTGAGTAAAGTTAGGCCAACACAATCAGGTGGTCATTGTTAGAGATATAAAGGAAGTCCCCTTTTTCTTACGACGGAAGGGAAGAGGTGAAGAGCGGATGGATGAATGGGGTGGATAGGGAGAGGCGATGAAAAAGGAAGAGTATCTGTTTCTAGGATTCTCAACTGTCTCCTCTTCTATCACGAATAGTATTATTGTTGCTATCATCATCACCATCACTAAATCATCATCGTCATCATTATCACCATCACCGTCATCATGATCATCATCATCATCATCATCATCATCATCATCATCATCATCATCATCATCATCACCATCCGTATTATTTTTCTTATCATTGTCCTGATAATTACCATGATCATAATAATCGCATTTAAAACTTACTCTAATAATAATAATGATATAGTTATTATACATTATTGGTAGTAATAATATCAATACAAGACACGAAAACTGCGAGAGAAAAAAAGAAAAGAAAAAGAACAAGAAAAGTGCTGAGACGAGAACGCATATTTGTGATTATCATTTTTGTTGAAACAATTATTTCTTTATCAATCGATGGAAATAGCCACCATAACAAAGGAAAAGAAAAATGCAGACATTAAAATGATTATAGATAATACAGTTACCCATCAAACCTGATTTTCGTGTTGATTCCGTGCAACCATATAAACATTTGCTTCTTTAATACGTAATCGCCCTTGCATCATTTAAAGATCGACCTTCTGTTACGACGCAATAAGGCATATTCTTCCTTTGCGCTGACTTGTCTCGAGTTTGAAAAGCTGAGGTTAAATTTTGAAGCAAAGAAGACAGCTGATTCCAAGTACCGAATGCATTTTTAACGCTAATTCTATTTTTCATCTTGAAAATCGAAATGTCAAACCGTGTAATTACATAAAAAGGAAAAATAAAATGAGTGATACAGAAAAAAATTAAA
>NC_061851.1:13051681-13054181 GCF_019202785.1 Penaeus chinensis | reverse complement strand
CTTCTCTCTTTATTACTTGTCAGATTATTAAATCTATTTGTCATTTATCTTTCATTAAAAAACAAACCTTCTCATAGAGTGATTTAAATTTCTGAATTTAAAAAATAGTTCAAAATTCAAATTCTGTGCTTCACACTAAACTTGACGGCAAAGTCCATAAGAGATCAGCTGACCACAGTGCTGGCGTCACTTGCAGGGTGCGCGGGGTCACGTGACCTCGATCTGTCTGTGCTGCTCTCCCAGCTTGGGGGGGTTGACCCCCCTCCCCCTCTGCAACAGGGGGCGCAGCTCCCGGCGGGCGGGCCGGCCGCGGCCCCTCCTGCCAACCTGCACATGTGGCAGCACCCCCAGCACGGCCTGCAACAGGGGCAGCAGCAGGAGCTCCAGCAGCAGCGGCCGTGGTGCGAGGAGTGCGGGCGCAGCTACAGCACAGTAGGCAACCTGAAGCAGCACGTGGCCAACGTGCACGGGCGGGGGGAGTGGGTGGCGTGCGGCGTGTGCGCCAAGACCTTCAAGACGCGTCAGTACCTGCAGTCCCACCTCCTGCAGCAGCACGGCATCCGGCAGCGCCCCGCGCCCCTCCTGCCGCCCTGCCCGCAGCCCTTGGACCCCTCCCACCACATGCTGCCCCACGAATCGCCGTCCAGCTCCGCGCAGACCTCGCCTTTTAGCCCCGCCTACCGCCCCTACCACAACCAGCCGTCCCTGTGCCCCTCCCTGCCCCAGTCCTCGGGCCTCGCCATCTACAACAACAACAACAACAACACCACACATCCCGCGCTTGAAATCACACACATCCAGCACAACGGCCACGCCCCCCAGTACGGGCAGGCCTCCTCCTCCTTCCACAACGCCATGCCCAACGCCCTGAACCCGCCCCCGGGCCCCGCCCCTCCGCAGCCGGACAGCAGCGGGCAGGCGGCGAGCCCCCCTCCCCCGCCCCCAGCGCCCCCAGCGCCCCCTGCGCCCCCCGCCAACCAAGCCCAGTCCGTGAAGCAGGAACGCTTCAGCTTCCACGCAACGCAAATCAAACAGGAAGTTTCAAATGACAACTACTACACAATATAACCTTAGGTCTAGTCTTAGTGCAGAAATGTGTAAATAGTTCATGCGACTCGGACCCCGACGGGTCTAGGCGCCTGTGGTGCTGCATTGTAACCAGATTATGTGTTCTAGATTATATCTATAGATAGATTTAGTCAATCAACTGTGAGACTTAGTTTCGATGGCTGTGTACGATAATGTTCTTCGGTGCACACGTGTATACAGTGCTTCCACTCTGCTTACATGTGCCCTTGATGCTCCCTGGCTTTCAGTGCCCATGCAGAAACGAGAGATAGAGAAGAATTCAGAGTGTAGAACTCTCCCACGAATACCCATGTGGCTGAAAAACGTGGGCTGTTTCGCACGTAGATTTAAGCAGATCTATGTATACCTAAGTTCCGCTTGTCATATATAGCTTAAGTGTTTTGAGAAAAAAATAACCATTGTGATCATAGTATAGGCCAAGCAATATTGTGATTATAGGTTGCTTCTGTTTACAAAAAAAAATGTGCAATATTGGTTTGGAATGCACAAATAAGGATCTCTTGTCGGCCTTCGCTAATCAAAGGGAATCTTTCAGTGATATTAATTTGTAAGTGCATTTATAAGATTGAATTGCAAAACAGGGAGATCTTGATTTGTCATGTATTGGGAACATAATTTGTAATCGCTTTTTCGAAAGTGCCGAATCTGTGCCGATTGTGATTGGATCTCTATCTATCCATCTCTCTCTCTCTCTCTCTCTCTCTCTCTCTCTCTCTCTCTCTCTCTCTCTCTCTCTCTCTCTCTCTCTCTCTCTCTTTCTCTCTTTCTCTCTTTCTCTCTTTCTCTCTCTCTCTCTCTCTCTCTCTCTCTCTCTCTCTCTCTCTCTCTCTCTCGCTCTCTCGCTCTCTCTCTCTCTCGCTCTCTCTCTCTCTCTCTCTCTCTCTCTCTCTCTCTCTCTCTCTCTCTCTCTCTCGCTCTCTCTCTCTCTCTCTCTCTCTCTCTCTCTCTCTCTCTCTCTCTCTCTCTCTCTCTCTCTCTCTCTCTCTCTCTCAATCTCTCCCTCCCTCTTCCTCTCCATCTCCATCCCTTTCCTTACTTCCTTTCTAATCACCTTATGTCCTCTATTGAGTACCCAAATCGCTGTGCACAAAAGGCGCACTTTTGTTTCCGCCGGAGATTAGCGAAGGCAGAGCGCCCGCAGGATTGGCGCACCTGACAGGGCGCGCACAGGCAGAGCACACGTAGCGTGAGATTGAGAGTGAATTGATCCTTTCACAACAAGCCATTCAGTTACCCGCTAGACCTACGTTTGCCCCGCCAGTGTGATGACACATGCGTCACGCACAAACAACCTGTTTGTTCATGACGTGCCATGTATCTTATCCTGCGTGTGAGTGACATGTGTGCGTGTGTACGTGCTTGGAGGTCCCATCTGTGTATAGCCGTGACGGCGGAGCGGGTAGCTGCTCGC
>NC_061851.1:13036681-13044181 GCF_019202785.1 Penaeus chinensis | reverse complement strand
CTTCTTTCATCGCTAATTCTCCTAAACTACATTCCTCATTACTGTTGCACCTCCACTTACTACTACTACTTTTACTACTACTACTACTACTACTACTACTACTACTACTACTACTACTATTACTACTACCACCACCACCACTACTACTACTACTACCACCACCACCACTACTACCACTACTACTACTGCTACCACTACTACTACTACTACCACTACTACTACTTCTACTACTACTACTACTACTACTACTACTACTGTTACTAATACTACTACTGTTACTACTGTTACTACTACTACTACTGTTACTACTACTACTACTACTACTACTACTATTACTACTATTACTTCTGCTACTACTTTACGGCTCATGCTACAAAGTACGACATCTGTCACTCCTCTTCCTCCCGCTCTGTTTTGTTTTGGTTTATGTCTGTGAATTCTCCGTCCAGCCAGGGTAAAGTCCCCAGACCCGCAAAGACGGTTCGAGTCAGGTCTCTGCTCAGTACAAAGTTTGTCGGTGGCGGAGGCCCCAAAGTCCCGTCTTGATCTCAGTGTAAATAACCGCCATGGAACAGACAAATGAGTCCCTCTCCGCACCCTCTATGAGATATTTCAGATAGTCAGGTAGTATTTCAGGTATCAGATCCCATATTGTTATTTTTGTAATGTGTTTACACAAAGGTTCTCAACCATTCCAGTCGTATGGTAAACTGCTCTGTCCAAGTCATATGTCAGCATTTTTAAGTGCAACTAGTCAAGGATTCAGTAACAGAAAACACAATTGGTGTGCTTTTAGGATGCACTTCCACTATGCTTAGCAGGTACAGTAAATAAGCGATAAATTGTATATTAACCTATAGAGATATATAACACGTGGCCTGCGCGGCAGTAGAAACTGTAGTGTCTACCTCATAGTTGTAGCGGATATTGTCACGACGGCAGCCTGGGCACAGTGCCCACATGCTCTTGTGATCATGCTTGGGCGGGCATTGTAGAGATGCCTTCGTCGCCAGAGGCGCCACGGGCGGGCAGCGTCAGCGCGCGTGAGCGTGCCCGGGGCGAGGTGGCGGCGCGGGAGAGGTGGTGCCAGTGTGGCGAGGCCTCCGTAGAGATGCCCGAAGGGCCATGCCTGCGAGGAGGTGTTGGTGCCCCGCACAGTGTGTCCTCAGTGTTAGGCTAGTGTAGCTTAGACCATAGCCATATTGTTAACGTAGGTAAGGCACCGGTAGTTGTTGTTGTTGTTGCAGCAGCGGTGGTGATGACGCGGTCCGAATTACTGACACAGCCGTGATGAGAAAGGTGATAGGTACGTGTGCCCAGAGCACCGTAGTTAAACACAGTTGCTGGGAGCCCGCCCACACACAGCACGCTCGCACGCCCATTATTGCACGCCCTCGGATTTAAGGTGTAAGTTCCATGTAGATGTAAATGATGTAGGCCATGACTGTAGCAACGTGCGGCGTCCCGCGCCCGGCGAAGGAGGCGGCCGCCCCTCCGTCCGGCCGGGTCAGTCGACCGCCAGTCGAGCGGCGGCCGTCGCAGCGTTTAGCGTTTTGTTACACATCATCTATGCAAGAGGCAGAGATGAGGAGAGGCGGTGCGGCGTGCCAGGGCGGCGCCCCGCGGCAAGTGAGGCCGGGCCAGGTCAGGATGTAATCATGACCAACCTGCCATTTTCTCAGCAATACCAGTGAGCCAACCCGCACCCAGCCTCCAGTACCGTGCTAAACCCACATTATCAACGCAGCCCTTTACTGATAACCCAGCCATGGCGCCCGCGGCCCGAGTGGCGGCGGGCGCTGCAAACCGACAGTATTTACCCAAGAGGAGTATTCACCCATCCGCAGCAACCACGTCTTTCCATAGAAGTATTATAACCCACTAGACTAATAGGGAGGCTGGGTTCGCGCTGGCTCACGCGAGATGGTGCTGGGGTAGGCTAGCGTCCCCTCCCCCCGCCCCCTCTGCCCCCCCACAGCAGGCGGGGGCGGGGGGCGGGGACCGTCAGGGTGGTGTATGAAGATTCAGAAGACAGTTTTGTGTGTCTCTAACCTGTAGAAAATGACATATAGGAAATAAGTTATATTAATGGTTCTATATAAGGTAATTCCTAGGCCTACTTATCTTCTAGGTTGGTAACAGCATGCTTAGAGTCAAGGTCTGGTTGGATGACAAAGTAGAGAGAGAGACTCGGCTCTGCACAGTTGTATGGTGAATGAATGTAGGAATGTCAACCGAGAGTGGTGTGTTGGATCATCTTTCACATACGAATTACTATGCTTAAGTTATTGTAAGTTTTTTTTATTAATTATTTAAGTTATGGCCATTTATTTGTAGTGTAACAGATATGTCTTTATGATTGTTGGTATTATAATGTTATTTTACCGAATTAGCAACAATGCTTATTATTTTTCTAGTTAAGTTTGCAAGTTCCTAGTTATTAGACATGTCAGCTAAGGGGAACCGCAAGGGAGTTCAGTCGTTTTGCCATTATCTACACGCTATATATATAAATATATTTATCCATTATATGATGAGGACGTGTTTCTGAGAAAAGAAACAACCAGTTTGCATATTCTATGTAAATTTATATTTTTTAATTTAATACGCTAAGAATGTGAGATTATATGGTTTCGCAGAACAGATCACACATGTTTGGCCATAAGGACTAAGTTCCCCTGCTCCCTAACCCGAGTGATGATTGTCCGAATTGTGCAGCTTCAATACTTTTAATTTGCTACATTACCAGGCCCTTTCGCGGCCGCCAAGATAACTAACGTGCCAAGCATCCATTGTTAATATTTTTCCAACCCGTTTTCCCCCTAAGAATTATCCCGGTTGTTTTGTCTGAGCATACTGGCCAGCAGCGGCGCCAAGGCCGCACGTGTTGGGAAGGCTTCCTGTCAGACAGCAAGACTGTAGGCCCGATGAACCTCCCACGGGAGAATGTACATGTTATTTTAAGTTCCAAGACGCACCGAACGTCAATTGTGTAATGCTGACAAAGGTCTGGCCACGGGAAGGCCTCCCAAAACACCTGCAACACACAGACGCTCACTCGGCGACTCCCGTGTGACGACGGCGGCGGCGCCCTCCAACCCAAGGATGACCCGGGGAACCCTGGCGACCCCCGAGGGCGCGGGGCGGCCGCTCAGAGTGCTCTCTTGTCATACCAGATAGATACTCATGCGTCGAGTCGTCCAAGTGCTCAAGCTCAGTATTGTGCCATGCAGAATGTTGGGCAGGTGAAGTGGTACTGTGCAGTGCAGTGTTGCATCTAGGTCGGTACTTTACAGCTTTGAAGGACTTTGCGTAAGTAGGAAGAAACTGCGCAAGTAGAGAAGAACTGCGCAGTTAGAACAGTTGTGCGCAGGTAGGATGGCTCTGCGCATTGCTAGATACAATGTGGGCTGGTAGTCAGCAGTGCCAAGGTTTTGAAATGGAGATTTGATTACCCGAATTCCCTCAAAAAGACGAATTATAAATTGTTATAGTCGTATCCACAGGATGTGTATAAAAGTCATATGTGTTCAGTGATGTAAGTGCCATGATGTTAAACAAGTCTAGGCTGACCACTTTAAACAAAATAGAAAGTTTTTTTTTCTTTGACAGATAGGTGAGTTCAGAGTTTTTGCAGTGAAAAATGTATCCAAACGAATCTTAAAATGAGTTTGTAAAATCGGTAGACATATGACCATCAATTAGAAAGCCAATCTCAAACAAATTTTATACAAAAATATGTATTCTGACGGTACTGCCTGAGGATGAGTCTAAACATGAAATATCCAACATTTTCTTCAACATTTCACTTACTTCTTGTAATTCCTAGTCCTGCGTGCTCCTTCACCGAGCGCGCAATACTAACACAGTTAAGACAACAAGCTCTGCATGTGAACTAGCTGCTTGTAGAGGCAACTCGTGCGGTTTCGAAGTCAACTCCGTCACACTGGAAGTGAGTCACACGATATCATGTAAATAGGTTGACCTGTGACGTGTATGCTGTGACCTGGAGATTGACCTGGCTGCATATAGAGCTCCTGGTCCTGTGCAGAGAATCATTAAGAATTCACAGAGTGAAATTGGATACAAGAAGGAAGAAGAAAGTCATTTATATAAGGTTAAAGTTGCGTCCTTACAGTTGCATGTCAACCTTAGTTGCCTCTTGGCTGAATCCGCAGGACTCAGGACCGTGAGTTCGTGTTGCCAGAGCTTGGCCCTCGTCCTCAGCCACAGTGGAAGGGTGACTCCACCTCAAGTGTGAACTGTCAGCTGAGGCGCGAGACTACAGAATACAATTTATTCTTAAGCTTATTGCAAATGCATACTTTTTACGCTCTCTTTAAAAACTGTATATTCCATTTTGCCGAATTATACCGAATGTGGTGCAGACCTGTGGTGCATCGCTTGAGTTTTTTCCTTTGTTTACCAGCGATTTATTTGTTGGTTTGTTTCATGCATAAAGCTGATAGGCAGCCCTGCCGTGGGCTTTGGATTAAGTATCGTACTTCCTGCCATGATATCTGCGCCTGAAGTTATCATTTCAGTTTCAGTAATTTTGCAGTTCAGTGTAAAACTTGCATGCTTCGTGACAGATGCGTGTCGGGTTTTGCGAAAAATTAAACAATATATAATGTATGCTCCAGGGCATGTTGATTCTGTGCCATAAGTAGAATTATATTCGTATCTTAAGCGACAAATTTTAAGCGATTAAGTTAATTTGATGTGAACAGAACAAGCAGATGATGTTCCGAGTCAGCTGTAGTTGGTTGTCTCCGCCCTCAAGCCCTCGTGAGTCCCTATGCCTCCACGAGCCTTCCACGTCTAGGACCCTCCATCCACGGGCGCCCTCCATCACCCTCCACTGGGAAGGTGGCCAGCGAGCCTCCGACAAGACGCCTTCCGCCCAGCCTCCAATTAACCGAATTTCAGAGTAACAGTTGCGATGAAGGTTGCGTGTCTGAGGACGGTAAGACTATAGGCTGGACCTGTGGCTTACTTAGCTTTGCTTTGCGGTTCTGGTCCGCATTAAAAGAAAAGAAAGAGTGGTAACGTAAATAACCTCGGGAAGAAAGAGGAGTATCAAACGCAGGGTGATTTTCAAGTTATATCCTCATATGTCCGTCTGGGATTGCCAAAGCAAAGAATCACTTCTTGCAAAAGAGGCAAAGATGAAACTCCTCACCTTGGCTTCCAAGGCCACTAAATTGATTACTTCAGTCAGCAACTGATTGGCTTACTGTCACTAAAGTGACAAAAATAAGAATCGTCTTATATCAGGCTCTCTAGAGTCAATGCAGTTTATCTCTTAATTAAATCATTTCCATTTCAGAATCTTGAAGGATTTTGTGTGTAGATGAGACTAGATCAGTACAGACATCGTGCTGGTGTCCCGGTCAACCCTAGACTGTGACCTCGCGTACCCTGGCGCGCGTTGCCACCGGTGATCTGAGTGACTGGCCCTCCCGCCCTCGCGTCAGTCACTCGCTGTGTTCGTTAGTAATAGGCAAGGCTAATTCCCTACAGTGGACACCGCTTACAGCCATCAACACACTCACGCTTACATGTATGATTTGGCCGAGAGAAAAAAAAAAACATAGCGAGATGCAAGCTCCAACCGCTGCGTACCGAATGCACCCCATTCGGTACATCGCGTGAGGGTTTCAGAAGCACACAACCGTACTATACTTATAGAAACGCTTAAAGCACGATTTATATATACAGATATATACAAACTTCTTAACAAGACAAATTCTCCAACCAGAATACTGCAAGCGGTGTCGTCTGTGCCATAGTCCAATCATCTACCTCTTCCACAACCCGGTACCTCATAGCCCAGATGCAACCCCGGTATAACCCGACCGGTCGCCCGGTATGTTCCGCCAGTTGTAACCTGTAGCTCAATGACATAGTTCCCAGCCCTCGATATCCTAATGAACCCCTCCACAGCCAAACTTTATACCCTAAAATAACCATCAGTTCCTCGACGACATAACCTCTGTTCTTCCCCGGTTTCATCTACTAGTAGCATAGTTGTTGTGCTCCAGTTACGTCCCAGTCAGTCGTAGTCTGGTAAAATGGCCTGTACGAAGACTTCTTAAACTCCAGGATAAATAAAAAAAATAAAAAAATACCTTTGCCTTCCTGAACGCATCGTATCAGTGCAGCCAAGCTTCATTCATAGTGCCATATTTCATGCCTGCTTGCGTTTTGCCTTCAGTGCCGTGGTTACAAGCAGTACAAAGCGGCGTGTTCTTTCCCCTCCACAAGTCATATCTGTAAACCACTCTGGCGTAACCTTAACACGCGCTGGGTGGATAATTTCAAACATGAATCATATCTCATTTTAATGTCCATATTCAATAGACCTAATAGATTAATCTTACCATATATATAAACATATATATACATATATATATCCTGCCTCAATAGTACACAATAACAGTATCCTTTTAATCCATGCCAAGTTTTATAGCCCTGTATATCCATATGAATCCACTGCCCAATGCCTTTATCCTATTGTGATTCCACGGTCCTTTTTCTGAAATAATCCCGGAAAAAAGCTAGGAACTTCATGGTTTGACCACGAAAAATAGCCAAATTCGAAAGCAAGACAATAGGAAGATTGTAACATTTCAGAATTCTGGCCTTGGTTCTTTGTTGATTAATTGTTACGAGTTGAAGCACTCGATCTTGTGCAGAACGGAGTGATGTTATTGCGATTTCTTGATGATGGTTGATTGCAGTACAACCGGGACACCAGCTTGTGTGACAGTTGACGATGGGGGGACATTCGCTGCCGATGGATCATTTGAGTGTGAAGTTCAAGTGTATTGTTGCAGTTGTAGTAGGCTTTTTAAAAAGAATTTAAACCTTCGTACAAATTTCGGAAGCAAATAAATACGTCACGGCTTCCACCTCCTCTTTGGCCTTGAAACCACGCCGTTGCGGCACGGAATATCATTAAATTAAAACACATAATACTCGACGATCAGCCTGTGATTTCTCAAGGATTATCAAGCAGATATACTTGACCTCAGATGACCAAAAAAGAAAAAAAAAAGGCAGCATCGAAAAATTCCCATGACAAATCCCTTCCCTTCGTGATAGATAGCTGAACCACCGTACATTTTCCCGCCAAAATCCTAATTCCTTCGCTACCTAACCTTTTTGCCATATAACCTTATCTTATTTATTAGTATTTTGTTTTAATGCTGTGACGTGATATCCGTTGGACAACTCTCAGTCCATTCGGTTTCATGATTACGTTAACATCTTTTATCCGTTTTTTATTTCATTTTGTTAGTTTGCTCAATGACGTCACTTATAAGTTCCTGTAAAATTAGTACTAACATACTGTTTTTATGTATCTCAATATGTATGTTTGGTAGTTAATAACTAAATCAGTGTCAAATACTATGCATTCCAGTCATGTTTGTCAGATAAATGTTTTTTTTTTTCTTATAATGGGCGATTATTTTCCATTCCATCGATGACACTGAC
>NC_061851.1:13026681-13029181 GCF_019202785.1 Penaeus chinensis | reverse complement strand
ATAAAATATTTAGATTCCACTGCTTTTAAGTCTCAAACATCCTTGCATTTTACAATATCACAAAACTGCTTTTTAAAAACATATTATCTATTGAATTGTATATACAGACGTATAACACATGCAGTCAATGTCACTATAAAGAACATAGAGTAATGGAGTGTAAACAATCTGTATGTGTTTATTTCCATGCGTATGTACACTGTACATATTGAGAATGGGTACAAGGTATGGGTGTGGGTAGGGTGTGGGTAGGGTGTGGGTAGGGTGTGGGTAGGGTGTGTGGATGTGGGTAGGGTGTGTGGATGTGGGTAGGGTGTGGGTAGGGTGTGTGGATGTGGGTAGGGTGTGGGTAAGGTGTGGGTTGGGTGTGGGTAAGGTGTGGGTAGGGTGTGGGTAGGGTGTGGGTAGGGTGTGGGTAGAGGGTGTGGGTAGAGGGTGTGGGTAGGGGGTGTGGATGTGGGTAGGGGGTGTGGATGTGGGTAGGGGGTGTGGATGTGGGTAGGGTGTGTGGATATGGATAGGGTGTGTGGATATGGGTAGGGTGTGTGGATATGGGTAGGGTGTGTGGGGTGGGTGTGGGTGGGGTGGGTGTGGGTAGGGTGAGTGGGCTGGGTGTGTGTAGGGTGTGTGGATGTGGGCAGGGTGTGGGTAGGGAGTTTAAGTTTGGGTGCGAGCGTGAGTTTGTGAATGTTGGTGTGGTGTAGATGTAGGAGTAGGCATTGTGAGATACACAACCTTGCCCATTCCCACATGCATGCGCATGCGCATGCACACACACACACACACACACACACACACACACACACACACACACACACACACACACACACACACACACACACACACACACACACACACACACATATGATGATGATGATGATGATGATGATGATGATGATGATGATGATGATGATGATGATGATGATGATGATGATGATGATGATGATGATGATGACGATGACGATGACGATGACGATGACGATGACGATGACGATGACGATGACGATGACGTAATAGTAGTAGTAGTAGTAGTAGTAGTAGTAGTAGTAGTAGTAGTAGTAGTAGTAGTAGTAGTAGTAGTAGTAGTAGTAGTAGTAGTAGTAGTAGTAGTAGTAGTAGTAATAATAATAATAATAATAATAATAATAATAATAATAATAATAATAATAATAATAATAATAATGACAATGACAATACTAATTATTAATAAAACAAATAACATTAAACAAAAAATAAAAAATGTTACATGTAGCTAGCTGTACAGAATGTGATACTTTCAATACATCTAATGTACAGTATGCATAATGAGGTAAGTGTTGTATTCATGAGGTCTAGGCCCTTCGTATCTAACGAAAGTTGGTAAGCCATAGTATCCAAAATGCCTGTCACATCCAAGCTATCAAAATCAATTAAGCATTTGCTATGCCTCAAGCCAGGAAATCATAATTTTCATGTGAAATGTCTACTCTGAATAAAATGCACATCAAAAGCCTTTGTTTTATCATATCCTGGGTTACAATCAGGTATATTACACAAATGAAAGACAGAAGAAAAATCATTGGTTAATACTTTTCAAGTAAAATATCATTACTGGACTGTTATCCCCTACACCAATAACACTAAATAAATTTCCAGACTAATCTTCATTGCTCTGTACAAGCACACCTCAGACCTAATATCACTACTGTGTTTCATCTTATTCAGTCAAGAGTGGAAACTAATGTCATGATTAAATTACCGTAGCAATGGCCAGGCTCTCCTTTGTATTGCAATATCAGTCTGTGATGTTCTGATTCAGGTCACCATCTTCATTTAAACAATCCTTACTTATCATTCTAAAAAATCACAACTCACATTGTAGATTGTCATTTTTTATGCTTAACATGTATTTTAAAGAAAGGCATATTACATTTGTGGAGTAGCACCTATATGCCTTGAGATACCTTTCTCAATACGCATGTGATCAAACGTAAGGCTAGTTTGCTATTGTCATTCTCATTTCATTATACTCTTTTTGAACAAATTTCAAATATGATGATAAATCCTTTCTTGTAACCAACTTGATACTGCACTATACAGTAAATAGTACTCCAGTGTCATTAATGAGCAAATACAGCTTATTCTATTCTGAAAATATGTAATGACTAACTACAGTATTATAAACATTCTAGCACTTGCTACAATATTGCCAAAAGATATAAACCTTTTAAATGTAAAACATCTTTCATACTGTTCTAGAATATTAGCAATGATGATGTATGTATTCATAATAGCCCACTAACATTTCAAGACTTGCATATCAAAGAGAAAAAACATTTAATTCCTTAATATTCTTGGTTTCACAAAGTATCACAACCCTTCTCCAATATTTGGTTCTACCACAAAAAAAATATATAAATTTTTCTATATCTTGAGCACATAAAAGTCAACATATTTCTGGTAACATAACTGTACTATAAACATAGTTATAATTTTGTAAATGATTATACTCTTTTGGTAT
>NC_061851.1:12990877-13006581 GCF_019202785.1 Penaeus chinensis | reverse complement strand
TGGGTGTAGGTGTGTGTGGGTGGGTGTAGGTGTGTGTGGGTGGGTGTAGGTGTGTGTGGGTGGGTGTAGGTGTGTGTGGGTGGGTGTAGGTGTGGGGGGTGTAGGTGCGTGGGGGGTACATGTATGTGCGTGGGGGGTACATGTATGTACGTGGGGGGTACATGTATGTACGTGGGGGGTACATGTATGTACGTGGGGGGTTCATGTATGTACGTGGGGGGTACATGTATGTACGTGGGGGGTATGTATGTGTGTGGGTGCATGTGCATGTGTGTGGGTGCATGTGCATGTGTGTGGGTGTATGTGCATGTGTGTGGGTGTATGTGCATGTGTGTGGGTGTATGTGCATGTGTGTGGGTGATAATGCATGTATGTGGATGTATGTGCATGTGTGTGGGTGTATGTACATGTGTGTGGGTGTATGTGCATGTGTGTGGGTGTATGTGCATGTGTGTGGGTGTATGTGCAAGTGTGTGTGTATGTGCATGTGTGTGGGTGTATGTGCATGTGTGGGTGTATGTGCATGTGTGGTGTATGTGTATGGGTGTATGTATTTGTGGGGGGTGTATTTGTGGGGGGTGTATGTGTGGGGGGTGTATGTGTGGGGGTGTATGTGTGGGGGTGTATGTGTGGGGGTGTATGTGTGGGGGTGTATGTGTGGGGGGTGTATGTGTGGGGGGTGTATGTGTAGGGGGTGTATGTGTGGGGGTGTATGTGTGGGGGGTGTATGTATCTTGGGATGTGTGTGTCTGGGGGTGTATGTATCTGGGGGTATGGGAGGTGTATGTATCTGGGGGTGTGGGGGGTGTATGTGTGGGGGGTGTATGTATGTGTGGGTGTGTGTGTGGGTATGGGGAGTGTATGTGTGGGGGATGGATGTATGTGTGTGTGTGGGGGATGGATGTATGTGTGTGTGTGGGGGATGGATGTATGTGTGTGGGGGGGGTGTATGTGTGGGGGGCCATATTTGTGGGGTTATATATGTGCAGGGAGTATGTGTGTGGGGGTATATATGTGCAGGGTGTATGTGTGTGGGGGTATATATGTGCAGGGTGTATGTGTGTGGGGGTATATATGTGCAGGGTGTATGTGTGTGGGGGTTTATTCATGTGCGGGTGTAAGTATATTGGTGTTGGTGTGTGTGTTTGTGTGTGTTTGTGTTGGTGTGTGTGTTGGTGTGTGTGTTGGTGTGTGTTTGTGTGTGTGTTGGTGTGTGTTGGTGTGTGTTTTCTTTTGAGTGTTGGTCTATGTGAATGTGTGTGGGTATTTATATATGTGTGTGGGTGTATGAGCATATGTGTGAGTGTATGTACATGTGTATGGGTGCATGTGCATGTGTATGGATGTGTGTGGGTGTGGGTGTATGTACATATGGGGGGGTATATGTGTAGGTATGGGTATATGTGTGTATGTGTGTGTGCATGGGTGTGCACAGGTGTATGTGTGCGTGCACATGTATGTGTATGGATGAGTGTGAGTGTGTGGGTGTGGTTGTATATGTGCGTGTGTGTGTGTGCGTGTGTATGTGTGTATGTGTGTATGCGTGTGTAAGTGTGTATGTGTGTATGTGTGTGTATGTGTGTGCGTGTGTATGTGTGTATGTGTGTATGTGTGTGTATGTGTGTGCGTGTGTATGTGTGTGCGTGTGTATGTGTGTGTATGTGTGTGTGTGTATGTGTGTGTATGTGTGTGTATGTGTGTGTGTGTATGTGTGTATGTGTGTGTATGTGTGTATGTTTGTGTGTATGTGTGTGTGTATGTGTGTGTATGTGTGTGTATGTGTGTGTATGTGTGTGTGTATGTGTGTGTGTATGTGTGTGTAGGTGTGTGCGTATGGGTGTAGGTGCGTGTGTATGGGTGTAGGTGTGTGTGTATGGGTGTAGGTGTGTGTGTATGGGTGTAGGTGTGTGTGTATGGGTGTAGGTGTGTGTGTATGGGTGTAGGTGTGTGTGTATGGGTGTAGGTGTGTGTGTATGGGTGTAGGTGTGTGTGTATTGGTGTAGGTGTGTGTGTATGGGTGTAGGTGTGAGTGTATGGGTGTAGGTGTGAGTGTATGGGTGTAGGTGTGTGTATGGGTGTAGGTGTGTGTATGGGTGTAGTTGTGTGTGTATGGGTGTATATGCGTGTGTATGGGTGTGGTTGTGTGTGTATGGGAGTGTATGGGTGTGTATGGGTGTGTATGGGTGTGTATGGGTGTGTATGTGTGTGTATGGGTGTATGTATATGTGTGTGGGTATAGGTGTGTATGGGTGTAGGTGTGTGTATGGGTGTAGTTGTGTGTATGGGTGTAGGTGTGTGTATGAGTGTTGGTGTTTGTATGGGTGTAGGTGTGTGTATGGGTGTTGGTGTGTGTATGGGTGTAGGTGTGTGTATGGGTGTAGGTGTGTATGGGTATAGGTGTGTGTGTATGGGTGTAGGTGTGTGTGTGTATGGGTGTAGGTGTGTGTGTATGGGTGTAGGTGTGTGTGTATGGGTGTAGGTGTGTGTATGGGTGTAGGTGTGTGTATGGGTGTAGGTGTGTGAGTATGGGTGTAGGTGTGTGTGTATGGGTGTAGGTGTGTGTGTATGGGTGTAGGTGTGTGTGTATGGGTGTAGGTGCATGTGTATGGGTTTAGTTGTGTGTATGTATGGGTGTAGGTGTGTGTGGTTATGGGTGTAGGTGTGTGTATGGATGTAGGTGTGTGTGTATGGGTGTAGGTGTGTGTGTAGGTGTAGGTGTGTGTGTAGGTGTGTGTGTAGGTGTGTGTGTAGGTGTGTGTGCATAGGGGTGTGTATGTGTGTAGGTGTGTGTGTAGGTGTGTGTAGGTGTGTGTGTAGGTGAGTGTGTAGGTGAGTGTGTAGGTTTGTGTGTAGGTGTGTGTGAAGGTGTGTGTGTGTAGGTGTGTGTAGTTGTGTGCGTAGGTGTGTGTGCGTAGGTGTGTCTGTGGAGGTGTGTCTGTGGAGGTGTGTGTGTGGAGGTGTGTGTGGAGGTGTGTGTGTGTAGGTGTGTGTGTGTAGGTGTGTGTGTGGTGTGTGTAGGTGTGGTGTGTAGGTGTAGGTGTGTGTGTAGGTGTGTGTGGTGTAGGTGTGTGTGTGTAGGTGTAGGTGTGTGTGTAGGTGTAGTGTGTGTTAGGGTAGGTGTGTGTGTATGTGTAGGTGTGTGTAGGTGTAGGTGTGTGTAGGTGTAGGTGTGGGTGTAGGTGTGTGTAGGTGTAGGTGTGTGTAGGTGTAGGTGTGTGTGGGTGTAGGTGTGGTAGGTGTGTGTGTAGGTGTAGGTGTGTGTGTAGGTGTAGGTGTGTGTAGGTGTGTGTAGGTGTGTGTAGGTGTAGGTTTTGTGGTAGGTGTGTGTAGGTGTAGGTGTGTGTAGGTGTAGGTGTGTGTAGGTGTAGGTGTGTGTGTAGGTGTAGGTGTGTGTGTAGGTGTGTGTAGGTATAGGTGTGTGTGTAGGTGTAGATGTGTGTAGGTGTGTGTGTAGGTGTAGGTGTGTTTGTAGGTGTGTGTAGGTGTATGTGTAGATGTGTGTGGGTGTGTGTGTGTGTGTGTGTGTGTGTGGGTGTGTGTGTGGGTGTGTGTGTGTAGGTGTGTGTGTTTGTGTAGGTGTGTGTGTTTGTGTAGGTGTGTGTTTGTGCATGTGTGTAGGTGTGTGTGTAGATGTGTGTGTGTAGGTGTGTGTGTAGGTGTGTGTGTGTAGGTGTGTGTGTAGGTGTGTGTGTAGGTGTGTGTGTGTAGGTGTGTGTGTAGGTGTGTGTGTAGGTGTGTGTGTGTGTAGGTGTGTGTAGGTGTGTGTGTGTAGGTGTGTGTGTAGGTGTGTGTGTAGGTGTGTGTGTAGGTATGTGTGTAGGTGTGTGTGTGTAGGTGTGTGTGTAGGTGTGTGTGTAGGTGTGTGTGTGTAGGTGTGTGTGTAGGTGTGTGTATAGGTGTGTGTATAGGTGTGTGTATAGGTGTGTGTGTAGGTGTGTGTATAGGTGTGTGTGTAGGTGTGTGTAGGTGTGTGTGTAGGTGTGTGTGTGTGTAGGTGTGTGTGTGTAGGTGTGTGTGTGTGTAGGTGTGTGTGTGTAGGTGTGTGTGTAGGTGTGTGTGTGTGTAGGTGTGTGTGTGTAGGTGTGTGTGTAGGTGTGTGTGTAGGTGTGTGTGTGTAGGTGTGTGTGTAGGTGTGTGTGTAGGTGTGTGCGTGTGTGTGTGTGTGTGTAGGTTTGTGTGTGTAGGTGTATGTGTGTGTAGGTGTATGTGTGTAGGTGTATGTGTGTGTCGGTGTGTGTGCGTGGGTGTATATATGGTACAAATTGTCACCAAATGTACATGTCTGTGTATGTGGGTATAGGTGGATGCACGTGTGGGTGAGTGTAGATGTTGGTGGGCATAGTTATAGGTGGGGGGGGGGGATGTGACTGTGGATGTGGATGTGAATGGATGTAGATGTATGTGCATATATATGCTTGAGTATCATTCTCCTTGTTATTAAGCTAAAAAGTATGAAAATGGATTTCTTTTAAAATAAGGCTATATTTTTATAACAATTTGCAACCAATTTTCTTCAATATGGCATATATGAGCTAAGCATATTCAAAATTACATTAATTAAAAGTCATTATTTCTCCTCTATGCTAGTCCAAAAATGTACACTGTATTAGTTAAAATATACTTAAAACAGAGATAATAATATTAATATATTACATTTACCTAATTGTAAGGGAGGGAATGAAGTAAGGGTTAGACAAACTATAATAATAATAATAATAATAATAATAATAATAATAATAATAATAATAATAATAATAATAATAATAATAATAATAATAAGTAAAACGAATAATTAGAAATAATAATAATAATCATAATAATAATAATAATAATAATAATAATAATAATAATAATAATAATAATAATAACAAAAATAATAGTATTCAAAACTAAAGTTCGATGTACTCAAGGGATTACTACAGTTACTATAAAGTGATACCATCATCATAAGATATATTATTCTGATTAAGGGCAATAACTATCTTTGTATTATGTGTGCCTAGTGCAGCCAAAAGTCTCCCACAAACTTAAAATCATATATAAACTCAGATTCAGATAACTTTTCAAATCATACCAGGAGAAAAAAAAACTCTAAGGTCTATCTAACACTATCTTTCAATCTTAGTTTTTGATACCTAAACATATTATACCAGAATTAAGTAAGACATACGTACTTCAGAAAGCAATATATTATTTCCTGTACTCGATTATCAACTATTACTTTGTTTACCATCCCTGTTTAAGTAATGAGTCCTGAACTGTGAAAGTCTAATGAATTAGTTCTTTGTACTTCCTGAATAAATGACTAAGTAATAAAATTTCTTCAACTGATTCAGTCTCCCCCAAAGGAGGGTAGTTAAAGTTGATGATAGTATGTTCTAATCAATAATAAATCTCATATTTTACATTTCTAAGAGGCTAGAATATCAAGCTATCTGCACCATTAACATTTCATACCAATTTCCAAAAGAATAAAGCAATTAAGAGGTCTGCCACCATCTAATCTTGGTACCCTTAATATGGGATCTAGGTTTTTTACCTTTTTTTCTGGTTGGTATCATGATTGAGGTATTATATCTTAAGTTTGGCTTCATTTGGCAAATAAATAACTGAAATTAAAAATCATTTCTTTTTTTTTTTTTCTTTGGTCTCACCATACTGTGATTATAAAGAGCGACTGAAGTTGTTGAAAAAATTTCAGTGACATCCTTCATTTATTATCTAGGAGTTGTACCTATGATTTTTTATATTCCTTTATTAGTTTCAATATTTGAGTTTGAATTTTCAAGTAAAGAAAAACTGTTTCATTTTTATTCAGAATCTATCAAAAAAAATTTTACATAATGATAATAACAAAAAAAACAAAAAACCTGTGAAATGGCAGTTTGAATATTTACGACATTTGTTGGAATTGCAATGAGACGTAATAGTGCTCTGTAGTTACAGCTTATCATGAGCTCACATATGCCAGAGAGTTGCCAGACATTGATTCAAGTGAATTCTACGGCCACATTAATTTGATGTAATTCTACCATAAAAAAAAATAAAATTCTCTCATTAGGTATATCTGCATACCAAGTGATATGCATTTACATGCCGTTTGCACAGGGAAGTAACAAAAGAGGCCACTGTGTCTTCATTTTATAACATTTCCCTACCAAACTCCACCACAATGTAGAAAAACAAGAATGGACTAAAAATTAGGGTGATGGTCTCCATAACACAATTATGCGTTTCTTTAAACAAACTGACAGATAAGGTCATTCAAAGTAAAAAGGTTAACTTTGTAGTTTATGGTCTCTGCAATTTGCTGTGATATCAATACCATTCCATTCTATACATATATATGTCCCTCAACCTTCATGCAGTGTCATATAAAAGAGATATCCTTCTTTACCTTCAAAATTAGATACTTAGGGTAGTCAATGCATAAAGATTAAAAATAAAAACAAACAGTTTCACATTATAATTATGGAAGTAATCATGGTACAGGATAATCATGTTAGAGACATGAAAAGGTATTCTAAAACCTGACCAGAAAAAAAAGAAAATGCAGAAGGCCAAGCAGAAAATTAAAAGAGAATGGTCAAGAGCCTGAACCATCACATCACCATATTAAGTTGAAGAAAGCTGGAAGAGTTTTTCAAGGTATTAACCCACTGCTGCCAGAAATGGAATGTAAGAACATGAGAGTCTTTACAAATAGATGGCTCCAAAATTTTGTAGTCACCAATGAGCCAATTACTAGCACTACCTACCTCACATATTTACCCTTTTCCTTGATTTCCATAAATATTTTTTAAATTATAATTTAATAACCATAATGTCTATAATAATAACAGCATCAAAATTGATAGCATTACAAAAAAAATCTTGAAAACTCAAGGAACGTTGAAATTAGGGGAGGTCACATGGTCTACTAATTTACTTCTTGGTGGCTAAGCCCTTGCGGCACCATCTATGTGAAGAGACATTTCACAAAACAATGCTACAATGAGCATCACATTTTCCAGCAGCACTGGGTCAATCATCTAGCAGACCAGAGAAAACACGGATAAAAAATATTGGAAAATCTGGCAAGACTGAAGAAGGAGGATGTTATAGGCAGAGAGAGTTGGAAAAATCATCATGCCTAATACCATTAATGTTAATGGTTAATGGTTAATGCTAGATATCAAAGGTCATAGAGCTCTATGGTAAAGTATTGTGGCAAAAAGGGTAAAATTAGTTAATAATTGGGACAAAATGTGTTAGATGTTAAAGGTTGCAGAGTGCTATACAAAAGTATCGTAGTGAAAAGGGTAAAGTGAGGGAGCAAATGGAGTAAGGCAGGGATTAGTAAAAGAGAGACGGGGGTTCAGGGTAAAGGGTGATTAGATCAAATACATAGTACCTTTATATCTGAGGAAGTAAGAGGAACACTATGAGGAAAACTGCAGAAGTCATTATGAAGCAATCTACAGCTAATAAGGATAGCAATGGGTGCTGGAGAGATAGGAGAAGAATCCTGGGAATGAGACAAGGGAAGGAGGTGAAGTATCAGGAAGAATGTCAGGAGGGGAAGGTTCTGAAGAAGGTCACTGTTGTTACAGAAGGGAGTCATGTGAGCATCCAGGTAGAAGCAGTGTGGATAATGAAGAAATAAGAGGGGATGGTGCACATTGGATGGGGTATGTTGGAAGAGAGTGGGAGATAGAGGGGTAGGGGAACTTGAGCAGGAGGAGGAAGAGATACTGGGGGAGATGCAGAGACATCTTGGGAAAAAGGGAGGGGAGTGGATGGAAGGATAGTGTTGGAATAGAAAGCAAGAGAAAAACCTTGTGCTTCCTGTCTGGGCTCACATAGAGTGAGGCCTAGTTTAAATATGAGAAATGCCACCGACTGACATGTGTGATCATTCAGAGCAATTTGAATGGTCATGACCAGGTTGGGCACACAGAGGGTAGCAGAATGTGGAACAACACTGATTAGCAAGGCAGCCAAAATGCCAACATTTCTGACACTGTTGGAGACAAGGTCAATATGGTCAAGCAAGGAAGGACACTCCACTAATTTAAACTTCATGAGGAAGGTTATGTCTACGGAAGCTAATCTTGGCAATCTTGGTGTAGGATTTGTGGTGGCCTCTGGGAGGAATTGAGTGGCAATATATTGCTACTGTATCATAGTCAATGAAGTAGGCAAGCAGGTTGTTTTCACAGTCTGACCACTCTTTGCCATAGACAGGGCAATCAGCCGGGGATATGGAAATGTTTCCAGTACAATTATTAAGGCCGGAGTGATGTTGGGAAGGAATAGGTTTGTCAATGAGGTCAGTCAGGGTAGATAATGCACTATCTTGGGACTCTGATATAACTATTACAAAGTGAACAGATGCAAAAGGAAACTCATTTTTTTTAAGAGACATTGTTAGAAAGGAGGGTATTGTCCAAGTAAGGGGCTATCAGGGGAGTCACAAGGAATCGATCCCACTTAGCTTGCTAAAAAGAGTACTCAAAAGATTTGTAAAGGTGAAAGTAGTAGAAGGACATGGGTAGGAGGAAGAGGGAGTACTGTGGGGAAGAGGACAATAAGGATGAAGAGTAGTAATAAGGGAGGTGGGGGCAGAAAATTAAGAAGACTGTCCAGGGGAGATAGAATGGATGATGTTGGAAGAGAGGAAGGGATATATTCTGAAGTTGAGTACAAACCAGAGTGGAAGATTCAGAATGAACAAAGTTGACAGCAAATATCAAGAAGTGGTGGTAGTAGCAGTGGCCAGAGCTGTGCTAAAGGGGCTATCCTCAATGCCCCCCAAAAAGGATACAAAATCTTCTGGCCATGGTGAGCCTGAAAATATGTGAAGAGAAACGGTCTACCCATTACGGTCCCAATAAGGAGTAAGGGCTAGGTGATTAACCAAGTGAATACCATGTCCATGGCTCCCTGAGACCATTCAGGACTAACATAATGCCAGCCTTTCATCCTTTCAGCACAGCATGGACAGAAGTGACCAAAGAAGAGAAGGAAAGGGAGAGAGAAAGAAGAAAAGACCAAGCAAAATTAGCTGAGGGATGAGGCCCAGGGTAGGAGTGATCCCTAACACTAGACCTCAGTCCCCATCTCCTTGCCCCACCACAATAATAATGAACAAGGGATTTGGGGGGAGGGGTTAAAAGGGAGATGATAACGCTAACGAGATGTAAGGGATGGTCTGAAATTAGAGGCTATAGTCATGTGTTCAAATATCATAATTTAATACTTGTAGAAATTTACTTGAAACTCACCCTAAATATATATATACATATATATATAGATATATATATATAGATATAGATAGATAGATAGATAGATAGATAGATAGATAGATAGATAGATAGATAGATAGATAGATAGATAGATAGATAGATAGAGAGATAGATAGATAGATAGACAGACAGCTATAATTATATAGATATACAGATATAATTATATAGATATACAGATATAGATTAGATATAGAAATCTTTCTAAGTAAATGTACAAAAGGCAATTATCAAAAATGGAAAAGCATCAAGCAATACTGTAGTCTCAGGCAAAGAATAACTACGACGATAAAGATCTTCTTGCAGGAAAGATTGATTCCTTATTTAATGATCTATTTCAAGGGAGGTCCCAAATTTCTATCCCCTTAGATTTTTCATGATGGTTTGCTTATCACAGCCAGAGCATGAAGCATGGAAGCTATAAAATAGCTTTATATTTAAATGCATGACCTTTGCTAAAGAATATTGGGCTTAGCTGCACTATCTGTTCTTTTCTCTATTTCCAAGCTGTCTTCACAAAAATATTTACTGGATTATGATTCACAGTCCATTGCAATCGTATGTTAAATTTATTTACCACCTGCCTTCTTTCCTAGCCTCTATTTCATGAGTTTTCTACAGCAGAAAATTTAAAATAAAGGGATTGTGGGCAATGCAGCAATCTAATGATGTTCATGAATAGTTGCAAAGAGCCAACTAAACACATATCCTATCTGCATAATAAAAGTTCAGTTTTAGACAGCAATGGCTTCTGGAGACTATATAATTGTTATCCCAAATAACAAATCATTAGTTTCTGTGTTGACACCATCCCATCCAACCGGGATCCATGGGGGATATTTGTTTTTATAAAATAAAAACAATAAGTTTCTATATATGTGCTTTTGGTTAAACTTACTCTCCTATATACAATACACAACATCAGCCATCCTTACTTATGACAGGCCTGTTGATCTTGTAAGCTTTGATTGGATAGTCTACAGACAACCATGTCCAGGAATTGTTTCTGACAATAAATAATTACTTCAAGAGTTAAAAATAAAACAGCATCAGTTTATGAAGTCCATCAACTTCGGTTACAAGTCAAAACGTGTCTCACATACATTACTTTAGCATATATTTAACTTATGATAGCATCAGTTTAATTTTTTCATGTAATGTTACATTCAGGAATAACGGTTCAAAGTTAAAATAATACCATCTGCACTCTTATAGCAACAGGTATATATAAACTTTAACTATTATCAAAGATAACTAACTAAATCTTAGAATATTCTTTGTTGGCCTCTGAAGTATTTGTGACAATGTGTGGCAAGATAGTGAACAAAGGTAATTTTGGTTCAACGGAACTGATCCTCTACACTACAGTCAAGATACACGGGGCTTCAGTAAAATGGACTATGCATAGAAACTGCTGGAATTACATTATATTCTGAATGAACTAATAAATCAAAAGAAATACTGCATGAAAGTATTGCAAAAGCTTTATGTGCTTTGTTGGAGTGTTAAAAAAATAGAATGCAACACAACAAAGGATTAAATGAAACTCACTTATTAAAACTTAATTGTTTTACTTCTAATTCCTCTTTCTGCCTTAATTATTAGCATTCTGAAAATCGTGTCTGTAACTTGCCTCCCTAATCCCAACGTTATCCACAAAAATGCAAAGAAAATAATTTTTTCCGCATTATATTACAGAACTTGGAGGAAAACCATGTTATAATACATTATGCATATTACGAAATGGGAAACCAATAAAATGACTTAACATTTGGCAAACACTGTGATAAATGAAACATAATCTAATTAAATATAATATCTATTTACAGAAACAACCAATATTTCACACCATAAACCAAGCATACATTTCCGGTGTGGCAATCGGACCATACTTTACCAAAACAATCCCTCATATTACCACATAAACCCTTATTTACCAACTTTTAAGTACATTTCCGCTTACCCAAAAGTTCCCTGGCCGATCTTGGCAAGTTTCTCATACTTAATAACATCATCACAAAAGGGAAAATCGAGATCATCGTGAAGAAGCCTACTCGAACTCATGTTTCCTTTGATTCACTTTCTATCGAGGTGTAAACAGCTGGTCCCGCGTCCGAACGTATTGCTACTGTGATCCAAAAAATATTTTTGTATCTATTTAACCTGGGTATCCTGATGTTGTGTAAATTACGTATTTAATTTTATTTGAGTGATTTTATATATTTACTTCATGCTTTAATGACACAGAAAGTGATTGATTATTGTGTAAATGAAAAAAATCCGATCAAGTCAAAGTCGCAGTTCGTAAAACAAGAGACAATCGAGAAGCGTACTCTGTTACAGAAATGTATAATCTGAGCAGTATCATGTTTGTTTAATTATATTCCTATTCCTACAATAGTGCAACTTAAACAATACAAACAGTAATTGCAAAGAGATATACAAACACTTCTATTCTTATGGGATACTGTAAAAACAAATTCCATATGTATTGTTTGAGGAAATGTCACCATGTATCTATAGAAAAATGGGATTTTACTCATTTCATTCCTGGTATTTAGAATTAGATTAGAAACGTTGAAACCCAAAATTAACAGTCAAGTTTGTTAACAAAAAACAATTTCATTATTAATCAAACGAATCTGTACATTGTCAAAAAGGACTTAAATAAATTTGGAATATATTTTAAAATATCTTTTTAAGTGGGAATAGAATGCGACGATTCTTTTCCCAGAAGAATCACTTGTTTTAATATACAGCTGTTGGTGTAAACTATAAACGGCGTATTAGCATCATTGCCCAGCAATGTAAACTAGTTTTAGTTACTACATTCTTCAAAAATATATTATGGAAATTACATAAAAAATATATCGTTACTTAAAGTGTGTTTTTTCGTTTCTGGAATGATGCATTTACCTCAGAGACAAATACGAAGAAAGGGTGGGTCATGACCTCTCAATTCTCTCAATCTATCTTAACGAATAGTTTGTTTTTCTATTGAATAAACCCGCTTTGTAAATATTGCTGCTTTCAGCAGCTCTCCAGTATGTTGTTTTTTTCTTTCCCCTATATTGATTAGTCACGCCACCGCAAACGCGTCTGCAGATATTACTCGCGCTAAATCTTATAGACTAAGCATAATTATCAAAGTGTGATTTGTATTGAAATTAGAATTTTCCAAAAGAGGAATTTCTCTGTAACTTTTGTGTTTGTATACAATATGTATTTCCAATGTATTTGTTCAATGTAAACGTCCATGAGACACACATCTAAAAGCATTGAGCAGACCCCAGGGTCAGGTAAATAACATGACACTGTGACCTGAGCGTTACCTTATTTCAAAGTAGCAGAGAAAGAACGGAATTCTTTGGACGTAAAATATGTGTACTAAAGAATTATATTATTAGTAAAACAAATATAACAATTATTGAAAGACTGCAAGACCCACGCACCTAATATTTTAGAATCTATTAATGCAGTAGACTAGTGAAACATATATATATTCAAATGAATGTAGATGTACATTTGAAGCGTATGTTCGAGCTAGCTGATGAAGAACAGCAAAATATCAGTCTGTTTCTGAAATTCCAATCATTGCTATAATTCGATTTAACCAGTAGTGATAGCCAACTCACAATATTCAACCCCCTAGTTTTAAAAATAAGTGAGGATGTTTGATGCAGGAAATTTAAAAATTAAGGTTATGATGGTTTGGTAGGATAATCATCCAGAAAAAAAGGAGAGAGAGGTTAAAGTCAGCCGATTTTGATTTAACTTAATATGTAAGTCAGTTGATGGGCTTCCTCTTTATATTTGTCATTAGTTTGCGTAGCTATCTGCACCTTTACCTTGGAAGACACAATCATAATTTTGTAAATTAACAAATAATATGAGATATTTCGATGGACAGTAAATATTTTAATTTGTGATAATTTTATTATTATTGTCATTGTTATCATAATAACATTTATGTTCTGTTATCTTGTTATAATAATTTGAGTTCGTGTGCTAGTAATTTTGATAAAGATTTTTTAGACACGTTTTATTTTAAAAAATCGTCCCTTGCTACGAATACGCATTCCATTTCATATTCAGGAATTCTCATGATCCTCGATGATTTACGTTTAAGGATTTGTTTAACTCGAAGATCAAATTACATTTCGGAAGTTGAAAATATTAATACTTGCTGTATATGGCGATAGTACAAGGCATATCATTCGTTATTTAGGGTTGTAACGTATATTTTTTGTTAAATATTACTTATTGTAATTGTTGATATATTCCGAACAGGATTATTATTACTGTGGTAATTTTATTATTATTGTCATTGTTATCATCATGATCACATCATGATTTTCGGTCAGTGGAAAAAATCATAATGGATAATAGGTTCTTTCGTTTAATTTATAATGATAAATTGCATGGTAAGAATACCTGTTAAATTATAAAACCAAAATCATTTGTCTCGATAAAATACACACGTTTCATCGTAATATTTTACGTAGCAAAATTCACTTTACTGTGTAACAAATTTTAATTGTGACGTATCTCCTAATAAATCGTAGGAGATTGGAGATGGCGTTGTACCTTGCAAGTAGTAAAAGGGTTGAGAGGCTGCATTGCATGATTCTCTGTAAAGTTATAGTGGTCCTGTATAAACTTTGTATCAGTTTACGGATATTTGTTTGAATCACCATCATTTGAAAAGAACTGCAGTTACCATTTTATGCTCAACATGGTTCTTACGAACTACAAACTCTCTGTTGACCGTTATGCAGAGAAATGTAATGATTTAAAAAGCTGTACAGCTAGCTGGGTATATGCAACCATAACGGAACAAGATATGAGGCAGTCTGGCAGGATGCGAAATGCCGAAACCCTAGCCCCATTTCATGTCTGGCAAAAATAAGCAGGACGCAAGGCGACAGTAGTTCCAAACATGACCACTAGAGTAGAGAGTGCGCCACGTATCGTCTACTGCAGGGATTGGCTGACTGCAGCCCATGTTGTACATACATCGCCGTTGTAGCTAGATCTATCCTTATACATAATGTATTCATACAACCATGAAATTAAAGACGGCTCTGATACGGCACAGAAAGAGGATATAAGTTCTTTCTACTTTGTAACCCGTATATAGTATCTGTCGATATAACATGTGCAAATCATTTCCAGTTGGGCTATGAGTAGACAGTCGGAACTTCTGTCACAAATGTTTAGCTTCGTGTATAAACTTTATTATGGAAGGAGAGGAAATATATAACTACAATGGCACTTGAATGTATATCATGCAACTTCAAAACATCAACAGCATCTTTAGGAGAGCCAGTTGCAACCTCAGAGGAACTGATTTCACTCAATTAGCAACCATAGTCAATTAAGGGGGTTGGATAACAATGAATGAAGTGCCTTGACTACCAAATGGTGGTTGACAACTGACTTATATGGATATAATAATTAGTTTATGCTCAAATAATTTTTCTGTTTAATATTACGCAATCCTCTTGGGTTTTCATGTCACTGCAAGGGTGAATGATATATGAATTATGCTTTGCAAATTGAAATCGTTTGATGATTTTGGGATGTCAGATTTTGAATTAATTTAACATTATTGCAGCATTTATACATTTCCCCAACAAATTTGTAATAGACAGGAGACCTATTTTGTATTTTAGTAACATTTCTCACAAAGTTTACATAGTGGTAAATCACAGTGCCTGCTGCCACATTTCAGAAGAATGGAATATGCAAAATTTGAACCTTGAAACTTTAACGATTAACCGTATGTACATAACTATTATAAATTTCATAATAATTGAAAAACTAATTTAATTTTGATGGACAAATCATACCAACATTCCCCTTTCCTCCGCTACGGGTCCATAAAGTAAAATATCGTTGAACAAAAAGTACTAAACCCATACACCTTCAGACACGGGGCTCGGATTGTCTAGCCTTTTCAATGAAACAATGCAAGAGTGTGACCAAATGGAATAGTTATAAACAGAATCATTCACCAATATTCAGAAATCCGGGCCTCGTTGTAGAGTATTGTAAATATTGCCGTCATTTCATTCTTGAAGGCGCTAATCCACGAGGGATCATCCAAAGATCAATTTGACTGATCCTTGTCCCATGGGACAACTACTTACATTTTCTTTATTGATCTGTCATTAAGATTTAGCATAATCTTAATGAGAATCTATTTAACCTTAATGTATATACCCAGGTATTATTTAATGTATATATAAATAAATAGGCAAACACGGCTTAAACATAATTAATTCAGCCTGAAGTGCGAAATTATAAATAGATGAAATAAAAAATGAGATACGTACATTTTTACATATATATATATATATATATATATATACAGACATGAATATCTATCTATCGATATATATATGTATATATATATAT
>NC_061851.1:12970877-12975877 GCF_019202785.1 Penaeus chinensis | reverse complement strand
TTTTTCCACACTATCAACGAATCTAACATGTTAAATCCATTGATCTACCGTGTCTAGTAAGCGTGGCGGCGAATTTCATAAAGCCCCTCTGTTATCTCTCTATCTTCCAGGTCGAGTGCTAGGCATATTGACGTCCCCCTTCCGCTCCTCCAAAATTCATGCTGAAATTACCGCTCTCCCCCTCGACAAACCTTGTTCTAGTCTATGTTGGTAACAGCTGTTATTGCATTATCATTACGTTATTGAAGATTTGGGGAATGTTTTTTTGTAACATATCAGGTGAAATGAGCGTCAGTAAGCTTCCTTTTCAGTTTTTTTTCTAGCTTGTTATTTATACGAAATCTCAATGCAGATATGAAAAGCATTGGTTTTTAGAGAGATGCAGTATCAAGCAGAGTTTAATATTTTTTCGTCCGGCATCTCCTGTCAGATATGTGATTTGATTATATATAAGTAAGTAGACAATATTTCGGAGAAACTAGTTTGGTTTAATTAACTGCACAAACGAGACAATCTTTAATACATTTGATGCATGGTCATAGCATATAACGTAACAGCATTACATTGAAAATTTAGGCCATAGCACTATTATAATCTGTATAATATGAGAGAAGAGAAAACCATTTTAGTTTAGCCATTTATGTACCACCCTGGCTAACTACACAGGCTTGGGCAAGCTGTGGTACATTTAATTTAATGGTCATAACATTGCATAGTACATACATTTGAATTTTAGCCTTTAACGCCGATATATGGCTTGGGCATGGAAAAGCATTAATACATTTGATATGCGGTCATGTGATACTACATTCCAAATTTAGGATACAACATAAGTATATCTTCTAAGACATCAGATGATATGAGGTAGTTACATAGTTCTCCGTACCTCATGCTATGTGGTCTGAAAGGCTGTAACACATGGCACTCTGAGATATTTTGTGCAAGTGTTCGCTTATACTCTTCATTACACAGTTTACACTTAGTTTCTTCGACATTACAAACTGTACTGACCTGCCAATACAATCTATATCCAAGCCTGATTCTTGTAGTCACAACATCACACTGTCTTGTTCTTGTTTTATATAAACCATAGATAAATGAATCTTGCCTAAACCGGTCATATTGCTTTATGCTACAGCTTTCAAGGCGTTGAGAATTAATCAACTCAGTCAAGTCCTCTTTGAAGGAAGCTTTAATGATGTATAAAATCCTAGAAAGAGGTATCCCAAGAATTATATTCACACTTTGTTTGTCACATGCTGACTTTGCTAGGCGATCAGCATGATCATGCCTAGGGATTCCAACATGCGATGGAATCCACACAAAACGTATATTATGGCCTCGTTCTTTTGCACGATACACGTTTATCCTGATGTCAATTGCAATATTTCCCGCTCCTTTGTCAAGAGTGTTCAGAGCCTGGAGAGCACTTTGAATCGCAGAAAATGACCCCTGAGCCTTGATTCAATAGAAATTTGGTGGTCATGTATTCCTGCCAACTCAGTTTGCATAGTACTAGCCCAGTCATGAACCCTCCTACAATCCTGGTGCTGGAAAATATTTTTATATACAAAAGCGCATCCTGCTCTGCTCCAAGACTGCAAGGATCCGTCAGTGTAGCATTCATATGCATTGGACAGAGTTTCTAGATGCTCATTTATAATTGCAAGTGCATACTGCTTACGTATAGCAGTCGTATAATATACACTTGGGTCCGACATTTTCCACGGTGTTACAGAACGTCCATATAGGGTCTAATTATGGATATGTTCAGCTGAGCTAAGTGTTTACACGTTACTTGTACCCATGGATTTGAGTATGAATCGGTGTTGTCATTCAAAGTTAGCTCAGTGTTTTAGTTGTCTGTGTAACTCTGTACAATGGAGGGGTTCTCTAATTGATTTGACACTAAATGTTGTATTTATGTATAATATTTTTCATAAACAGAGGCAAATTAAGTCCTGTTCTCATATTCACAATCCTTGTTGTTCTAGGGGCACCAAGAATGATCCTCATGGCTTCATTTTGTACACTTTCTGAACTAGTCAACTCTGATTCCTCGAACAATACTAGGTGCAGTGCATGGTAATCTGTGACCGACCTTATGTATGACAAGTAAAAGAGTCTCGCAATATTGTCATTAATACCATGGTCTTTGCCTAGCTTATCAAAAATACTGTGTTGGATCCGTAGAGTATATAGTTTTATTTATTAATCTGAAAATGTATATATACCTTATAATAAGAGTAAAATTAATTATTATAGTGCGACATAGTCGTCAATAAAGACAAATAGAGACAAAGCTTCTTAGCTTTATCGGAGTAAAGACAAACAGGCAGAGAGGCAGGCAGATGGAAGACTTGGTGAAAGAGGCAGTAGCGAATAAGAAGAGTAAACAAGAAGAATAGAGGGACTCGAGAAGAGAGAGAGACAAAGACAGAAAGAATGGAACGGAATCGGCTAAAAGTTTAATGAACCTTGAAAGACTACACTTTTATTTTTTGGAGACTGATGAGGAACCATTAAGTATTTTCCTCTTTCAAGCCAGCAGCCTTTTAAAAGTATATATCGTCTCATTAGTGAAGTGTTTTTAGATTAAATGTGTTGTGCTTCCGTATATTATTATGCGGGCGGGCACCGTTCTTTTATTAATATTTTTATTCAGGATTGATAATTTCGAACTAGTGATTACTGCTATTTTTTCGGATATTGATTTAGTGACCGAGTACCAGTAAATGTAAAGTAAAATTGTTTATGTTTCATTTTCAGGGTGAGCTTACTTTCATCAGTAATCAAGCCTCTCTCTCTCTCTCTCTCTCTCTCTCTCTCTCTCTCTCTCTCTCTCTCTCTCTCTCTCTCTCTCTCTCTCTCTCTCTTTCTCTCTCTCTCTCTCTCTCACACTCACTCACTCACTCACTCACTCTCTCTCTCTCTCTCTCTTTCTCTCTCTCTCTCTCTCTCCGCCTCTCTCCCTCTCTCTCTCTCTCTCTCTCTCTCTCTCTCTCTCTCTCTCTCTCTCTCTCTCTCTCTCTCTCTCTCTCTCTCTCTCTCTCTCTCTCTCTCTCTCCCTCCCTCTCTCTCTCCCTCCCTCCCTCCCTCCCTCTCTCCCTCCTTCCCTTCCTCCCAGTCTCTCTCTCTCTCCCTCCTTCCCTTCCTCCCACTCTCTCCCTCTCCCTCCCTCCCATTCCTCTCTCTATCTCTCTCTATATATATATTGTTACAATCAAGTTCCTTGCTCGACTAAATTTCTCTTAAGGGAGAGTTGCATTTACTAATTTAGGGGATTAATCCAAACGGGTACAGAGCAACTTAATTGTAAACAAAACTTTAACATTCTGATCTTTGTACTTCAATCACTTTTCATACTTTCTAATTCTCTATACACTTAATCTATTTATATCACCAATGGATAACTCAAAGGATGCAAGAGTGTGGAAATATCAAACAATAGTAGAGGTTTACCATGTATTACTATGAAAATTAGTTTACACACTGGCAAATGCCAACAAGTATTTGAGAACAAAAATGAATGTGAAGCACTGTTTGTCCTTCAATCCCCACGATGCCAATAATAGGGCAGCTCAAGCGATTCAATCACAAAAACTAAAGTAAGGTACATCATTGCTGCATAAAAGTAAAGAAAACAGCTCTGGTTCTTGACATATCTCCAATAACACTCTGGGCATCACCCAAAACACTGGTCACCTTTTAAACAACAAAATCAACGGAAACTCCAATTCAAAAAAACACAACATCAAATATAATAATATCGGTGAATATCATATAATCATGTTGGAAACAGGGTACTGTGGTAAACAAACGAACAGCTAAATTATAGCCCAAAAACAAAATACCACAAGACCGTACGTCTGACCTCCACCAAGTTCCAGTTCGAGTCCGCTGGGTCAAAACTATTTACCCACACCTTTTTTCCATTATGATTATAGATAATCCCTAAGCTTCTTGTGATTATCATATCAAAAATAATTATTAGTCTTCCATAAAAAAATAACCTGCACAGTTAATACATATTCCTGTTCACTACTACAACAGTGCAAGATCCTTATGTAAAGGCAAACTCAAAAAATCTCCTTTACTTGAGTAGATTATAAAGCTACTCTACGTAACAATATATATATGTGTGTGTGTGTGTGTGTGTGTGTGTGTGTGAATGTATGTATGTATTTATGAGATTGCTGTACCCCCCCCCTCCCCCCGGCCCTCTACGTAGCATCGCCATCTTCACCAGCAGGTATTTTTTTCTCCGCGTTCCGTTGTGTCTATTATCGACCAAGACGCGTGACGGGGGCGAGGAAGGGTGAACCCGAGAGACTCATTAATTACTTGGTTATTATTTTTTAATAACCAAAATGTAAGTCACCGAATTAGATGGTAATTTGGATGGTCGTTACTTTACTTGGAGGGTCAGGAAAGTGTTTCTCTCTCTCTCCCTCTCTCCCTCTCTCTCTCTCTCTCTCTCTCTCTCTCTCTCTCTCTCTCTCTCTCTCTCTCTCTCTCTCTCTCTCTCTCTCTCTCTCCCTCCCTCCCTCCCTCCCTCCCTCCCTCCCTCCCTCCCTCCCTCCCTCCCTCCCTCCCTCCCTCCCTCAATCCCTCCCTTCCTCAATCTCTCCTTCACTCAATCCCTCCCTCCCGCCCTCAATCCCTCTCCCTTTCCTTACCTCCCATCCTCCCTCCCTCTTGCACCCATCCTCTCTCTTCTCCGTCACCCCTCCCCCCTCCCCTCAATTTCTTCCACTTTTCCAAAGAATTCAATGGCCAAAAAGCACAAGATCTGCCCTAATTCCCTTTTCTCCTCTTCATCCGATTAATGCTGTTGGCGTCATCGTTAAGCGAGAATAACGGCCGATAATTGGAAGGACCGGGTGAAGGAACTGCCCCGTTGGGTGATTTACGTTCCCCTCGTTCCGCCGATCTCGTGACGTGGCCGTAATTGGGCGATGCCCCGAATGCGCCCGTGCTCTTGGGTTTTGTTTCTTGGG
>NC_061851.1:12963377-12965877 GCF_019202785.1 Penaeus chinensis | reverse complement strand
CTCATCACCCTTCCCCTTCCCCTTCCCCTTTCCCCTTTCCCCTCTTTCCTTCCCTACACTTCCTACCCCCGCAACCCTACGGAAAATAATCAATGGTGTCATCTCTAATGGCAGTGTTGCGTGACTGTCCCCTCCGCCAGCCGTCGTCCAGTTGACATGACATAAGGAAGCATTATGAGGCTCGGGGTTGCGGTGTCGTTGTCGCGAGCATCATGAAGGTGAGAGATAAGGAGATAGCGTGCCAATACGAGACACTATAAGAGGATTAAGGATGCTGATATCCTGCACGGATTCCTGGGACGTGGGTATGGCTCGCTGGCACCTGTCCAAGGATCGATAGCGGAGGATTTTGAAGGCTGGCTTGGCCGGGTCCTCTTCTCGTGACTCTCGTGAACAATCCTGTAACTTAAGCGAAGTGTGTGGAGTACCTGAGTGCATTTTGAGTGGCGTGCTTCCTCTCGGCGCTGTCTGTGCCTCCGCCGCGACATGGCTTTGAAGGCTGCCTCTTCGGAAGTGTGACTGCGTTACCTCGTCTCTTGATGAAGTACCCGACATAAAGAGAAATAGGGTCGTGCATATTTTATCTAGTCGCATATGGCGCTATTCCCCTTCTGCTCTTTCGGAACCGTCTTATATCTTACCTAATTGGGAACCAGACTTCCCCGCCTGCGTAAGTTTACCTTTAGGAGCTATGCCCCAGTCCATATATTGGTTTTCTTTAGATTTGTGTGTTTTCCTCCTCTCCATCGTTAGAACTCGAAGACACAGTTCCTGCTTTCTTATTACCTCCCGGAACTCCCGAAGGAAAAAAACGGCCGTTGCTTTTTTTTTTTTTTTTTCTTGTTGCGTTTGTTCTTCAGTTGTGTTTATTTTCTTGCATCGATATCTCTCATCAACCCATCATTTGTTTTCTCCTTGTGGGTTTTCAGATTTTTTTTCTTTGCCTACTTTTCCTGTTGGCTTTTCTGTATTCTTTGGTGAAATATAAACTATGTGTACAGTCTTCGTCTATATAATTTATCAATGAAACTGACAGTGTGAACACAGCATTATACAGCGAACTCGTAGACAATAGTGAAGGTTTGGTGTTTCAGTGATTTGTCGTTGTATTTTCTTTGGTAATGCTGAAATAGATATCTGGTGATTATAAAGAATAAAGAAAAACGTATAGTTTAGAGAAGAACTGAAAGGATTATGCTTCGAAAAAATAATGGTTGCTCTTTCATTTTAATTGAGATGAAAATTTTAATGCTGGTAAGTCGCTTCAGCATTTCATTCAGAAGTGACTTATTGCCCGTTATTAAACCGGAAGAATAAAACTTCTGGTGGTCTTGTCAGGGATAGCATATCCCGTAGCAGATTAAAAGGGCCTTTTGATTATATACGTATATATGTATGTATGCTTGTGTATGTGTGTGTGTGTGCGCGAGAGAGAGAGAGAGAGAGAGAGAGAGAGAGAGAGAGAGAGAGAGAGAGAGAGAGAGAGAGAGAGAGAGAGAGAGAGAGAGAGAGAGAGAGAGAGAAATACAGACAGAGACAGAGAGCCCATGTAACACGAACAATAACAAAAGACCAAAGACTGGCCGTTAACGGAAGTAAAACTAGCAGACAAGAAGGAAAATACAGCCGGAGCAAAATTGACGGTGAACAATATACTCTTACTGCAAATGTTTGTTCGCAATATATGGTCTCCTGGAAGGGCGCGGCGCTATTGACCGAAGGCGAACACAATTTCCGGCTATTGCTTTTCCGTCGCAATAATCATCCTTGAAGACAAAAGATGTATTTTAACGAGTCAACTCAGATAAACGCGAAGTGATTTAGGGAACGATTGCTTTCATTCTCAGTTGATAAGGTTTGCGGGATAGGTTGGTTCCTTAATGAGTGCGAGATGGGAATAGAAATGTCTGTGTTGCGAATTCTTTCTTTTTTTCTTCTTTTTTCTTTTCTATCTTCGTCTTCTTCATTTTATTCTCCTTCTTCTTCGTCTCCCTCTTCTCCTCCTCTTCCTCTTTATTTTCCTCCTTTTCCTCCTTCTCAATCTACTTCTTCGAGTCTGTGTTATCTGCGTGTATGCGTTCGTGACTGTGCGCACGCCTGGGTTTACGCGAGTGTCTATTGGAAATCAACGCTTTAATTACTTATGCAATAGTGCCCATATACATGTTATTTACTGATGCACGACCATGTTCCAAATCATAGGTTAGTGATCGAGCGTCCAGCCATATTGAGGGAGTAGACAGAACAATAGGGGATTGTTCTCTGAGCAGTTTCGTTGCCTCTCTATTGTGCCTTGTTCGATCGCTCCTGGTTTCTACCGGGTCCGAAAACGTCTTCTACTTTAGCCTTAAGTCTCTCTCTCTCTCTCTCTCTCTCTCTCTCTCTCTCTCTTCTCTCTCTCTCTCTCTCTCTCTCTCTCTCTCTCTCTCTCTCTGTGTGTGTGTGTGTGTGTGTGTGTGTGTGTGTGTGTGTGCGTGCGCGCACGCTGTGTGGTTCAGCG
>NC_061851.1:12935877-12958377 GCF_019202785.1 Penaeus chinensis | reverse complement strand
CGCAAGGCAGCCAACGAGACCAAGGAAATGACGCCTTTGCAGTTTCTCCACCGAGCGAAGCGGACTTGGTCTCACTGCTGTCTTGTTGCCCGTCTATGATTACGAGGAGGGGGAAATGGGGGGTATGGGTGGAAGGGGGAGGAGGAAATGGGGGGTATGGGTGGAAAGAGGAGGAGGGGAATGGGGGGTACGGGTGGAATAGGGGAAATGGGGGATGGGTGGAAAGAGGAGGGGGGAATGGGGGTACAGGTGGAATAGGGGAAATGGGGGGATGGGTGGAAAGAGGAGGGGGGAATGGGGGGTACGGGTGGAATAGGGGAAATGGGGGATGGGTGGAAAGAGGAGGTGGAAATGGGGCGGGATGGGTGGAAAGAGGAGGGGGAAATGAGGGGTACGGCTGGAAAAGGGAAAATGGAGGGTATGGGTGGAAGGGGGATTAGGAAATGGGGGGTATGGGTGGAAAGAGGATTGGGGAAAGGGGTGGTATGGGTGGGAGGGGGGAAATGGGGGTATGGGTGGAAGGGGAGGGGGAAAGGGGAAGGGGAAATAAGTGGAAGAGGGAAATGAAGGGTATGGGTGGAAGCAGGATGGGGGAGGCAGAGGAGAGAGGGAAAGGTAGGTAGTGAAATGAAAGGAGAGATAAGAGGGAGAAGAAAAGGAATACGGAGAAGGGCAAGAGAAAAAGAGAAAAAGTAGAAACATGTGAAAGAAAAGAAGGAAAGGGAGGGAGGAGACAAGGAAGGAAAGAAGAGAAAAGGGTTAAGTACGAAGAGAGATGGGGGGGGAGTAGGAGGGACAGAGGAAAGAGTAAGCGTTGCATGAGCTGAGGGAGAGAGAGCTGGAAGAGGGAGAAGAGGAAGTGGGGGAATGGGAGGCAGGAATAAAGAGGGAATAAGTTGGAGGAGACAAGGGGAAGGTGGAATGGAAGGAGGCGGAGAAAGGAGGAGATCGAGATAAAAAAGAAATAGGAGAAAACAGAAAGAGACGGGAAGAGGAAGGGAGAACGGAATAAAGGAGGGTATGGGAAAAGGGAGGGGAAAAAAGTGGTATGAAAATTATACACAATGAATAACACGAAGAGAAAAGTCCAACAGAAAGTGGATATACATTTGAACGAAGAGGGAGAAAAGTAATGTCCGATAACTAGATAGATAAACAAATGAGACAAACATAACTGCACGCAACCGCAAGAAAAATAGAGACAAGTAGAACTAGGCAAGACGCTGAAATAAGCCAACAGAGAAGAGAAAACAGAGAGAAAAAAAAAGATAAACAAGTTAAGGCCGAAGAAGGGCGGGGCTGGGCGGGGAAGCAGCAAAGACATTGGGCGTGGTCTCTCGCTACGTGTCCCTCCCCCTCTGCCACCCCAATCCCCTTCCTCCTTTCCTCTCCCCTCCACTTCCCCTACCCCCTTTCCTCTCCCCTTTCCCTCATTCCCCTCTCCCCCTTCCCCTTCTCTTTCCCTCTCCCCTCTCCTCTCCCCCGTCTCCCGCCTCCTTCCCTTCCCTGTTCCCTCTCTCCCCTTCCCCCTTCTCCCTCCCCCTTCCCGCGTGGTGAGCATTCCTAATTTGGGAAGTGGCAAGCAGTTTGTTGGATGTATGGCTTCTCTGCGGCTGTTATTCTGCCGCTTAAATTTTCTTTTCTAATATATATATATATATTTTTTTTTTTTTGCCGTTTTCTAACTTTCTCCGTCTACTTCTTCATCTTCTATTCTTTTTCTTTGTTATCCATATCCTCTGTCTTTTTCTTTTCCCATTCGCTTTTCACTTTCTTTCTTCTTCTTCTTCCTTTTTTTTCTGCCTTTTGTTTTTTTCCTTTCTTCGTCTTCTTCTTCTTCTTCTTCTTATTATTATTATTATTATTATTATTGCTCTACTCATTTATGCCTTCTTTCCTTTGAAATGATACGACAGAGAGCTGTTTAACCGTATTTTTAAATATTTTATGAACAGCATAAACTGATTTATCGTATATCGTATATATTTATTCGTATATAAGTACGCGCCTTCGTAATAAGTAACCTTCAAGATACTTCAAATTTGAAAACTTTTCAAAGGTCATCGAATCCTTAATTTTGTTTTCTTTATTTAGATATGCAGTTGTGTTTCATATATATCTGTTTGAAATATATTTCTGTGGTGATTTTTCAGAGCTTACACGCTTTCACTTACCTAGAAATACCATAGTTTATACAAAATTAAATATTACTGGTCACTTACATAGACGTACAATTAGAATATTTTTAGAGATGAACCTCTGTGATTTGATCAGAAAATCTTTAGTAATTCACGTAAACCCTGCGTTACCTAATCCACTAATCTTTTTTTAGGGATTCGTTTAGGGTTTCATGATTGCCGGTCTGGCCACGAGGGCTTGGCTAATTTACGGTGTTCCAGCTGCTCCTGAATTTAATGCATTCTACCTGATCGTTTGCCTAAAATATAGAGGGTTGTTATTCCTGTATGGCAGTGCTTTACCTGAGGGGAAGAGGGAGAGGAAGGGTGGGTGGGAGAGTGGAGGGAGGAAGGAGAGAATGGTGATAGAAGAGGGGACGAATGGAAGAGAGATGGGAAGAGGGAGGGAGAAGGAGGGGAATTTGACAGAGGGAAGGAGAGGGATGGGAGGTTGAGAGAATGAAGGAAGGGATGAGAGATAGAAAGAAGCCGAGAGAGCGAAAGAGCGTCTGGCTGACAGAAGAATTGAGAGAGAAAAAAAACTGACTCGGACAGAAACCAGAAAGAGACATGGAAAAGAATGGGACTTCAAAATCCTCCTCCCTTTCTCCCCGCCATGTATTCTTGATTTGTTGATGTTCCTTCAGCCCGAAAGTGGAGGTCAGGAGGCCCTTTCATCAGCTGTCGTGTCTTCCGGCAAATCGGGGATGGAAGATACACCAGCCTTTGTGACAGGAAATAAATCTTCCGTCGGGGAAATAGAGGACTGGTTTCGCATTTTCTGTCTCACGTGGAGGAGGGAAGAGAGAGAAGGAGGGCGGGGTGTCGGAGAGGGGGTGGAAGGGGGAGGGCGAGAACGAGGAAGCGAGATGAGGCGGTTGGGAGGGGGTGGGTGGAGAGGAAGAGGAAGAAAGGAGAAAAAAGAGGAGGAGGAAAAAAAAAGGAGAGAGCGGGTGGGAGAAAGAGAGAAGAGGAAGAGAAAGAGAGAGTAAGAGAGAAAATTACTGTGATCCACGCTCGTTTTATGCATGGGGAAGGGGAATTGTAATTTGAGTGTCCAAAACTTTTCTGGCCCAGCCTGTGTTGTTTATGAATAATCAATCCGTCGTTTTCTTCTTATTCATTCATATTACAAATAAATGAGTCGCTTCAGAATGACATTAAATTCACGTTGATGAAGAGCCTAAAGTTACGTGCTTTGGACACAACTTTTTTTGCGAAATGAGCCGCTTTTTAGAATTAAAGACTGTGAACACATCCATCGCCATCACCGTTGTAAGGGAGGAAGACTGAGAATGCAACATCGAAGCCCCGTATTCTCATTGGCTGATTGATGAAAATAAACAGCTCTTATTGGTTCTAGGAGACATAAAGGTCGCTTGATCTTGTCCAATTATAAGCAATGTTTTTAATGCGTCATGACAACCGAGCGTGGGATTGGGCCAAAGGCACGAAATGCCACAGAGCCACGCCCATCGGCTGCGGTCGAGGTCACGGCCTGGGTGATGGAAAGGAATTTGTTTCATTACTGAAGGGGGTTTAGTGGGAATCAAGCACAAGTACAGTGCATTATTGCTTGGGGTGTTTCGTACGTACGTCCATACGTGCACACACACACACACACACACACACACACACACACACACACACACACATTTATATAGGTAAGGGGCTCCTAATACTTGCATGCACACTTGTAATCACCGTCGCCAAGTGACGCATCACAAGTGTATAAGAGTTGCAATATTTTACAATTTCGCAGAAATTCCTCTAAAAAAGTATATAGCTTTTATGATCCGAAGCAAAGAAGTTGGGCAATCTAGCGTAACTTTCACACTAGCGTAAACTGTTCCCAGAATTAATAGATAAGCGTCAGATAAGAAGGGCTGCGCCATTTGAGGGAATTAACATGGATATGTCGCCGCCGGAAGCGGGAAAATATATCATATATTTATTCATGTATGTTCTCTATTTTTTCTGTCTTTCACTTCCTTTCCTTCCCTCGTTCCCTATCTGCCTTCATCCCCCTCACCCTCTTCCTCCCTCCCTTAACCCTTTCATCCTTGCTCCTCACAAACCTGTACTCTTTATTTCATCCTCTTTCACACTGCTTGTCGATTTCACTTTTCCTTTCGTACTCCGGTTATAATTAAGTACATTTGGCGACGTTGTGACAGAGACGCTGAAAAGGCGTAAGGTTTGTCAAGTACGCATTAGTGCGATCTACGTCATGAACTTGCAGCGTTATTTTTTTTTCTCTTTCTTTTTAGTATCAAACAGGATGAGAATTGCATGTCAGTTATGACGCATGCAATGTCTTCTTGACATGGACTTCTGCAACGTGTGTGTGTGTGTGTGCGTGTGCGTGTGCGTGTGTGTGTGTGTGTGCGTGTGCGTGTGTGTGCGTGTGCGTGTGTGTGTGTGTGTGTGCGCGTGTGTGTATAGAGAGAGAAAATGAGACACAGAGACAGGGACAGGAAAAGGAAGATAGAAAGAAAGAAAGAAAGACTGAAAGACCGAGAGAGAGAAGCAGCCGAATAGACAGAAATCAGTATAAGCAAAAGGGTGGTAAAAGGAACGCAGGTCTCGACGAAAACGGAGTTAAAATACACGAGTTCGCAAACAAGGCCAAACAAGCCAACCCAAGCTAAACCGCTTAACGAGGTCGTTTAAGATGAAGAGAAAGTGAGATCGTAGGAGATCTTGTGACTTGAAAGCAAAGAGCAGCAAGAGAGAGAGGGAGAGATTACAGAAAAACCGAGTGTGAAGGAAATGCCTGGCTAATTGCTACCCGTTGCCCGAGGGTGACACGAAGCCAGATCAGGTTGTTGACCCAGAAGGACCACCTTGAAGGTTTGAAGTTCATGGTGCTGGCTTTGTGGAACATTTTCGTTGTTTTATTGTTAATGATTACCTTTTGTTTTTTTTGGGGGGGAGTTCTTGAATTCTTGTTTATTTTTTCGATTTCGATCTTCATCTTTCCAGATATCTGATTCAGTTTGTGATGTTTCAGTTTTTCCCTTTGATAACTTTCCATATTCTTATACGATGAAAAATACGCACAGTTAGGGTGATCTTAGGATATTTTGTTTTTTCCTCACCTTGTTTTTATGGCGCTTTTATATATATATATATATATATATATATATATATATATACACACACACATATATAAACACGATAAGAGGAAATATAATACATGGTAATATGAGCAGTAATGATCGACTTCTTTACTAAGTAATTGACAAAAAACAGAATCATGATATTGTCGGTTATTTTTCATCCCTTTCTGTGGTAAATAGTCTCTGTGCTATATATGTGAGCCCGGGTGTTCCTCTTCCTTCTATTTTATTGTTTCAGGAAATATTAAGTAACTTTATTGCAATGTAAATAATTTTCTACCTCTTTAAAACACCGGCACGGTCATTGTCCTATCCAGGCACGACGAAATACAAGATTGGCTTACTATCACGCGTGGCCGTGGAATGTACTGCACCGTAGGGGGTTACGCACATATAAGGACGAGAAATAATTCATAGCACGGCACACTAACGAAACAGTTAGAGAGATACCGTTGATATTAATGTATTCTGAATGGCGAATGTCATTACTAATGTTGAAAGTAATATTCCCACGACCAGCGATAAATCTAATATAAAAAAAACATAGGGAAGTGTGTATATATATGTATATATATATATATATCCACATATAAATGTGTGTATGTGTGCATTTGTGTGCCTGCACGTGTCATTTTTTCCATTTCTTTGTTTGTCTTCCAGGGATAAGCCGCGCTTTGGCAAAATCAATGAATCTTGCAGCCCATTTCGGCGCATCTGGCACACGTTACGTGATCACCGCCGTTTTTCGTCAACAACACCAGCAGTCTCTTTCGCTCTGTCTCGAAACGGAAGATCCTCTTTATCGCAGTCATATCGGGTCTTACCCTTACAACACTGGTTTCGAGGATCCGTAAACAGGCAATAACGCTCATGATTCGTGTGTTGTGCTCATATACATTACAGCTGAGGCCGCGAGACGACACGCCGGCGTTGCGGTTGAGCAGATTCCTGTAATTCCAGCTCTGTGAAAGAGAATAATTCATTCAATATGAGATCGTATTGCATGCTCTTTACGCCTTCATTGATGGCATGTGTAAACTGGGGTCGGTAGGTTTACTGTAGTAAAGATTTAAATGCTTTTCAGTTTCAATGTCAAGGGAAAACTTATTTTTATGGAGTCAGATAAATCATTATGCAGAAAACAGGAGCACTGAATAGAAAATTGCGAGAAAAATAAAGTAAAGATGATTTATTGTTCTCTACACGTGCGCGCGCACATATATGTATATGTATATATATAGATATATGTTTATATATATGTTTGTGTTTATATATATGTATATATATGTAAATATGTATGTATATATATGTATATATATGTATATATATGTAAATATGTATGTATATATATGTATATATATGTATATATATGTAAATATGTATGTATATATATGTATATATATATATAAATGATATATGTGTGTGTGTGTGTGTGTGTGTGTGTGTGTGTGTGTGTGTGTGTGTGTGTGTGTGTGTCTGTCTGTCTGTCTATGACATATATATTATATATAATATATATGTCACAGACATATATGTATATTATATATATATATGTATATATATATATATATATATAATATATATATATATATATATATATGCTCACACATAAGCATAAACACGCACATTTATATGTATTATCTCTCGTTTGCTGATATGCACGACGCAGCACAATTATCTCAATTATATTTTCGGTTCGCTTTTGCATACAAGCATGCAAGCACCTCACGCACGGCCTCCCAAACAAACAACATCACTACCTCTATCATTGTAATCATAGTCATCACAGACAAAGCAATTATGGTGCTCGACGACATCAATTTTCACTGAAATGGTACTATCATTGCCTCATTCTCCTTCTGATAGTCGTATCCATAGAAAAGGTGCTTTTATTTTCAGTGTGTAAACGTGGCCTCGTCATGGAGCGTTTACATATTCCGCTTTCATTTCATGTAGTATTTCACTTTTAAATGTTTTATTTTGTTTCGCGTGCGACGTTTTGCGTTGACATTAACTTCCCTTTGTGCTTAGATATCCATTAAGGAAAAAAACATTTAATAACAAAATGGGAAATATTTTTTTTTTCTTTAAGCATATCGTTAATCTTTTGACATGACTAAGCCAAGTATTTTGATGGTCAAGGGCGATTATTATAACTAAACCTGTCGACGACGCCCCTGAATTAGTGATCGAAGGGCATCAACATTCCGCGCGGCGAAGAGCGTGGCGGGAAACTGTTTTAGGCTCGTGAGGCTTTATTGACCCCCGTCGAGGGTCGTTCGGTGACGTCACTTTTTGGTCCTGTTTACTGATGTCTTCGCTTGCAAGTATTGGCGTTTGAACTAAGTCTTTTTTGTTTATTTATTTTTATTTTTTTATTATTATTATTTTCAGTTAAAATGCGTTGTTGGTCTGATTGGGGGTTGTCTATTTGTAGATCAGACAGACGGACTTCGCGATGAGATATCGATATATGTTGTCATGGAAGGGTAGAAGCCTACGGTATCAGGCGTGTTGGCACTGGCCTTGGATGTGAATAGTTAAGCTCTTTGACGTGTGTGTATGCATGTGTGTACATGTTTTCACACGAGTGCATCACGTGTATCCATCACACAACCACAACACGCGTGGACGCACGCGCGCGCACGCACGCACGCACGCACGCACGCACGCACGCACACACACACACACACACACACACACACACACACACACACACACACACACACACACACACACACACCACACACACCACACACACACACACACACACACACACACACACACACACACACACACACACACACACACACACACACACACACACACACACACGCACGAGCACACAAATATTTACACATACGCACACACAACAGGAAAGCGATATCACACAACGCATATACCCTTAACTTAATGATACGAATCATATATTCATAACCTTGTCACAGATAATATGATACACGTTCGGAACCTCTTAACCCCCCCCCCCCCCCCCCCGCACACACACATACATAAACATACATACATACACGAACACATACTTCATGTTGGAGGGAGAGGGATACCTTGACGAGTCCTATTTGCAATTGATAATAACACTTTAAGTATTTAATAGCTATAATTAAAACGCTTGCAAAATTACCCGTATTAATTGCTGTTACATATGCATCAAGAGTTGCCTAAGTCATTAAGTCACGTAATCAGTAGTTTGATGCCTAAAAGAATTTCCAGCTAAAAATTCTAGTTTAAAGGGCTTAATTGTTATTTGGTATATTTTATTCATATATTAATTCTACAGTATATCATTATTGTCATTATTATTATTATTATTATTATTATTATTATTATTATTATTTTAAATTTGACATGTTCATTTGAATATTTGCTCAATTGTATTCCCTGTATGAACTGGAATTCTCTGTAAGATTTCATCTACCTATGAATTTTATACATAAAGGTCAAAGACGTTGTAAACATCGAAGAAGGAATCGGTTCATAAAGGATTGGAGTAAAAAGTGAAAACAAAATAGGTTTATTATATTAGTGTCATAAAAATGCTCTAGTTTAGAGTTCATTCAGGTGGTCTCGAAATATCTCGAATTAGCCAGATGTATTTTTTTTTTCTCTCTTTATTTCATATTCTTCCATTTTCCTTGTATTTAATTAGGTTTTTCCTTTTTGCTTTTCATACATTAGTTTCTTTCATGCCTTTTTCATCAAGGGAATACATAGTTACTAACAAAACAGCCGTTTTTATTATAGGTAACACATTTTGCGACAACGACTGCTGTTAGCGTGGGCAATACACCTTCACGACAGACGCGGCTGTATTTTCTAAAGGTGATGACTCGCGTACGGCAGGAAAGCCTCGTTAAACTTCTTTATAGATCACGCCACACCATCTGGAAGGCCTAAAGTAAACAGCCGTCATCGATTTTCTCTCTGTTTTTATTTCATTTTATTTCTTAAAGTTTTAGATAATTGCCAATGCGTCAACAGAGGGCTTTTTATGCTCTGTCTGTGATCGATTAATTGAAAGGATTAGAGAGGTCAAAATTTTGCTACATTCAACCCATATGATCTTCGCTGGTTTGGAAAGGTGTTTAATTGTGCGTTTGTCATCATCATTGTCATTTTCACCATCATAATTATCATGTTTGTAATCAAAAGCCATTTTTCTTCTAATCCCAAAGGGTTGACATTGATTAGCTCTTGTACACAGAGAATACTAATAACTTGTGTAAATACGAGTCAGTAACAATAATTTACTGATATAGACCCAATTAATAAAAAAAAACGCGGACTAATATAGGCCGTGAGTAAAGAAATGTGGCAAAGGACTAACCTATAGTACATCGATTCTGTTCATATATAAATAGCCGTTCCCAGGTTATCATAGCCACGTAGCCTGAATCGTCTCCTTATAGAATTTTACTTGTTGATGCTGAACTTTGTGGTGTATGAAAATGTCTCATCTCTCTCTTACTATTTTACTTTCCTCTTTCTCTCTCTTTATTTCTATTTCTCTATTTGTGGGCGGGCTGGCGCGCGCGTCCATGAATGTAAATGTGTGTGTGTATTAGTTTGATTATATGAGAGGTCTAAATTTTGTGGTCACTACCAAAAAAGAAAAGAAAACAATATAGAAGAAGACGAAGAAGAAGGGGAGGCCTTCGTACCCGAAAGTGATTTTAGCGAAACTGCGTCCCTTGAATTGGCCTTTTTGACACTAATGATAAACCTAACAGCTGCAGTAATAGTATAGATCGAGTATTTTTCCTTGGCTTTTCTTTTGGCCGTTTATGTCCCGGTTATTTATAGGCCTATGCACCGAGCAGCTGCGGAAAGTACGTTTAGAAGTTTTTTTTTACATGAAACTGATCATGATGATGATGATAATAATAATAATAATAATAATAATAATAATAATAATAATAATAAATATTAGTAGAACTATTATTATTTTCATTATTATTATTATTATTATTATTATTATTATTATCATTGTTATCATTATTATTAAAGATAATAATGGTGATGATAACAGCAATAATTGTAATAATAGTTAATGATAATGATAAAATTAATAATAATAAAATAATAATAATAAAATTAATAATAATAAAATAATAATAATAAAATTAATAATAAAAATACAATTAATAATAATAAAATAAAATAAAATAGTAATAAAATAATAATAATGAAATGAATAATAATAAAAGAATAATAATAAAATTAATAACAATAAAAAAAATAATAATGATAACACAAATAATAACGATGATAACGGTCGTCGCTTTGAAAATATTGGTAGCTACTTCCACAACATCCACTGACACGCGAACGTTCTGTGATTCTCAGTCTGTGTAAACATTTCAGATTGGTCCATTTAAGAAGAGATGAGGTTAGAAAAAAACTTGAGAGAGACTGATTTATGTTTCATTACATTTATCATTAAGATTAGCATTGTTTAGGGTAGTTGAGTCACATTTGGCTACTGGCTCGATTTCACTTTGGTTTCATTATTGGGATCATACCGTGTGTAAGGGTAACAAAATCTGTATGGTGCAGATTTGCCTCGTATAGGGGTTTGCCGGGAACTGTGTGATTATTTTATTTATTGGTTGAATACTAAAGTTTTTCCCCTTTAATAATATTAAAATCTGTAAAGTTAAAAAAAAAAATGTTACTTTTGTAATTATTGTATAACATATATGATATTGTTTACTTATTCACAGTTTCAAATCATTATGTATAAAAAACGCAGCTAAAGTTATATGAAATTATTTTCTAAACCACTAACATGATCAAAAGGAAAGCCAGTCAAAAACTCAATAACAAATGTTTAACCGCTGCAGGATTTTCTTGTTGACTGATCGTTATATTGAGTTTTGACTGCGAATTTAACCTGTGTGCGTATATAGCTGTGCAATTGTGTGTGGATGGCGGGGATGGATGGATGGATGTGTGGTTTTATCAATTCACTGTTTTAACAATTCAATGTATGTGTGATGGGTATGATTGATATGTTTGTCTGTATCTATGTTTATTGACTCCGTAACAGTCTCATGAACTATTAGAACTTAGCGTTGATTGTTCCACCCATAAAAATATGTAAGAAATTTCCCGAGTAATTTTTTTTATGGCGACTCCGTAGGCCCGGGCGTAAAAATCGTACCCGTCTGTTTAGGGTGTCACTGAATATCATCATTGGTTCCAGCATTATTTTCAGACCTATCATAATTGTTTCTCAAGGAATGCTGTAATCATTCGTAGTTTAGAGAATTATTTTCGTTTGTGTGTTTGTCTACCTGTTTGTTTATCTGACTGTATGTACGTATGTGTGCCTGTCTCTGTGTGTATGTTTATGTATGTGTAAATGTGGCTATGTGAGCGTATGACTATTTAATGCAGTGATATCAAATTCAAATACAGTACATCAGGATTCTGCTCTGCTGATCACTAGTTACGTTTTTATTGGGGTGTTAAATGGATAAGCAGTGAATTAGATAAGGTCGAATATTTATACATGATAGGTAAAATAACGACAGAAAGATGTTCAGTAGGGTACTGCAAACAATAGGGACCCAAGTCGCGATGAAGAATGTTTGAAGAACATTGCTCTTTGTATACTGTGTCCTCTTGATGATAAAAGACATCATAAACCGTAGCACAAACCTTTGCATCAGTTCTCTGACCGCCGCCCTCGTCCGCAGGTACATCATGGCCAACCGTCCCAGGACAGCCTCCACCAGGAACGAGGAGGAGATGATGGCGTCCGCCCGCAGGAAGCTGACGCAGACCACAGACCCCGTGGAGAAGCTGCGGCTCTTGTGCCTGAGTCGAGGAACCGCTGGGGTCATGGGGATGGGCAAGTGAGTGGCTCTTAGTTTTATTTACTTGTTTATTTACTGTTATTTTTAGAGGGGCATTTGTTGCTAGTATCGTTTACATTATAGTAATAGTCACTGGTGTTTTGATTATTGTATGGATGTATTGGAAAATAAGATTTTGCCGTCTCGTCTCTTTATGGCCTGATATTTGTTCTGTGCTCCTACAAGTGTTCAAAACCAAACATCTTTGTTGCAGAGTTTTCCGACGAATGGACGATGACGGATCCCACAGCCTCAATCTCGAGGAATTTTCCAAGGGCATAAGGGAGAGCGGGCTCAAGCTTTCCGAAGAGGACACCGAGAAACTCTTCAATGCTTTTGACAAGGACGGGGAAGGAACCGTCAACTATGATGAGTTCCTTGTATCCATCCGGGTAAGCTAAGTGTTAATGTGTCATTTTTTTTTTTTTTTTTAGGATTATAGGGTGGTTTTAGCACAGTATGTATATCACATCTGGTAGAGATGGTTGTTTTTACCAATTTGCTGAGATGAATACATTGAGACTGAATTATTCACTCGGAACAACTAAACCATTATGAGCTTCTACTACTTTATCCAATTAAGCACGTACATTCCCTTAGGAACTGTCTCACAAATCACCTTTCCTTGGCCTTTCTCAGCCCCCGATGAACGATACGCGGCGGAAGCTGGTCGACATGGCGTTCGATAAGCTGGACAAGACGGGTGACGGCATTGTCACCTTGGAGGACCTCAAGGGCGTGTACTCGGTAACCAAGCACCCGAAGTTCCAGTCGGGAGAGATGGACGAAGAGCAGATTCTCGCCACGATTCTCAAAAAGTTCGAGAATAATACGTCCGTTGATGGAAAGGTTCGGTTGTCAGATGTGTGGTGTTCAAAGTGTGAAATTATAATGTGATATATATATATATATATGTATATATATATGTGTATATATATGTATATATATATGTGTATATATATATACATATATATATTGTGAAGAATAAGTACCTTTGGGGCATATATATATTTTTTCTCTCTCTCTCTCTCTCTCTCTCTCTCTCTCTCTCTCTCTCTCTCTCTCTCTCTCTCTCTCTCTCTCTCTCTCTCTCTCTCTTTCTTTCTCTCTTTCTCTCTTTCTCTCTTTCAGGAACCAGTCAAACTAACCCTTTCCCTTTCTCTTTTCTCCTTTGCAGCTCACTAGGGAGGAATTCTATGACTACTACGCCGGCGTGAGTGCGTCCGTAGATCAAGACGCCTACTTCGACCTCATGATGCGCAATGCCTGGGGAATCAAATAAATCAGTAGTGCTAAGAGTAATGCAATTGCACCTGCAGATGTAATGCTGCTTGAAGTTTTGTTTACCTAATATTTTTGTTTAACGTTCTGAACCTAGTCTATTGATGATTTTTCTATGTCTAGTCTAATCAAGATTTCGTCTTTGATTCGTTTTGTTTGGAAGAGTGTATAATGATTGTAGAGATTGTCACAATTTTTGTGTTCTTTAGGGAAGTTCATATTGGTTTTCTTTCTGATTATTTGATTATACATTATCAATGAATATGTAAAGTTGCATATGTCTAGGTGTACTGATTCTAAAATAACTACAGATCTGAATATAGATTTTAGGAAATGATTAGGCTGTTTCCCTTTCTTCATAAGTTTTGTTAGATGCTTTAATACATAGATAAACAATGTCCTGAAAATACCGTTGTTACAAATATATATGAATATGGAAATCTTTGATTATTTTTTGTCACATTGTGATAATGATTAATGATGCTGCATTTTCTGTCAACCAATTGTTTACTTAAGAAAAAAAGTTATGTTTATTTTAACTTGTTTAGAAAATGCAGGTCATTTCCTTTCCCCTATATTATTACGAATAAGTCTTATTATTTGATAACATTTAATAAATATTCAGTAATAATGAAACGACACTTTTTCTTTTCTGGTGGATATTTTGCTATGGTATGCAGATGTAATCTAACCAGGTGCTACTCCATCCTGCCATAGTTAATGATTTCAATATTCACGCTTTTTTGTTGATGACTTATCCAATTAGTAAACTCTATTATGAAATAAATTTGAGGCATTTGTGACTAACACCTTCATAGGGTAAGCAACTTTAATGAATTTGTACAACTTATGCATGGAGAGTTAAGGACTTCTATGTATCCGTAATTGTGTATGTTTATATGTACGTCTATGTACGTGCAGATATATAGCCATATATATTGCCTATGCAGACGTGCATATGCATATGTTTCCAGTAAGAAGCATTTAACTATTTTATCAGTAATTTCTTGAATAACAACAATGAAATGTCAGTATAGATTTATTCATTATTGCATTTAGATTTTTTATCAGTATTTTCTTAAATGAAAAAAGCTAATAACATATGATTAGACATCAAATATTTGTATGTTCTTGATGTGATTATTTTTTAGCATACACGTATATGCTGATTGCCTTGTCTAGGAACGAATTGTTTTGTCCTTTTTATTGCTATAGAACGATATAATCATCATTAAAGGAGGTGGCTTCCATTTGCCTTTCAAATCATATGCATGCTTCCTATGTAGACTGTAATGGTTCAAGGTGTAGCCAAAGATCCCTTTGTTTTTTTTTTAACGAGTTTCGAGTACAGCAGGTCGTCTCCAGTTGATCCATTACTATCTCGTTTATGTAATGATCATTCATAAGCTCATGTGTTTGTTTGCATATTATCATCTAACATTGTACAGCTTTGATCAGGTTGCCATATGGAATTAATTATACATTGTCTTAACATGCAGTTATTCATTCCTCATGTGAAAGCTTTTACATCATATAAATACAGTTCCACTGGAAATGTATAGTCTACTAAAGATTTATTGCACAAATTGCCTATTAAAAACAATTGAAGGTAAATAAGGTCTTTTTATTTTTCATTTTGCCCTTGCCTTGTAATTTGTAATTGAAACCAAATGAAAATAACACCTATCAACATTTGGCGAGTAGCTTACAATACGTTCACCGTGCAAAGTAAAGATCTTGGCTTTACTGAAACTAGTACTAATTGCAATTACATAATTGAAGATGAATATCTTTGTCCTATGATATACAGGCAAAACATATATAAGCACCATTTCTTATATGACTTGCAAGTCAAGCAGATTGTTTTCTGCATCACTTAAATAACTGCTACGTGACCTTTCCTGTACACAAGCCTGTATACTATATACTACTAATTGTAATGTAATATGACTAGTGGTCGTAACTCAGCTTGTTAACTGCCCTAGTTTACGCATGTTTAATTGGCGTAATTCGACTGGATTACGGGCATGAATATGAATATGCCTCTCTGAGAAAGAGTGTTTACAGTTACTTAAAGACGGTAAAGAGTAAAGATGCAATATTGAAAAAAAAACATTCCCATCAAAGATCTGTTGTTGTCTAACCAAGAAAAGATGCATCAGTAGTCTAGTCAGTCTGTGGATAGACCTGGAACAAATTGCAACATGATTTCTTTTTATGGGAACGGGATCTCCCTATGCTGTTGACCTACGGAAAAAAATCCAGGAAAATCTATGAGGGGGACCCATTAAAAAAAAGAGCATGAAGAGAAACAATACATGTTTTCCTTCATAAAAAATCAGGATACTGGTATTACTAAAAATTAAATAAAAAACAAAGCTCATGTGAATGGTCAAACACAGCAGTTCGTTATATGAAAAGCAATTATAGTTCACTACACATATGGTACACTATTCTCTGCAACCTCTCTAACGTTTTAGTTCTATAGTTTTTGGTATTATAATTATTTAGTTAGTCTAGGTTTTCATCTTCCAATGGAGAAGAAGCATTGCTGCAACTAGACGCCCTGCACTCTCCACATCCTGCAGAACACACCAGTTCCAAAATTTTCTGCGCGAGCATCTTTGTGAATTGCAGTCAGTTTTCCACTATTCTAAGCAAAATTCTTGGGACAGCTGGCAGATCAGTTGTGTGAAGATCCATTCGACTCTCCATTTGGATCCACCAACATTCTTGTAGATCTAACCTTCCATGCTGGCCCATCCTTTCCTGAACATCGTCATAGACTCTCTCACTGTGGCAGTAGGCAGCTGCTGCGCTTGTACAGAAGATGTGCTTGTCTCCTCCTCGCGAAACTTGTCCAACCCTTCCATAGGCTAGCTTCCATATAAACATAAGAGGGGTTCCTCACCTGCCGAAACTATCTCCTTCTTTAGTCATTCCAGAAAACAAGCTTTCGAAGAGGAAATTTTTTGCCTATGCCAAACTGCATGTGTAAGCCAGAAAGTGTTCCTTATTGATGATGACAAGTGTGCTACTACTGAAGTTCACTTTGGGACCTACATAGCCATTAAACTTTGGTGATTTTTTTTTTTTTTTTACATAATCCACATACATGTTACAGATAGCATCAAAAATTGTGCCTCTTGGCCATGGTAGTCGATGCAGTAGTGATCCAACATCTAGCACATAATGCATCTCCTCGCCATGTGATGGACAAGGCATACCAGGCCCTTTTCCGCACATGTGTGAACTCTTCGTCAAGCTTAATGCATGCCTTGTCCATTGTGACCACCCTTTTTGCTTCCTTGAAGGAGTAATGGCTGAAATAATTACTTGCCATGGACTGGAGAACATTGCATTCCGCCTCTTATGCCTTATCTGCATTTACAGCACTGTCAGCAGCACCCCTGTGACGATATTTTGCTATGAAGCGTCTCGCTCAAAGGGATTTCCTTGTTGCAGATAGCAGAGGATACATTTCATATCCTTGCCATATCTTAGCTTTCGAGGTGGAGCATCTGTTGTAAGTAGATGTATGTTGACTTTGTATACAGCAGCAAAGTATGGCAACATTTCTTGAATTTATCGGATGAAGTATCCAGTTACCTGTTCGCTTGGTTTTGATGAACAAGTGCAGAATGTCAACCATCGCCATGAACTACAACCAGAATTTGGCGGTACGATTTGCTGTCAATTGTACTTTCTGTGCTACCAGGTTCTGTAGAATTATGTCCATATACACTTGTTGAACAGATGCGTCACCAGCAACCAGTCTGTCATACAGTCTGACATTTCTTCATCATGCTTCATATTAACAGCCGAGATGGTGGGATGAGACTGTGTAACATCTTCATCTTGCATTATTTTATCTGCTTCATCTGGAGTCTGTTCTAAATTAGATGTATCATCAAGTTCTTGGTGTTGTATTGAATGTCTTTGTGGTACTAAAGTATGCAGGGCAGAGCCCTGACTGCTTTTCCCATGGCTTTTCCACAGAACGTGTGAGAAACTGCGTTGGAAACATTGGAACCATGTGCGGCTGCAGCTCATATTTCAAATTTCTTAACTTCTGTGTAAGATATACAGAAGCCATGCTAATAAGGGAATCAATAAGAAACTTGTATCCTATGTGATGGTGCATATGAAATGCATGGCCAGCCTATAGGAAAGCCAGGAGAACTCTTGGTATGGCAACTTGCATTTTAGGCTGGCCAAAATGCATCATTGCTCATCATTGGTCATCATTGTTTTCACTGAAAATCTGCCTGAGAAATAGTTTTAACCCATTCGCAACGGGCATGTCGCGTGTCCGTGCCATACCCACTGTGAGTTTACTTGCTTTATTGTTTTAAAACTTCGATGGCTACACTTGTACTAAATCACCAATGAGCCATTTACGAGTACTGCCTGCCTCGCACGTTTACCCTTTTCTTTAATCTACGATAATATTTTACGTTATCTTATTTTCTTATTACTAATACTTATAACATCACAGTAATTATAATGTTTATAATAAAAATACAATTTCCCGCCAATTCAAGGAAAGGTGAAATCAGGTAAGGCAGAGCCATCTATGTGTAGAGACATTTCACAAAAAAATATAAAAAATTAGTACTGCATTTTTCTATTTTTTATAAATTTTCCCCGGCGGCAATGGGTTAAGGATATGGACGCAAATGTCCTGTGCTCCAAGTCTGAGATATCAGTAGGTCCAGGATATTTTTTAGGGCTAGTGAACACAGACCTGATGTTATTTCTGATGAGCCGAGATGCAGTCTGTATAAATCTCATCTACTATGCCTCAAGATCATTTTCTTTTGGTGATTCATAGAACTCATGCAATATATCTACAGCTGTGTTTCAGAATGTTGCCACATCAGGTTTTCCATTAAAATTTGTAATGAGATCATTGCTGAAGTGCTATATGGGTCTTCACAGTGCTCACTCATCTTTAGGACAAGATCACCAATAGTCACCTGTATGTTTTGCAAAATACATGGGTTTAGTAATCTAAGAGATATGAAGACTGAATTAATCCAATAAAAATTATAATAAGCATATAATAACAAACTTAATAAATCCATAGAAAATACCAACAAAATATTTATAAAAACAGTCTTGTAGAAAAGCAACTACCCTAATGAATACATATTCTTTTAAGCTGACTTTTGGTCGACCTCTTACAAGCTCAGCGTTGGTGTCAGTGATAGACTGATACTACAAACGAATATGTTACCCTATGGACTACCTGTCCTGGTGATGTTTTCATGTCATATCCCCGCTGTTCACTTACTCTGACCCCGAGAATTCCCTTTTCTCGAGGTGCCACAACTTTTTCCCATTCGCCAAAGATTCCTGGCATAAGGTGCAAAGGTCCATGATTAATGCCGTGGTCTGTTTACAGCAGAATCCAGACGCCATTTAAACTCTATTCATTTGACAAATTTCAATCGTAAGTTTAAAACTGTTCCTCCAGCTAGATCTTCCTTGACTTTTTTTTCTGGAATACTATGATATGTTCAGATAATAGATAATACAGATAATCTGCTGTAATTTCTTCTAGGTCCAGCCGTTTTGGGCCGTAGAATGACTGCGAAGAATGAATAACAGTAACAGCATGTGTTTGATAATACATGTTCGTTGAGTACTACTCTTTTTGGATCCCATCACGAGTGGCAGAGATTCGAGCCTATGACAGGGCAATAGTTATACATTTGATAATCCGTTGCATAAAAAAAAAAAACAGGAATGCTCGTCAGCACATTCCTTTGTCCATCCTCAAAAAGGGCTACTCCTGAAATGAGAACGATTCAAGGACACAAATAGTGCTACTGTGGACATTTTAGAATAAGATAATAACAGACATGTTTATATATATATATATATATATATATATATATATATATGTATATATATATATATACATATGTGTGTATATGTATATATACATTTATATATACACATGTATCTATTTGTGTGTATATATATATATATATATATATACACACACACACACACACACACACTCACATACACACACGCACACGCACGCACGCAAGCACGCAAACGCACCCACCCACACACACACACACACACACACACACACACACACACACATATATATATATATATATAAATATATATATAAATATATATATAAATAAGTATATATATATATATATATATATATATATATATACATACTCACACATACGTTTACGTGTTTTTTTATGTGTAAAAAATAATAATAAATAAGAAAGTAAAAAAATCTATAAAAAAAATATATATACACATCATACGACACACACTTACGTGTGTGTGTGTCAGTGTGTGTGTATGTACGTGCATATGTGTGCGTGCGTGCGTGTTCGTATGTGTGTGTGTTTGCGTGCTTGCGTGCGTGCGTGTGCGTGTGTGTATGTGAATGTGTAAGTGCGTGCGCGTGTGTGTGTGTGTGTGTGTGTGTGTGTGTGTGTGTGTGTGTGTGTGTGTGTGTGTGTGTGTGTGTGTGTGTGTGTGTGTGTGTGTGTGTGTGTGTGTGTGTGTGTGTGTGTGTGTGTCTGTGTGTCTGTGTGTGTGAATGTGTGTGAGTGCGCGAATGTGTGTGTATGTGTATGTGAATGTGTATGTGTATGTGAGTGTGGGTGTAAAAATATCAGGGAAGTATTTGTGTGTGTGCAGGTGTGTAAAAAACATCAGGGGGGTATGTGTGTTTGTTTGTTTGTTTACGGTTCTGTTTGTTTGAATGTGTGTATGTGTGTTTTTGCATGAATATGTGTGTTTGTGTGTGTGTGTGTGCGTACGTGTGAATGATTGAGTGTGGGTGTAAAAACATCAGGAAGGTACTTGTGCGTGTGTTTATATGTGTGTAAATATATATATATATATATATATATATATGTGTGTGTGTGTGTGTGTGTGTGTGTGTGTGTGTGTGTGTGTGTGTGTGTGTGTGTGTGTGTGTGTGTGTGTGTGTGTGTGTGTGTGTGTGTGTGTGTGTGTGTAAACATCGGAAAAGTATGTTGTGTTTGCATGTGTGTATGTATAAACACTTCTGGAAAATATATTTACACGCTTCAATTCTCGCTTGGTTCAATCGTTAAAAAATATATATGTATGTAGCTTGTATGTATCAAAAATAGGAAATATTCACTTGACATCAATATCCAACATTTTCCTTTCATATATCAGTGCTATTGAACTTTTATGATATAATCGATGTTTAACGAAAAGTAGTGTGGTGAGCCTAACGGGAGTCCCGCATGTATGGATGCACCCTGGAGAACATCTGGGAGGACGGTTCACCAGGCCAGAACACTGAGTTAACAATGCACGGATGCATTTTTTGTCCCTTTTCCAGCAAAAAGAAAGGCCTGATACAGGTTTGGCTTGGTCTCCTTGATTAAGCCAGGGATAAGCTATTACTGCCTCATCAGGTCATATAGGTAGGTTTCACAACTGCCTTCAGCATGAGGTAGTAGTTGTGTATACCCTTTCCTTACCCTCATGGTTGCTTGGCAGGCATGCTTTCAACTCTCCATTTCCCCTAATGGGATCACAATAGGGTAAGTGTTCTTGAAAACACAACAGACAGGCCTGCTGTTGATCATTGTTCCCAAACATCAAATCACCTGAATTTCCTCGAAGATACAAGAGCTCACAGATTGATGGAAAATATGCATCAGGTTATCTTTACACACTCACCCATTTTTTGATAAACGATTGGAGAATATAAAAACAGGAAAGAAACGTGAGCTTGAATACAAACAATTGATTTTTGTTTTGATAAAAGTAAACTAAAAGTCTTTCTCTTTTGTGACTACCATTTTGTTCCCGGTATTTATCATATATTCACAAATATATTTTGGCTTAAATCTTTAAACTTACACGGAATAAACGCACATGTGGTAATTTTCAAAGGGTCAAAAACTACGTTGTTTTTCACTCCACTGAAATACATATCTGCCAATTACTTATTCTTAATACAAAATCATCTATCTGTCTGTGTCTATGTACATGAAATATACATTGTTTATCTCAATCAATATGTATGTCTAACCATTAAGCTATATATCTAGCCGGTCATATATCTGCCTAAATTTGTAAAATATAAATAAATCCAACTAAAAGAACAAATTCTTAATAATACATTAAGTCTTGACATATTTCCATTTCACTGCATTATCTCAGCAAATAATACATTAGTCTATCTTGCCAACTCCGTACTATTACCGTTTTCTGACGCAAGCGACCATTTTCTATTTCAGATCTTTAGAGTAAACGAATATAAACAACAAATATGATGTTATATTGATCATGTTCAATGCCAAGGGCAAGTATGTGAAAAGATAAGCAAAGAGGAAAATACGTTAAAATTAGCATATAAAATTGGTATATGTCTTCCCAGGGATATTCTTTGGTCAATAACCTGTGACTTTGGCCAAAAGAATCCCTGGTAAAAGTTTCCTACTTGACAACTATTGGTGATATGGGAAGGTCGTATTTACTTACTCCTTTTAATAATTGAAAAAATAACTGATTATATAGTGTGCAACTATGTTTTCTTTTCTTTTTTGCAGCAAAACCATGGATCAAAATCGATCTCGGAAAGAGGAACGCGATTTCCTTCTGATGCAATAACGAATAGTTGAGTCAGAGCGGCCAAGGTCACGTGCCTTGGAAAGTGTGTTGGGCACTAGTAGTTAGCCGCCATATAGTTTTTGCATTTCGGTAGAGGTAACGAACTTCCATTCACATATCATCCGTGTATTCTGGATTTTCCCGACTGCACAACAGACTTTTCCCTAATTCATCCGGGTCTTGTGAATAAGGTTTTATTAATTATAATTCTTAGTATAGGTAAATGGAAGGTGTCTTTTTAGATTATTAACTGTTTAAATATTCATAGGTTTACCAAAGGGAACAAATGTTAGACGATATCATCGCAGGGCATGCAAATAATATCAATTCCGGGATACATGAATAGGAAACTTCTCAAAGACATCGCACTATGCGGTATATGAACACACGCACACACAC
>NC_061851.1:12923377-12930877 GCF_019202785.1 Penaeus chinensis | reverse complement strand
ATATCAATATCCCGTAATGGTGATCGTCCAGAACAAACTAGTAGTTTCTTTCTCCATACCTTAAGATGAAAACTGCATCCCGGAAGAAAGATATCTTTTGCGCTCTTAACTCCCACTGCTCAAGAAGCCTTTGAGCTTACTATTCTCAAGCAGTTTACACTGTTTCTGATTAACTTAAGGTCAATTTCATATGGATCATATCCAGTGTTCGCTAACATGTTCTGTTTCAGTCCACAGTATGGAACACGAATTCATTTTCACAGCCAAATATTGGAATAGTCATCAGCGACACTCTTTTTTAAGCTTTCTTATAGATGTTTTACACATTTAATAACTTATATCTTGTGTGTGTGTGTGTGTGTGTGTGCTTATCTATATAGAAATATGTATATGAATGTATATGAATATATATATATATATATATATATATACTTATACATACATATATATGTATATATGTTTAAAAATATGTACATATATGTATGTATATATATATATTCATATTTATGTCTATATACATGTATATACATATTTATATATATATGTATATATATATTCATATTTATGTCTATATACATGTATATACATATTTATATATATGTATATATATATGTATATATATATATATGTGTGTGTGTGTGTGTGTGTGTGTGTGTGTGTGTGTGTGTGTGTGTGTGTGTGTGTGTGTGCGTGTGTGTGTGTGTGTCTAGCCTGATATATATATATATATATATATATATCCATATATATGTTCATATATATATATATATATATATATATATATATATAGTACATATATATATATATCCATATAAATGTGTTCATATATATATATATATATATTCATATATATATATACACATACACGTACATAGTTCCTAATGTTCAATAGTATCTCCCTTTTCTGCATTATCAGTGGAACAGAAAATAATAATGAAATATGCAGTGGTCTATTTGGTTCCATCATTTTCGAATATTTAATGATTAAAAAATCATTCGTAATTCAAATATTGAAGAAGAAATATAGTGTTGGCATTTAGATATGCAAATCTTCAGATATGCTTCTTTCCTTTTCCTTCTTCGCAGATGCCCCCCGTAGAGGCTACGGACAAATGGTGTAATGTATGGCTTGTTACATGTCCAATCAGTTACGTAGTCTTGTTAATTGGATCAGTTGCGTCACCACATCTTCGAAGTAAACGAGAGTATCCAAAGGACCAAACCTTACCTTAACTTACACTCTCCCCATAAGCCAATAAGTATGGTACCCAGAAACCATACAAGCGCATGCCTCTGCATATAGCATTGACAATGTAGATGAACACTTCTGACGCCTTTATGCTTGTATATGTGTTTTCATGATTGACACTACCTCTGCACTGTATAGTATGTGTAGATGGGAAGACTTTTTCTTGTTTTCACAAGCCATTTGGTCTTTTTGGTACTGCAATGTAATCTTTTGAAATTACCAGTTTTCGTCTTTTGGAGACAGACCACTGTGTATATATACAATGAGCCTAAAGTCATTGTAGAAAAAGACAAGAGGAGTTTCTCTTCCTGTCTCGAACCTGCAGTCAGTTTGACTTAAAACTTCTTTTTTTACATACTTAACGTCCAGTTTTCCTCAGAAAAGCTCATCGTAGCTCACCTAAGCTTGTACGATCTCTTTAACAGGGCTTCACGAGCATAAGCATGGCTACCACGGGCCTCCAACCGCACTGCTGTGAACAGATCTTTACTCCTGTCGAAGGGAATGTTGGGAAATATTTTGGGAAGTCTGGTTTGGACTTGTTGATACAAAGTTCAAGAAAGACATTAGATCACCTAAGTGAAATGATACTTAATATATGAAATATTTACTGAATTATGCTAATAATACAAACGTAGATACATAAACACAAACAATTAATAAGAATATATTTATGAATTATAAGAAAATTCATCAAAGCGCAATCCTACACATCCTACGAAAATTTTCTACAACTATGAAGCACGTGAGTTACCAAGTTCGTTAGTCATAATTTATAAGCGTGATTGCCTACAGAAAACGGAGATACGTGTATGATGTAGAAAACGACACATTGGTGGTTTTCCCACAGGAAGAAGACCACGTGAGACATACGTAGAGAGCGATGACAAAACGCCTAGCCTGCGTTTTCTAGTCCATGCTCGGAATGTTAAAAATAACTGTATGATTAATGAAAAGGATAAAATATTTTGAGAAATGATATAAGAGTGCATTATTTCTTTCCTTGTTCTGAATGACTAAGTTAATTTCGTTGAACTTTTTTTTATATTTGCTGCCAAAACATTTTGTTGTATGTACACAATCTTTCGTCAATTTTTTTTTATAAGTCAGCATGTTTCTGGTGCTGCTTAAGAGTTGTGGCTTTCATTTTGAATAGCATATACTATTTATAAAAAAAATACTTAGTTTCGTTTTCATATCGATTCCTTAGTTTAGTTCACATTATGTGCAGTAGAATATTGTTCTTGACGCGATGGGACGAAATATATATCAATATATTTATTATTCGATCATTAATAGTAAATACATTGACACTGTATTCATATCTTATAATGAGCATATATTGTTTACAACCAAATTTCATCTACTTCCTTTAGTTGTATTCATAAATTGATGCATTAAATCTAAACAGAATTTTAATTTTTTTTACCAAAAAATGTAGTTCCACCATTTTTCGTATGCAACTATATATATATATGTATGTATATATATATATATATATATATATATATATATATATATATATATATATATATATATGAAACGCATATGACATCACGGATTAAGGAGAGTACCCTCTTTCAGCTTATTCCCCTCCCTCCTGAAGGCCTGTATACGACAATGCATTTTCTTCGTATACTGGTTATTTTTCCTAGAATTATTCATGCGTTCTATACACTGGCTTCGAAAAGGCATTCTCGCGTTTAACACGTTCTATGCTTGTTTCTTCCGTAACGTAACCTCTTTATTTCAAACTGACAATTATTCATGGTGGAGTTTATTTATATTTTCCATTGGGTATCTACTTCATCCACCCTTTTTCTAGATAATATTACTATTCATACAGGACCATTTCTATCCCAGAACATGTCAATGCACGTCATGTATACAGTAAACCAACGCGTTAACACACACACATGCTCACGCTGACATTTGTATATATACTGTATATAATATGAAACGCGATGAGAGTAATAGGATGCTTTATTATCTTGTTCTTATTGTTGTTTCATACTACCTTTTTTCACACGTTCAAGTGTTTTTGCTATAATAAAAAAAAACAAAAAACATATATATACATATATATGTATATATATACATACAAATATACATATGCATATATTTATATATATGTGTGTGTGTGTGTGTATAGATATACGTATATATACACATATACATGTACATATATGTATATATATAAACGTGCGTATATATACAGTATATATAAAACTTTGTATATATACGTATATACATAAACATATATATATATATATATATATATGTATATACGTATATATATAAAGATTTATATATACTGTACACACACACACACACACACACACGAATATATATATATGTATATATATACATATAATATAATATATATATCATATATATAATGTATATATATAAAATATATATATGTATACGTATGCATAATCGCACATTTGAATACACTTATTGTCGGTGCAGCAAAGATCCTTGCAAGGTTTCTGATTTCCTTCGCAAGATCGCCGTTCAGCCTTGAACATCGCTCTCCGATTACCTGGCGATCAAATGCGCGTGGAGTCGCGGCCCGGGTTGCACACCGAGAGGCACATTGTTCGGCTCAATATAGGATTAGAAGGTTATTATCTTCCATTTTTGCCGTAAGATGTTGTGTATCGATGCAGATACAAGCATATATATGTTTGTTTGTTGGTATTTATTCACACGCACACACACACACACACGTATATATACATACACATATATATAAATATGTGTGTGTGTGTTTGTGTGTGTACATATATATATATTATATATATTATATATATTTATGCATATATACATACCTATACATATTTGTATGCACACACACACACACACACACACACACACACACACACACACACACATATATATATATGTGTATATATATATGTGTGTGTGTGTGTGTGTGTGTGTGTGTGTGTGTGTGTGTGTGTGTGTGTGTGATTAAATAGACTGATCCAACACTAAACTAATCGATTTTCTGAGATCCTTCTTATCGTGCCTGTTTTATCACACGTACATACATATGGAATTTTTAATGTATTCATATATATATATATACATAAATGTATTCATATATATATATACCTATAATATATATATATGTATATGTGTGTGTATGTGTGTGTGTGTGTGTGTGTGTGTGTGTGTGTGTGTGTGTGTGTGTGTGTGTGTGTGTGTGTGTGTGTGCGCGTGTGTGTGAACTCACACAATATGCACACAGACACGAATGTGTGTATGCATGCTTTTGTGTATGGTATTCATATACATACATACATAAATATAAGTATTTGTGTATATATATACATATATATTTGTGTGTGTGTGTGTGTGTGTGTGTGTGTGTGTGTGTGTGTGTGTGTGTGTGTGCGCGCGCGTGTGCATGGACACACAGAAAATGCACACAGACACGAATGTGTGTATGCATGCTTTAGTGCATGGTATGTAACACATGTTCGTATTCATTCGTATATGCATGCACATATAAGTGCACAGTGCATATGTTTGGCTGGCTATCTTGATGTCTGGGCCCTTACCTCTCAGTAAACAGTTTGTTGAGCGTGGCGGCGCCCAGCACAATGGTGGCGACGTGACGTCACCACACCAAAGCCAAAGGACCACTGGTTAAAGTGGGTAATTGCTAGTAGGTGCGTGAAACTGCAGCACAAGGACGACGGCTGCTTTTTGTAAAACCATCATTATACGCAACCGTTGGCTGTCGCTGTATATCAAGCTGCAACTATATGTAATTTCCCTTCTGTGTAAGAAAAAAAACGTCGAAGTTAGATGATGGCGATTCAAAAACGCGGTGTTTACACCATGAAACCTGGTTAGATTCGCACGAGTGCCAGCCAGCCGTGCCTCTGGCAGACTCGGAACACACAGTGTACGCTGTCGCCAGCATCTGGGGGGTAATGTGAACAGTGTGATGTAAACTTTAGCATAAGAAAGGTCTGGGGATGGTCTTGACAACAACGGCCATATAAAATCAGGCTATTGCGATCCTGAATCACACTAAATCTAATCAACCGAAGAAGGAAAATAGATATATTTTCCATAGATACACATCTGGACATTATTTTGGGATGTTGTCCACCCGCATCTCCAAACGCCAAGATGTAGGCAGCCGAATAATAAAGAGAAAGACATTCAGGCAATGCTGAGCTATCATTTTAAATCACGAAGTATGCGCCGTCCGTTGATGCGATTTTGCTATAATGTGAGGATTTTGTCCCATACCATTTATACAGTAATACAAAATATCTCAAGTAAAATACATTAGACCATTCGTTGTAGCCTTCATGGGTCGTATTAAGATAATAGAGAGATAACCTTGAGTACTTTAGTGATAAGCTATCGGGCCCGGTCGTCGGCATCTCATATGAGGGCTTATGGGGGCACCTAACTCGAGTAGGAGAGAGAGAGAGAGAGAGAGAGAGAGAGAGAGAGAGAGAGAGAGAGAGAGAGAGAGAGAGAGAGAGAGAGAGAGAGAGAGAGAGAGAGAGAGAGAGAATGCACGCATGCATATAAACACATACAGAAACACACGTGTGTTTATGCAGTACATCTACATCAGTTACAACAGTAACAGCACCTCCCATATTAGGCGCCAGGGTAATTATGAAGGCAAAAGCCAGAGGGAGCCTGGTTTTCCGCGCCCTCCCCTTAACCCACAGTACACCGGGATCGCTCTTCCCTCAAAACGAGATAACGGGCGGGGCTCTTACAACTTTTAAACATTGTCTTGTTGTTAGTTAAAGATACATGAATACATTTAGAAAAAACATTAATATAATGTTAATATTATATATATAACATCACAAATGCAGCTTATTACCAAAATAAATATAAGCACGTCTATAAACAGTGAGCTAGCGTAAACAACTACAAGTAACAGGGACCAGACTCATTATCTCGCAAGGACTTTCACTTGTACGTACCTGGGCCAAGTCAGGTCGTGGGACACCAGACGCTACTAGGGAACATTGTACTGTAGATATTTAACCTTCCGCATTGAGCATATCGCTGGAATGGAGGAAAAGCGAAGAGATAAGGGCATAGGGCGAGCTTTCTTATTCCTATGACATTCAAACTTTAGCGATTTCAAAGGGGTATTCCGTATAGTACCTGGTTTGTCGTTTTTATTCTTGATATTATGATCGAAGAGAAGGATGCGACTCTCTCATGACTGCTTTTCCATATCGTTAGGCGAAGGGCGATGTTAAAGTACATTTCAAATCAGATGTAGCAACAACGATTCATAGGTACAGTCTGGTCTATTGTGTCTGCGAGAACTATGTGAAACGATGTTTTGAAAACAATGGTTTTACTAAAATACATGCTACAAGACGAAACAAAAGCAGTAGTGAATATAGTGGTGGTAGTAGTAACAATAATATTTCTAATATGCATATGTTATAAACACTACACCCAATGCTGTTTAGATTTATTTATATTGTTCTATAATATTAAATGGGAGCAAAGCATTTGTGTTTCCTTACAAAAATCTAAAAGATATACCTGCTTTATCTGCACAGACATACATTCCTAAAAGTTGTTTTTATCTGTAAAGAAACACAAGAAACAATAAGAAATGCGACTTTAAAGCTAATGTATGAAACTATCTGCCGGTCCTGAACGCGTAAAGAAACGGAATAACAGGAAAATTTGATTCAAAAGAACACGAGCTTATGAAAACAATATGTAATTTTAGAGACCAAGGAAAACGCAGCATAAACCAAGTCTAGTATTTATAGTTCACTGATTCTTCAATTTGATTATAACATTGTTTATCACTTAGGATTGGATGGCTATTAAATTGGCTGACTTATGAGGATATAGTTTATGTGAAATCAATCAACGTAACAAGTTTGTTTCAATAACACAGACACAACTTACAGTGCAAAGATATTTACGAAACGATATATTGTTTCCAAGGAGGGGGAAAGGCTGTTTCCAAGATATACAGGAAGAGAGTGACCTGAAGAAGCAGCATAAGGGAACGAATCGTTACGAGACACGAAGAATGTTACTGCCTCGCTTTGTTTCTTTGCCACGTAGAGCTGCGCTTTTTTATAATTTTACATATGTGAAGATGAACATTTATGTAGCCTTCTATATGCACATTTTTCGTTCTATACTTTTGTTTTCTAATCCCTGATCTTTCCACCTTTCTGATTGCTTGAAGGTCGAATTTCATTTGTTGTGATCAGTGATCG
>NC_061851.1:12910877-12913377 GCF_019202785.1 Penaeus chinensis | reverse complement strand
CAAGGAGAAGCCAGTGATGAAAATGAGAGAAAAAAAAAATGCTGAAGTTAAATTTGACATTCGTACTTACTGACTGAGTGTATCATGCATTTATCAAAGAAAATAGGTTTCTCGGTGGTTTCTATGTGTGGTGTGAACCTTTGGGATTGTATATATGACAGAACTTGAATTTTATGCATATACAAGGAAAGAAGTGAAATTAAGGCTGATATGAAAATCCAGTAGCCACACCCATGGTACTAGTGAAGAGACAGTGTTATGACAGCAGTGCAAAAAGGAAGCAACTTATTTTTTATTGTGATGAAATGATGATTTGGCTAAACTGTTATAAGCCAAATATGATGACACTAAGGTTAATTTGTGTCCTTTTTTTCAGAATAATCAAGATAATTTTTTTTTATGTCTTAAAACCCTATTATATTGATGAAAAGAAGTGAATTTGTATGTATTCATGTATTTAGACATATATAGAGATTATTTTGTTCAGTATATGTTACTTGTAACAATTATTTATTAGTATGACATTTTATTCTTGTAGTCTGTATACTCATTCATATTTTAGCTTTGCATGTTGGTGTACCCATGTGCCTGCATACTTATGCATATACACACTTAAACACACCTAAAAGTGCATGTCCAAAGCAGATAAGCATGTGTGTGTTTATGCCTGTGGACACTTATACATACATGCATATGCACATCATCTTATATATATAAATAGGCACATGACACACAAGCACCTGTACACGCTCACATGGCCATACACATGCCTGGATAAATGGCATGCTCACATACACATGCATATGTAACATATGTATATATGTGTTACATATGCTTGCACATGCCTACACACATGAACAGACATATACTTATACAGACTCTCACATACACATGCACACACACACACACACACACACACACACACACACACACACACACACACACACACACACACACACACACACACACACATATATATGCACACATATGCACACATATGCACACACACGAACATGGAAACGCACACAGATACACGAAACACGCACACAGAAACATGGACACGCACACAGACACATGTACACCCACAGAAAATGTACATGCACACAGTAACATTAACATGCACACAGAAACATGTACATGCACACAGAAACATGTACACGCACACAGAAACATGTACACGCACACAGAAACATGTACACGCACACAGAAACATGTACACGCACACAGAAACATGTACACGATCACAGAAACTTGTACACGCACACAGAAACATGTACACGCACACAGAAACATGTACACGCACACACAAACATGTACACGCACACAGAAACATGTACACGCACACACAAACATGTACACGCACACAGAAACATGTACACGCACACAGAAACATGTACACGCACACAGAAACATGTACACGCACACAGAAACATGTACACGCACACAGAAACATGTACACGCACACAGAAACATGTACACGCACACAGAAACATGTACACGCACACAGAAACATGTACACGCACACAGAAACATGTACACGCACACAGAAACATGTACACGCACACAGAAACATGTACACGCACACAGAAACATGTACACGCACACAGAAACATGTACACGCACACAGAAACATGTACACGCACACAGAAACATGTACACGCACACAGAAACATGTACACGCACACAGAAACATGTACACGCACACAGAAACATGTACACGCACACAGAAACATGTACACGCACACAGAAACATGTACACGCACACAGAAACATGTACACGCACACAGAAACATGTACACGCACACAGAAACATGTACACGCACACAGAAACATGTACACGATCACAGAAACATGTACACGATCACAGAAACATGTACACGATCACAGAAACATGTACACGATCACAGAAACTTGTACACGATCACAGAAACATGTACACGCACACAGAAACATGTACACACACAGAAACATGTACACGCACACAGAAACATGTACACGCACACAGAAACATGTACACGCACATATAGACACATATATGCACACATATATGCACACACATATACACACACATATACACACACATATACACACACATATACACACATACACACGTATACACACATACACACGGATACACACACATATACACACACGTATACACACATACACACACATATACACACATATACACACATGGGGCACATACAGGCGCACACAGGTGCATACACGCACACACGCGCATACACACACACACACACACACACACACACACACACACACACACACACACACACACACACACACACACACACACACACACACACACACATACACACATACACACATACACACATACACACACACACACACACACACACACACACACACACACACATACACATACACAGGCACACACACGCACTCATGTTTATGTACACACACACGCACTCATGTTTATCTACACGTACGCAATCACGCATGCACGCACACGCACATGCTC
>NC_061851.1:12898377-12905877 GCF_019202785.1 Penaeus chinensis | reverse complement strand
CCAGGTGCTTCATTGCCAGCATGTTCCCAAATCCGGGCATTAGTAACCACTCTAGCAGGTGTGTGGCTTGTAGGCCAGGCACACATGATCACTCGTGCGGTGGCAAAACTCTATGCCTCCCCTTTGCAGTGTTATTTTTTCTTCTTCTGCATAATTGTTTTTAGCTTTTTTGCCAATTTCCAATGTCTATATTTGTCATTTGATATGCTGAGAAAGTGCATTTTTTTTTTATTTGACAGTTGTTTATTTGCATGCAGTTTGGTGGTGGCGAGAAATCAGTGATGCTATGAAAGTTCAGTTGGTTTACCTCTCCATCAGAATTCAAATGTAGTTTACCAGCTATCAGCAACCCCAGTCTTACTCATAAGTTAGCAGCTCTGGGTGACGTCATGTATCACTCAGTCAAATCGCTTGTCCCACAGCACAAATGCCTGAAGATGGAGTAACATGACCATTTGATCAGTTGACTACCCATAGGCTGCCATAATGACTTTTTTGTTAGCAGTTATTATCCCCCAAATTTAAAGCTCTTCCTCAGAGTGAATGCTAGCCAATGTCACTATTTGTAGTTGTAGTATTGTTGCTTATATTTATTAGTGTTAATAATATCATCATCATTAAAATGTTTATTGTATTTCTCATGATGATGCATTACCATGGTGGATATTACTATTATTATTATTATTGTTATTATTATTATTGTTATTATTATCGTTATTATTATTATTGTTATTATTATTATTATTGTTATTATTATTATTATTGTTATTATTATTATTATTGTTATTATTATTATTATTATTATTATTATTATTATTATTATTATTATTATTATTGTTATTATTATCGTCATTATCATCATCATCATCATCATCATCATCATCATCATCATCATCATCATCATCATCATCATCATCATCATCATCATCATCATCATCATCATCATCATCATCATCCTGCTGCTGCTGCTGCTGCTGCTGCTGCTGCTGTTGCTGCTGCTGCTACTAGTCCTACTACTACAACTATTACTGCAACTATTACTACTATACCACTAAACTGCTACTACTCCTCCTCCTCCTCCACTACCATTACTACTACTACTACTACTACCACTATTACTTCTACTTCTAGTATTGTTATTTGGAACATTGAATGGAGAATAACCATTGCAGCTATGATTTTCTTATAATGGACATTTTTAGTAAGAGACTGGTCGATAGGTGTATTTAAGTAAACAGTGAAGTTGTTTATTCATTGATGATGATTATATTGAAAATAGTGTTTACACAATACTTCAAGCTTACATGGCCCCCAGCTACAAAATAGGCATGGTAGTCACACTAAGGCAAATTTTGGTGTTTGGCATTTAAACACCAAAATATTTTACACCAGAAAATGTACATTTCATTGCCAAATCTCAAATTCATCGAGTGTCAAGTTATCACAGTTATGCTCTGTGTATGAATAAAAATTGGGGAGAGATAACTATAAATATATAAGTAAAACACTTAAAGAATCATTAAATTTTATATAAAAAAATTAAATATGGATTTAGATGTATATAAGTAACTAGATGTATAGATTGGAAGACAGTTATATGCCAGGAGGTAACTCTATAATACATAAAAGTAAGGTGTGTGGAGGACGAGTGTTGGAGGAGCAAAATATATAGGTTTTGGCTAAATGAAATATGCCATACAAAACCAGAAATATCTCATGCTCACACCATTTCACAAAGAGATAGAGACTTGAAAACATTAATGTCACATTGGCTTAGGTGTCTACATGGGGAGTACAAAGGGAGTTGAGAGTATGGGGGATGAAGGAAACTTGCCAAAAAAATACCAGATGTATTAGAGGACACTGTGCATATCTTATTCATCACAAGAAAATTATGATAGCTTTGACAGGCCATGATCATAGCAAATACACTTAGTGATTAGTAACTTTAATCTTGGCAAATTGAACTTTTGGGGTTAATGTCTGTAGTAGTAAAGTTATTGATAATAACTATTACTGTTACCATTACAGTTACTGTTACTCTTGGTATTTATATTACTACTACTACTACTACTACTACTACTACTACTACTACTACTACTACTACTACTACTACTACTACTACTACTACTACTACTACTACTACTACTACTACTACTACTACTACTACTACTACTACTACTACTACTACTACTACTACTACTACTACTACTACTACTACTACTACTACTACTACTACTACTATTATGATTACTATTATGATTACTACTATGATTACTACTATGATTACTACTATGATTACTACTATGATTACTACTATGATTACTACTATGATTACTACTATGATTACTACTATGATTACTACTACTATTACTATTATTACCACCACTGGAAAATTAAAAAAAACAAAAAATGCTTTTGCAAAGAAAGAGATAATATTGCCAAGGGGTATCAAGGAGCTGTGATAGTGCACATGAATGTGTGTGTGGGCTAATCCTATAAGCCACAAACCCGGGATGATACTGATACATCTGATACATATTTCCATGGATTGTAGAAGATTTTTAGAGTTTAGAAATTTCAAATGTTCAAATGTTATTCTAACCTATTGTTGCTAAGATGACATAACCATACATGCATGTCTTCTGTGATTTTAGATTTATTAATTATGTGTACATATAAGTGACTCTACAAATGCTTTATTGCAAATCACTATTGTTAGTATTGTTGTTATCATCATCATCATTATCATAATTGTTAATATTATTGTTATTGTTCTTCTTCTTCTTCTTCTTATTATTATTATTATTATTATTATGATTGGTATTATGTTGATTATTATTATTTTGAATATTATAATGATGTTGGTTATTGTTTGATTATTGTTTTGTTATTTATGTCAGTTCAGGTTTGAAAGGATTTGAATTGGTAATTTTTTGTGTAAATATATCCAGTTGTAGCTTAATTCTTATGGAAAAAGGTTAGCCAAGGATATGGGATGTTCTAATCATTGAGAGTGATGTATTTGGATATTTATGCAATTAAGAACTGAATTTTGACCTGTTTATAGAATGTGTTTATTGGTATTTCACTATTAATACATTAAGAATTTAAATAATTGTAATTATGACAAAATAAGTAAGTAGTATGTCATGTATACAAAAATATCAGTGGGCCCATGAGTGTGTGTGTTTGTGTTTGCGCATGTGCGTGGGTGCGGGTGCGGGTGCGGGTGCGGGTGCGGGTGCGGGTGCGGGTGCGGGTGCGGGTGCGGGTGCGGGTGCGGGTGCGGGTGCGAGTGTGTACATCTGAATGTATTTATGTATGTGTATGCTAGGATCTGATGCCTTGTTATAGTTCGAGCATACCTATAACCATCATGAAAAATTAACCCATCTCGATGGTTATGGCTACAGGTTAATTCCCTGACCGAAAGACTAGATGGTTGCCACAAGTCAATGGAGTGAGTGACAGAAATTTCTGGTACCATCATTGCAAAGTTAACCATTTAAGAGCCCTTTACTAATTATTTCTCATCCATTGTATTTATTTTATTATCTTATAGAAGAATAATGAAATAGATATATATTTTGTGCTAAATTCATATTAGATTTATTTATTTTTTTTTTTTATGGATACATTTCTTCTTTCTTTCATCCTATAATTTTTTCATAGAGTATGAAAAGGTTAAAGTACATCACTCCCCCAAGTTATCAGTCTCCAAAAGTACATGTCATTGTTATTTTAATAGTGTGCAACACTGTTTCTAACACTGTGAATCTCTCATAACTGCTAGCTTTTCAAATTGATAGTTCCCCTCACCAATGTATGTGAAGAAAAGTTGGAGAAAGAAAAACAGGCATCAAAGGGGCTGAGCTTCCTTCTTCAGGAAGTGATTTGTAGAAAAAGTTACTATCCAAAGGACACGAGATAGGAATTTAGAGGCACTCCAAAAAGAAGTTTGTTCACATTCTTCTAGAGTTTGAAGCATGTGGTTACTAAAATATCAGCTGAATGTTTTCCCATGTGGTATGGAAATAATATATGAAGAACATTTATATAGTCTGAGCAAAGTAATTATCATGTAAAACTTGAGTAGTTGTTTGATATCTTCCTTGAGCAGACTAAAAAACAACCTTTCAGATGCAATTCCCTAATCTCTGAACTATTACATGTCAAAACTAATTTTCTGTTTTCTTTTACAGGCACAGGAGAATCTGGCAAATCTACCTTCATCAAGCAGATGCGTATTATCCACGGTGCAGGTTACAGCGATGATGACAAACGAGGGTTCATCAAGCTGGTCTTCCAGAACATCTTCATGGCCATGCAGTCAATGATCAGGGCCATGGACCTTCTTCAAATATCTTATGGAGACTCTGCAAACAGTGTAAGTGCTTTGATGCTGTGCTCTAACTTTCAGTGTATTTGTTTAGTGTCATCATACTTGTTTACTATTGGTGTGAATGCTGATTTTGTCTTCTAGGGTTTACTTTGAAAAGAGTTTGTTCATTAAGAATAAGGTAGGTTACTTATAGGAACTAGCTGGATGAGAGAAGTGTATTTTAATCCTGTTGCTTGTTCAGCTTTCTGTGAGACATTTTATTATAGGTAAATGTATGCTGAGATGATGCTGTATGCGTATGTGATATGACATTCCTAACTGCTACCCAGTTTTTGTAGTGCTTTGAAAATTGCTGGCTAATAATAAAGATTTATTTGTTGGCTTTATACAAAAATATTTGTTACCTGTTCAGAAAGTAAATTTTTTATTAATTTATTTTTACAAATGAAAATGTGAGCAAATCAATCTGTTATAAAAACAGTATTCCATATTAATAGTTAGTTAACTTTTATTAAAGAGGCTACAGTAAGATGATTTTTAACCCCTTGGTGACGGGTGTAGAAAACTAAAAAAAAAAAAAAATGGCAACGTGCCGACTTTGAGCGCGGGAGTTCAGTATATCAGGCCAAATCACTGCCTTGGAGCGATTTGGTGCGCCGCTGCGGCGTACAGCCGCACGCCACATTTTGAGCGGTTTGTTTTACGTCTTTAGACGTGACCCGTTGGGAAGGGGTTAAGAGAAAGTAGATATTTCTTGGAAAAAGTTACATATGATGAATATATTTAGATTTGGTACAGTATAGTGCATAAGTTCAATATTTTTTCAACCCTTTTTGTGAATATATGAGTAGAAATATTTTTTGACAGTTGTATAGTAATGATTACATAAATCAGATTTATATATTAATCCAATAAAATCAAAGATATACATACTTGAATTGTTTGAAGTGTCAACAAGTCCTAAAGAACTGAAATGTAAAGTAGGAAGATGTTCAGAAAGTCGGAACATTTGTATAAGATGAACTACAGATAGAATATATGCATAACTGGACAGTCTTTGTAAAATACTGCAGATACTTCAAAAATAATTATACATTTGTATAAGATGAACTACAGATAGAATATATGCATAACTGGACAGTCTTTGTAAAATACTGCAGATACTTCAAAAAATAATTATACATTTGCATAAGATGAACTACGGATAGAATATATGCATAACTGGACAGTCTTTGTAAAATAATGCAGATACTTCAAAAATAATTGTTAGGGGAGTTTACAATATGTTAAGTGTGGGAAAGATTGCATAGCATGAATAAGGCTTAGGGGAATGAGAGAAAAGATGTCGGTTCCAATTTCGCAAGATTCTGGTATTATAGGAGCAGTTTTGATCATATTAGCACAGCCATGCCCTGCTTGATGTCCATAATATCCATAATTTATAGTGTGAAATACATTATTTGGACTGGCTGTTATACAAGCTCCATATTGTGTACTTCTTACAACTTAATGTAATATTGATAACTTCTGATACATAGGGGAGGTGAGACTTTGTCTAGGAGAGCAGTGTTTTAACCCAATGGCGACGGGTCACGGCTATCACCGTCATAACAATATGCACGATGTGCGGCGTGCGGCTGTCCGCAGCGGCGCCGCGCCAAAACGCCCCGAGGCAATGACTCGGCTTGATGGACCGATATCACGCGCTCGGAGTCGGCGCGCTGCCGCCGTTCGCCAGAGCGTAGAGTTTTTTTTAATTTGCTATACCCGGCGCCATTGGGTTAACTCAATGCCAATGGGTGATTTCCCAAAATGTAAGCCCTTTCTTGTATTCATAGTGGCCCATACCTCGCTGCTGGGGGCTCATGTTGTCATGGGATTGGCACATCATCACATTTATGCACATGCCACCTGGAATATAGTCCAGGCATGCCGTGGTATGTACGTACATGCCACCTGGCGGCTAAGGGTTAAGATGGTTCATACAAATAGAGTAGAGAGGGAGAAAATGGTATATAGAAGATCTGATGTGGTAGGTGTCTGTCTGAAAGTTAAACTAGGAGGTGAGACTTGTATAGGAAAGCAGTGTTTTAAAATGGATCATACAGAAAGAATGGAGAAGGGAGAATGGTGAAAGGAGTTCTTATGTTGTAGTCTGTCTGAAAGTTAAACTGAAAGCAGAGTGATTGAAAGGGGTAAAGGTATGACTTACTGTGTTGCATGTGATTGGATCATTGAAGAAATTAAAGTATAGTGAGTGGCTGTCTTTTCTTGGCTATCCCTCTAAGAAGAGGATAGGGTCTAGATATATAGATAGATAGATAGTACATATAACTTGCTAATTGTAATATGTCATTTGTTTATTAATGTACTGTACTGTCCTTTCTATTGTTATTTGAATGTAAACATCTACTTGAAATTAAAAAGTTTCTAGCATAAACATGCTTCAGCTTGTAGGCAGCATCTTGATATCTCATCATTCTGTTTAATTTTATGCAATGCACCTAGACTTCTTAGCAGTAAAACAAGTGCTGTTTAGTTCATATAGGTATACTACAGTATGCTATGTAGCTATATAATGGCAATTGCTCATTGTTCAGTTCAGTGTAGCATCCTGAACTTATTACAGATATTTAACCCATTTTTGCCGGGCCACACCTTGCGGTGTCATACCAAACCACTTGGTCTGTGGAATATGGCTGGAAAGCACAACGACAAACCAAAGTGCTTCAAGCGGGGTGTTTGGCTTGATGTAGTGAACTCCTGTGCTCAAAGTTGGCTCATTGCTGTAGAGTTTTTATTTATTTCCTTCACCCAGCAGAGTGAATGACATTGTTACTCTTGTTTGCATAGTACTACAAAGAAGGAAAATTTAATATAGATAAACTTATGATGACTGCTTGCAGCGCCAAGTGTGTTTCACCAGGAAATCCTGGAAATTAAACCTAATCCTATATAATCACATTCACTTGTTGTATTTCTAACATTATTATGGAAAGTTTTATTATAACCTCTCTGTGCATTGCTCATGTCAAATAATGCTAAACTTAAATATTTGCCTATGCTAAAGTTTCTTCCCAACCTCACTATATTTTAACCCAATGGCGCCGGGTATAGCAAATTAAAAAAAACTCTACGCTCTGGCGAACGGCAGC
>NC_061851.1:12888377-12893377 GCF_019202785.1 Penaeus chinensis | reverse complement strand
TGGTGTACATATAACCTTCCTTTGTGTAGATAGTACATATTCCATCCAGGTTATTAGTCTATGGTTATTTCTAATTTTCTTTTCTTAAAGAAATCAGATGGATAGTAAATGTTTTCAATAGATCGGGTAGTGGAAAGTGGGCATGATCTGTCTTCATTTAAGAGAAGGGAAATATATCCCACCAGATTTTATTTTAATTATTTCACTATTTAATAATATTTTGCACATGACAATAATGTTTTATATGTGAGTTACTAGCTGAGGCTAATATTGGTGGTGCAGTCAGCAAGTGTCCGTATACAATGGAATTATTCTTTGCATTATTTGTAAAATTTCAAGTTTGTGAAAACTGGGTCATTGGCAAACTTTTGTTAATCTATAAGCTCTTTCTGAATATCGGGAATGATTTAGGAGTCATTGCTACAAAGTATTTTTTTTTATAATTTGTTGTTAATATTAATTTTTCCGTAAAAGTGTTACACATATCCTAGCAGTAACATTTCAGTCAAATACTTTATCAATTGCACAGAAAAGTGGCTAATAGCTTTCAAAAGGCACAAAGGTAAGGAAAGATGTCTTGATATATTATTCATTTATTTGTTTTTATTAGTATTATTTTCTCATAAATGTTGTTATTCTTGTAACCATATCTTAAGGATCTTTATTCTTATACTGTTCTCTCCTTACTTATAATTCTTCATTAAATGTCTATAGGCTGTGAATTAGTTTGAAAATATTAAAAGCAACTACTGAAAAGTTAACAGATGAAACAAGTGTTGAAAAGAGAGAATTAGAGAGAGAGTGATAGAGAAAAAAAAATATTGAAATAATAAGTAAGTGAATCAGTGATATATTACAAAGATGTCTTTTCTTCTTTTCTTTTCTTCTTTGGTGCATTTTAATGGAAAACACTGATATGTGCAAAGATATAATTAAGTTTTATATATATGTGCAAATGGTGAGGGGAGTGCTAAAGTTTTATAAAAGTTGATTTCTCTTTGTAAATTCATTGGCTTTCATTGTGTTGAGTGATGGATCTACAAGTAATCTATAGCTTCACGGTTCTCCTCTGTCCCAGTGGATCAAAATCTACACCCCCCCTTTGTACTCTCCCTTATCTTTTTTTTTTTTTTTTTTTTTTTTTAATAAAGTAAGTTTTAATCGTACTTCTTGAGCGTTGACTCCTTAATTACAACTTTTTCCAAGTACGGTACTTCCTGAAGCTTGTATTGCTTACTGTATCCTTCAATAATGCAATAATTACCTGTAGTTGCTAAATTATCTTTGTATCCCAACAGCTATTTAACAGACTTAGACCGCATAGCTGCCGAGGACTATGTTTCCACACTACAAGACATTCTAAGAGTGAGAGCACCCACAACAGGCATTATAGAATATCCCTTTGACCTAGAAGAAATCAGATTTAGGTATGTTCTGTGGGAAGCTCTCACACATATGTGCCCGGGTTGGTAGGTAGTGTACCAGCTCTGACGTGTCTCGAGGCCTTGTTGATCCCTCCCGGTGTAACTTGAGAAAGCGCTAACAAGTTTGGGAATTAGTACCTTTTTTTTTTTTTTTTTTTTTCAGTTTTTTTCATTTTTTTTTTTTCTTTGTCTTTCTTTCTTTCTTTTTTTCCTGGTTAGACCAAATGGATAAAAAGTGTTTGTAAAGAGGCATTGAATCAACTTTATAAAACTTGTGGCACACGAAAAGGCATCAGCAAGGTTGTACCATATCTCACTGATGCTGCTCCCCATCACCATCCACCACTTTGACACTATCAGAGGAACACCGACAAAGACAACTGTTTTTCCTTTGCAGTTATCTTGATGATTTGGAGCGTATCATATCATCGGACTTCTTACCGACCGAGCAGGATATTCTTAGGGCTCGAGTACCAACCACTGGAATCATTGAGTACCCCTTTGATCTGGACTCAATCATCTTTAGGTATCAGAAAATCTTGAATTCATTAGGCCCTCCCCTGTCAGCCAGAGCAGAGTAGATAGATCCCAGTGCATAGAGTTTATACCAGTGCCGTTAACCTAACATTGTGGAGGTAGAGTCCCTTTTGTATCCCTATGTCAGCATTGTAATGCTCTGCAAATTGTTGTATAACAGAGTTGCAATTACAACTACCACCCATGTCTCCCATAACCCAAGGACTCTCATAAAGTTTCTCATTGTTTATCAAGATTGCGGTCCATAGTTGATTCCCTATCAACCGTTGGAATCTCTATTGTGTAGTCATATCTATGGCTAATATCTGAGTAAAGTTTTAGTGATGATTTAAATTTCCTGTTGTGCAAAACTTATCTTTCCTGTGTGTGATTGCTCTGAAGAGTTAAACAATTATTTCTTATATTAACAAGGTTAATATCTTCAGATGAATTTTGGATCTGGATTGCAAGATCCACATGGTAAGGAGATTTCCTTTTCACAGATTAAGCTTTGTACATACATATTTATTTCTTTTTCCTTTTAACTAAGGAAACTATTTTTGCACAGTATGAAATTTAAATTTAAGCTATCACTAAAAGAGTAGCCAAATTATCTATTCTTTAGTGCATCATATATAAAAAGACAAAGCAAAAAAAAAAAAAATATCTCCCCATGAATGTTAAACCACCAGACATGCAACCTTATGCTTCAAGGAAAGGCAAGAGGCACGTGAACTTACCTGTAGTCATTGTGCACCTGTTATTGCACAATACATGTGTCCTCACCCTTCATACTCTTTCACGTACTTTATGTGTTTGTTCCCAATATTATTTATATCTACCTAGTGTGACCGTATGCATCATCTTGTAGTCATCCTCTATACATACACATGAAATCTGAGGTCCTTGGGGGTATAGATAGTGCAGTAGTTTGGTTTCAAAATGCTTACATTGTGCAACTCGGTCCCATTATGTATATAAATATATATATTTATATATATAAATTATATATGTGCTGTATTAATCTATAAATGTCCTCTATTTTTCTTTTCTTTTTTAGTTTTATGGAATAAAGGAGAGAGTGGAGATCAGTATCTTCAGTCAAACTTTATCTTTTGTAATTTATGTTCTGTAATTCATTGTACTAAAGGACCTGTATATAATTCTCAAGTCCACTTTCTTTCATTACTATTTGATTAATGCAAAATATGAATTTTATCCATAATTTAAACTTTTCCTAAAGATCAGTGATTGTTAATGTGAAATCATATACAATAGTAGTTTTCTAAAAAAGCTAATGTTAATGAACTTGATCAGTCATGCCTGTTTTTGTTCTTTAATTTCCTTTCATATTCTCTTTTTCCATCTTCTGAATGTGTATATGACTTGTGATTCTCTGTGACATATTTGTTTGGGGGGGAATTTAAACTGTGACTTCACCTGCAGAATGGTAGATGTCGGTGGTCAGCGATCTGAGCGACGGAAGTGGATTCATTGCTTCGAGAACGTCACCTCCATCATTTTCCTGGTCGCACTTTCCGAGTATGATCAGATCTTGTTTGAGTCTGACAATGAGGTAAGTTGTGGGCAGAAATGTCGCTTTTTTGTGGGAATGTGTTGTTGATAACATTTGATGTGCCATATATATGACTGTATATAATTGTTTTTTGTTTTTAATAATGATATTCTTATGATTTGCTGTCTATTCTTGCTGCTCCATATTTAAGATTGATTAAGGCTGAAACTAAAGTAAAAGGCTTAAATTGTTATGTAATGTTTGCTGAAGTGACAGTTTTTGAGTGAATTATCACTCTACCATTCATTTATTTGAAGAAATTGTCATTCTGAAAAAGTCTAAAAGGAAACTTCCAAATTTTCTATACCTGTTTTTAGGGGTTTGAATTCTTGTTTTCATGTATCTTAAAGAAAAGAAAGAGAGGAGGAAAAAGTGTTAGAAATTAGACATGAAATCTCAACAGTATTGTGTCAGGTAGTTTTTGTGTCTTTAGTGGAAATGGGGTTTTAGTGATGCAACTCTCCCAATGTTTCAGTGACATCTAAGTTAGCCGATTATTTTAGTGGCCAGGTCAGTGTTTGTATGGAAACCCAAAACCCTATAGGATCCACTTCCTATATTTCAGCCTCCTTCATCTTCTCTTTTCTGCTCTTCCTCTTTGTCCTTCTCTTGCCTTGCTCCTTCTTCTCTTCCTTCTTCACCTCTTTCTTGTACTCTTTTTCTTCTTCTTCTTCTTCGTCTTTGTTTTTGTCGTTGTCTTCTCCTTCTCCTCCTTCTCCTCCTTCTTCTCCTTTTTCTCCTTTTCTCCTTCTTCTCCTTCTTCTCCTTCTTCTCCTTCTTCTCCTTCTTCTCCTTCTTCTCCTTCTTCTCCTTCTTCTCCTTCTTCTCCTTCTTCTCCTTCTTCTCCTTCTTCTCCTTCTTCTCCTTCTCCTCCTCCTCCTCCTCCTCCTCCTCCTCCTCCTCCTCCTCCTCCTCCTCCTCCTCCTCCTCCTCCTCCTCCTCCTCCTCCTTCTTGTTCTCCTTCTCCTTCTTCTCCTTCTCCTTCTCCTCCTCCTTCTTCTCTTTCTTCTCCTTCTCATTCTTCTCCTTCTCCTGCTTCTCCTTCTCCTGCTTCTCCTCCTCGTCCTCTTCCTCCTTCTTCTCCTTCTTCTCCTTCTCCTTCCTTCTCCTTCTCCTTCTCCTCCTCTTCCTCCTCCTCCTCCTCCTCCTCCTCCTCCTCCTCCTCCTCCTCCTCCTCCTCCTCTTCCTCTTCCTCTTCTTCCTGCTCCTTCCTCTTCCTTCTCCTCCTCTTCCTCCTCCTCCTTCTCCTCCTCCTTCTCCTCCTTCTCCTCCTCCTCCTCCTCCTCCTCCTCCTCCTCCTCCTCCTCCTCCTCCTCCTCCTCCTCCTCCTCTCCTCCAACTCTTCCTCTTCCTCCATCTCCTCCTCCTCCTCCTCCAACTCCTCCTCCTCCTCTTCCTCCTCCTCCTCTAACTCCTCCAACTCCTCCTCCTCCTCCTCCTCCTCCTCCTCCAACTCCTCCAACTCCTCCTCCAACTCCTCCTCC